>NW_022107431.1:48136955-48215276 GCF_000313985.2 Echinops telfairi | reverse complement strand
CCCGGGGCGGCTCCCGCTCCCAGGGCCGCGGGGCGGGTGTGGGCCGAGGCGGGACCGCCGGCTCCAGCTGGCTGCTGTCCTGGCAGATGCTCCCCAGGGACCTCCCTTGCTCACCTGGACCCCAGTCACGCCCGGGCAATGGAGTTCCCAAACTCTCCCCTGTCCTCCGCGTTCTTTCTCAGTTTGCCATAGGCCCGAAGCTACTTAAACACCTCGCTCTCCTGTCTGTGAAAAGGGCAGCTGCAATTGGCCCCTGCTCTCCTTTCCAGCGAGGGAAATGGTGCACCCGGAGTGTTGGTTTACCCTACTGAACACTCTTAACGCAGTGCCTCCACAATGGTGCCCAGACTATCTTTAGGTGAAGGTTGGCTTGCCTGGGGAGGTTTGTTTTATTCCCCAAATAATCTCAGGGGCTGCTGAGGTCTCTTTTCAGGCCTTGAGGTCAAACCTATTGCATCACCATGAGTCCATACTACCTGGCTCCAAGGTGCGCTTTGTTCTTAGGAAGAACGGGCTTGAGTTCTGAGCCTTGTGCCCCTAAGGGAATGGAGCCCAAGGCCTGAAGGATAAAATCTGTTCGCTTGCATTTACTCTCTGCTCTGATTTAAACACGTGGTGTCACAAATGTTTGTTGCACCGAAAAATGAAATCCTACTACATTTCGGATGTAGCAAGCCAAAGTGATGTGGGAAATGACAACTTACACTCCCTTTAAGAAGCTGCAGTGGACAGACTTGGGATGGCTGTTAACTTATGCCATAAAAATCTCTTCCATCTTTTTGTTCCAGGACAGGTCAAAATTCTGCTTTGATTCACAGGGCCTCACAGCAACCACTTTATCATTCTCATAGGAGAAATCACCCTTGAGCTTGTATTTAATATTAAACTAGATCACACTGAAAGCTTATCTAGGAAAACCAAATGGGACCCATGGGAGTGAGTAGCTGAGGGTGACTTACTGGGAGGGAAAATACAGTCTAAGAAATCAAAATTACAGGGGTATCTAAATCCCACTCTCCATTATTTAGCACCAGTCATTGGAAAAGGTATCACATCTGTCATCAGTTTCCTTTTTAAGTCATTCCTCCCTCTGACACACACACACACACACACACACACACACACACACACACACCCCTCGGCTGCTCTACCCACCCTAGGACAGCTTTACATGCAAATTCCTTCTCCCCAGCACTCTGTAGTCTTGAAGCTGTCCACAAGGCAGGACTCTAAAATAAAGAACGATCTCAAAGTGTAGAATGCTCCCCCTCTAATGACAGCCCTGGTGACCTGGGATTTCTTTCTTTCTTTTATTATTTTCTGCAAATACCAACCACTTGATAGCCACCTCCGTTGAAATTGCACGTGTACACACACGCCTGTATGTCTAAGTTATACAGATACTAAGTGCGTATCTGACCATATCCAACTGAATTGATCAATGGCAGAACAAACAAGATCATACATAATCCTTAAGTGAATTCTTTTACCTTAATTTTAAGTAACCATGCTGTGACTATAGTGACATATAAAGTTCTTTGTACTTCTGTTCAGAAACAGAATGTGAATAGAGCTATAACAAGTTAAATATATATGCATATGAGTATAAATATATATATACTAAAACAACAATTCCCAGCATAAAATGGACCAGAGAAGGATCACTTCACTGATGAACTCTACAAATGGTAAAAAGAAGAGTTCTAACCCTTCTCAAATGTATGCGATACACTGAAAGCAGTGCTGAAGTGTGGGTTGGTGGGGGGGGGGGGCAGTGGGGACCGGTACTGCCATCATCTCAATCTGCCAACTGTGCTGGTTATAATGAATCTGTGATAGTGTAGAGAAATAACTGTGACTAACAAGTCATGGGGTATTTGATAAGCAAATGTGGAGAATGTTCTCTTAAACTAGTAGGTCTTCATTTTTACATCCCTTTTTGTTTCTTTTGAAAAAGGTACACACGATGTACGGATGTAAAAAAAACTAGCAGGCAGTTCGGCAGAAACCAAGTAAAGAGGATCTGATTGAATTGATTCCGTTTTAGGACACAATGCCCAAAGATACCTGAACGGGGAGAGTCAGGAAGTTCCTAAATGGCAGCATCTTCATGACTGAAGCACCTCCTTAGCGGGGAGAGGCGAGAACTCCAGTGTCAGATCCGTGGGCCTCTTCATGGTGCTCACTCTGCTTGCAGACTTTGGGTGCCTAAATTCCCTTCTCTCTGAGAGACTAAAAATAAATTAAAATAGTAGTTGGCCATCAAAGGCTCTTTAGGTGCTCTGCCCAGCACCCTTTGGGTCCTTTTCACCGTTTCTAAGCACCCACTTTTAGCCTCTTTCTTCTTTTGTGTCCAGTAACCAGCTTCTCCCTCACCCCCACCCCCACCCCCACCATATGAGAGTCTCTGAGACTTCTCGGAGGTGGCAATCTGAAGAGTGATTTCTACTCCAGAGTTCTTATTTTAAACACACACACACACACACACACAGGGATCAAGCTGAAACCATCCTCTGTTGTACTAATTCTAAAATCTCACTTGGTTTCTTTCTTTCCCTTACTGCTTCTCCTGGGAACATGTACTTCAAAAATCAACCTTGCACATGAATACATCATTTAGATTCCTCTAACGTGAGGGTGCAGGGTTGATGTCAGAAATAAATAGGGGGAAATCCACTGTAGGAGCTGGAATAGAGTCAACCCTCAAAAAGTAACTAATCTTTTTCTTCCTACTCTTCAAATCCCTCTCAACTGGTCTCCAACAGAAGAACAGTTGCGAGGCTGGTGCCGGACCAGGCACTGTTCCGTTCTGTTGTCGCAGGGTCGCGTGGGTCAGGACCAACTCCAAGGCCACAACAACTCACTATCCTAGGATCAGTATGATCAGAAGGGATCATCATTGCTACTGTGAGGCTTTCTACTATAAACATTCATCTTTCCCTCAATTTCTTTTTCTGCTCACTAAATTCATTTTGCTAATAGAAGAAGTTCTGCACCCTTCAATGAATAGTTTTCATGTTGTTGCTGCTTTCAAATGAAAGGAAGAACAGGTGTCACACCTAACAACAAAACCCCAAAAATGTGAAGCAAACACTGACATACATAGGGGAAAACAAGCAATACAATAATAATAGAAATGTCAACATTCTGCTTTCAATAATGGATTAAAAAATTAGGCTGATCAGCTAGAAAACAGAACACTAACAGAGCCTAAACAGTACACACTAACTAGATATACTAGACATCTATCAAATTCTCCACTTGCATTAATTTTCTCAAAACACTCTCCCATGCATCGAGTCAATTCAGAGTCAGAGTGATCCTTCAGGACAGGGTAGAATTGCCCCTGTAGGGGGTTGAGACTCTAACTGTCCATGGGAGTACAAAGCTTCCTCTTTCTCGGGAGGACTTACTGAGACTTTCTGTAATAAATGACTGCAAGTGAAGACAACCATTCTGGGGGTGTTGGCAAGGCCATACTCCCTTTGAAAGGGCCGGAGAAGAAGACATTCTGGACTTTTCCTAGCATCTGGTGCTTGCCGGCAGTGCTTGGAATTCCCTCTAATTTTCGCCCTTGTCTTCACATGCCCATCTTCCTTCTGTGTGAGAGCCACGTCTCTTTTTTAAATAAGAGCATGAGTCATTGGGTTTAAAGTCCACTCCAATTCAAGAATCTTCACTTTGGCTAATTACATCTTCAAAGATCCTGTTTCCAACTAGTCATATTCGGAAGTTCCAAGGGACTTTTGAGGAATGCTGTAAGGAACCCAGGTCATCAGGTGGTCATTGAAAATTTGGCACTCACACCCACCAGCTGCTCTGAGAGAGAAAGCGGTGGCACTCTGTTTCCATAAGTCTTGGAGCTTTGGAAACGGTATGGTGCAGGCCTCTGTCTTCAGGGTCAGAAGGAACTTGGCAGCAACAGGTTCATTTTTTTGTTTTATGCAACCCTGTATACTGCCATACACATTCTTTTCCAGGGCCCATGAGATATTCTCTAGGGCAGACCATATTTTAGGCCATAAAACAAATCTCAATCAATGTCCCCCCCAAAAATAAAATAATGTATGTCCTCTACCCACATGGAATGAAGCTGGAAACCATTAATGCAGAAAACTTCAAAATTCAAAGAGAAGTGAAAATTATTTTAAATACATTCCTAAATAAACCAATGAGTCAAAGAAGAAATCACGAGAGAAATTGGAAAAAGCATGGACATGAAAGAAAATGAAATCACAGCATGCCAAAATTTACTGGATGATGATAAAGCTCCAATAAAATTTGGAACTGTAAATGCATGCATACATTAAGAAAAATGAGCAACATCTCAGTCAATAACCAGTCAATAAAGTGGCCTGATCTTCCGCTTTAAGAAACTAGAACACAAGAACCAGCTAAACAGCAGAAAGGAAGTAAATAAGAAAAATCACAGTAGACACAAATTAAACAGAGAATAGGAAAATAATAGATGAAATCAGCAGAACCAAAAGTTGTCTTTTTGGAAGATTGACAAAATTGAAAAATTGTCAGCTTGATGAAAGAGAAAAGAAGGGATACAACTAAAACGAGGAATGAAAGATGGGCCATTATTTCTGACCTTACAGAAATAAAAGAATTATTAAAAACACTATGAGCAATTATATGCAAAAAAGCTAGATAACCTATAAGAAATAGACAAATTCCTAGAAACACACACGCTATCGAAACTGACTTAAGGAATTCAAGAAGAAAGAAAATGTTTTGAAACTGATTGTGGTAGCAATTTTAAAATACTGCTTGATGCGATTGAACTATGGAATGTTATGATAGCTGTCAGAGCTCCCAATAGAATGATTTTTTTTTTAAAACAACTGACTTAAGAAGAAATAGACAAAGTGACCAGATCTATTAAAAGGAAAAAAATCAAGCTAGTAATTATTACACAATTACTAAGGACGTTGGTGTTCTCAGCTGCTGGTCCAAAGGTTGGTTGTTCTATGTCACCCAGCAGCTCTGTGGGAGAAAGACCTGGAAATCTACTATAAAGATGACAACCCAGAAAACCCCATGGGGCAGTTCCACTCTATCACATGGGGTCACTCATAGTTTAAATTAATACAGTCCCTGAATAATCCATGGATAGACCCTTCCGAGATGGACTCTGAGCTTGGTCATATAATAGCAAGTGCAAGCAGGGTGTTGACAGGCACTTGTACATTGGGCCTTCACTTCTCGGATGGAGTCTACAAACCCAAGAGCCATCACTGCGACTAAGCTTCACTTTTTCAGGTGTGAAATTCAAGTGAAGAAATACACTGCTGGAAACGCTCAAAGGTTTATGCCAAGAAATTTGAAACACAACTACCTGGCCATCTGACTGAAAAGAGGGGAGGGGGAAATATATATATATGTATATGTATATCCCTATATATACATATATATGTATATATATATACATATACGTGTGTGTGTCCATTACAAAGAAAAGTGAGCACTAGAATGCAGAAATTAATAATATGAATGTCACATGAAAATGAAATTTTACTGATGAAAGCGTTACACTGATTACAGCAGTGTATTGACAGGAAAGTGACACTAATTCTAGACAGATTCAGAAGAGGACGTGGGATAAGTGATGGCTGAACTAGGTCTTGGCTGAAAACAGAGACTACCAGAAAGAAGACCTGCGTTTCACTGGTTATGCAAAGATATTGAACTATGTGAATTGTGGATTCTAGATAAAATTCCAAAAAATGGGCACTCCAGAACACTTAGTTATGTGGAACCCATAAATATATCAAGAAGTAGTTTTTATCTTGTATTTCATGTTTAAAACCAGGAAAGGGCTGCTTCATGGTTATATACTTTATCCATACTTATTCAACCCGTATGCTGAATAAATAGCCAAGGAATGATCATATAAGGAAGAACATAGCCTAAGGATTGGAGAAAGACTCATTAACCTGTGATATGCAAAAGCTACTGAGGACTTGAAGCACTTATTGTTGAGGCCAAAGATTATAGTTTTCACCATGGGTTACAACCTCAATATAACCATTGAGAAACCAAACGTTTTCTTTTTCCTTGACAACAAAAATCCTCACAACTGAATGTCAGTGGCTTTTTGTTTGTTAGCTTGTCGGTGCTGCTGCCATCGTCGCCATGTTCTTATGTGCCACTTTGGTGCTGTGCTGTCAAAGCCATCCCCAATTTATTCACAATATACCTGCACGTCCACCTAGATAAGAGAGGCTGGACAAAAAAATGTGAGAAGAAAATAAAGAGACACATGGCCAATGGACATGTGAGTGTGGGAGGTATGGGATGGGAGGAGGGTTGGCCAACCTAGGGACAAGGGAACAGCAAATGGTTCAAAACCAATGGTAGGGAGGGGATGGGAGGACTGGTAGGGAGTGACCAAGGGCAAGGTAACTGAGAGGAATTACCAAAACAAGAATGAAGGCTGAACATGGTAATGGGACAGGAGGAAAGCGTAAGGAAATAGAGGAAAGAAGTAGGAGGCAAAGGGCATACATAGAAGCCTAAATACAGACATGTACATATGTAAATATATTTAACATTATGGGTAGAAATGGATCTAGGTGCAAATATTTATAGGTTTGGTAGTAGGGTGGCAGGTGGACATTGGGCTTCCTCATGCGCATTCCCTTAATACAAGAGCACCTTGCTCAGCTAAACGGTCATTTCATGATACCTACCTTCCCAACATGATCACTGAAAACAGACGTATGCATAAGCAAATGTGGTGAAGAAAGCAGATGGTGCCCGGCTATCAAAAGATATAGCGTCTGGGGTCTTAAAGGCTTACAGGCAAAGAAGCGGCCATCTAGCTCAGAAACAACAAAGCCCACAGAGAAGAAGCACATGAGCCTGTGTGAACACGAGGTGTTGAAGGGATGAGGTAGCAGACACCAAAGAACAAAAAACATCATGGTGTGACCACCTTCCCCACATAAACGCTGAAGACGAATGTGTGCATAAGTAAGTGTGGTGAAAAAGGCTGATGGTGCCAGGCTATCGAGACCTATAGCATCTGTGGACTTAAAGGCTTGAAAGTAAACAAGCGGCCATCTAGCCCAGAAGCAACAAAGCCCACATGGAAGCAGCACACAACATGTGTGATCATGAAGGGCTGAAGGGACCAGGCTTCAAACACCAAAGGCGGAGTGGGGGCGGGGGGAGGGGGATCATATCATTGTCAATGAGGGTGGCGCGTGATGGGGAGCTAATGCCCATCTGTAGACAACTGGACATCCCTTGCAGAGGGATAGTGGGGAGGAGATGAGTCACTTAGGGTTCAGTATAGCAATAATGAAACCCACAACCTTCCTCTAGTTCTTAAACGCTTCCTCCCCCCAACTACCATGACCCCAATTCTGCCTTCCAAACCTTGCTAGACCAGAGGATGCACAGCGGTACAGATGGGAACTGGAAATGCAGGGAATCTAGGACAGATGAACCCCTAAGGACCAGGGGTGATAGTGGCGATACCAGGAGGGAAGGAGGGGGGGGGGTAGAAAGGGGGACTTGATCACAGGAATCAACATATAACCTCCTCTCTGGGGGGATGGGCAGCAAAGGGGTGGGTGAAGGGAGACGCCAGGCAATGTAAGATAAGATATAATAATAATTTATAAATTATTAAGGGTTCATGGGGGAGGGGGGAAGGGGAAATAATGAAAATGAGCTGATTCCGGGAACCCAAGAGGAAAACGAATTTTTGGGAATGATGAGGGCAACAAATGTATAGATGTGCTTTACACAATTGATCTATGTACTGTGATGAATTGTATGAGCCCCAATAAAATGATTTAAAAAAAACCCTCATAACTGAACCAATGAGCGGCATCCTGATGAACAGAAAAGGACTGAAGCTGAAAGTTTCCTTTTACTTGGATCCACAAGCATAGCTCATGGAGGCAGCAGCCAGAAAAGAGCACAACATGTTGCATGAAGTAAATCTGCTGCAAAAAACTTCTTTACGCTGTTGAAGAGCAAAGATGTCGCTTTGAGGACCAAGGTGGGCCTTCAACAAGCCATGATGTTTCCATTCTCGTATGCCTACAACAGTTGGACAACGGATAAAGGAGACTGAGGAACAGGTGCATTTGAATTATGGTGTTGGGAAAGAACCTTGAAGATACCATAAGCTTCCAGAAGAAGGAGCAATCTGTATTGGAAGAAGTACAGCCAGAATGCTCCTTAGAAGCAAGAATGGAGAGAGACTTCATCTCAAGCACTTTGGACTGGTTTTCAGGGCAAACCAGTCCGTAGAGAAGGATTCCATGTTTAGTGAAGTAGACGGTCCAGCAAAAAGAGGAATGTCCTCACTGCGCTAGACTGACGCAGAGGCTACAATAATAGGCTCAAACATTGTTCTTGCTGTTGGTTGCCATAGAGGCATTTGCAAGACGTAGTGACCCTAAGCCTGTGCCATCCTCATATCTATTCTTATATTTCAGCCCCTTGTTGCAGCCACTGGGTCCACCGTCTTCCCCTTTTGGCTGCCCCTCTATTTTTCCAAGTCTGAGACCCTTCTCCGGGGACTGGTCTCTCCTGAGAACATGTGATGAAGTCTTGCCACCTTTGCCTCTAAGGAGCGTTCTGGCTTTACTTCTTTCAAGACAGCTGGATTCTTCTGGCCATCCATGGCACTTTGAATATTCGTCACCAGCACCACAATTCCAATGCATCCATTCTTCTTTGGTCTTCCTTAGTCAAAGTCAAACTTTCATATGCATATGAGGTGATGGTAAATGTCATCGCTTGGGTCAGGGCACGTAAATTCTCAGAGGAGCATTCTTACTCTTTGGCACTTTAAAGTGCAGCTGATTTACCAGTGCCGTGCGTCATTTTATGTCTTGACTGCTGCTTCAATGAGCGTTGATTGTGGATTCAAGGAAGACAAAATCCTTGACAACTTCAGTCTTTTCTGTTTATCACGAGGTTACCTATTGGTTAGGTTGTGAGGATTTTTGTTTTCTTTTTCTTTACTTCGACTCATAATCCGCACTGAAGGCCGCAGTCCTTGATCTGCATCCTCAAGTGCTACAAGTCTTCCTCACTTTCCGCAAGCAAGGTGTGTCATCTGCATCTTGTAGGTTGCTATTAAGCCATCTGCCAATCCTGGTGCCACATCTTCTTCATGTATCCAACTTCTCTGATTGTTTGCTCATCGTACAAATTGAATAAAAATGGTGAGAGTACACAACCATGATGTATACCTTCCTGAGTGTAAACCAAGCAGCATTCCCTTGTTCTGTTCGCACAGCTGCCTCTTGATCCATATACCGGTTCCACATGTGCACAATTAAGTGTCCTGGATTTTCAGTTCTCCTCAAGGTTATTTATAGTTTATGATCCACATAGTTGAACGCTTTGCATAGTCTTTAAACACAAGTATACACCTTTCTAGCATTCTCACTGTCAGTCAAGATCCATCTGGTGTCAGAAATGGCATCCCTTCTTCCACATCCTCTCTGAATCCGGCCTGCACCTCTGGTGGCTCCTAGTCAATGAACTGTTGCAACTGTACATTGGCTCGAACACTAGACAGCGTTATATTCTACTGTACATCAGCTATTGTGAGCGGGACTTAACTTGACGGTACTTAACAACTGCAACAAGTCTAGGCTTAGCCGATGCAAATAGAGAATTAACCAACAGAAGAACAAACTTCCCGACGTTTGCATGAACCCATTCTGCAATAACCAGTTGGCCTGTAGGTGAGTGGAGTCTCAAGTAAGCCCTTGTGAAGCAAAGCCCAGCTGAGCACAGCCCAAATTGCTGACCCATCGAACTATGTGCTAACAAAGTAACATTGGTTTAAGCCACTAACATGTGGGGTGGTTTGTTATGTAGAAAACACTAATTAATAGAGTGATGAATTGGCTGTAACCCTGAATTGTCACAATAATTGGTTGTAGTTTAGAAAAATGAGTAGCTATTTGTGGAGGATCACAAGGTAGAGCAATTTGGAAAGTACTGGGCAATTTTTGTCTTTTGTTTGCTTTTATTTTTAGGTGAGAAAAGACTCAAAGGAGAGGGATACTTAGAATAATAAAATTTACTTCAAAAAAGTCATGTAAAGAGCAAATGCAATAATATATTCAAAAATGCTAAATAAAAGATCATTGTTACCCTATAAATGTGTATTATGTGTACTATATATTTTATGCATGGAACACACACTCAAATGGCTATACACACAAGGACAAAAACAAATTGGGGTTCTCTACAAAACCCTCCTAGCCATTGAGTTAATGCTGACTCATATCGACCCTATAAGACAGGACAGAACTGCCCCTGTGGACTTCTGAGACTGCAACTGATTACAGGAGTAGAAAGCATCATCTTTCTCCAAAGGAGCAGCTGGTAGTTTCAAACTGCTGACCTTGAGGTTAGCAGGGCAACATGTAATCACTACCCCTTCAAAGCGCCTGGGCAGCTCCCTAGAGTGCAATTTTTCACAGGTAGCTATCTTCTACTTCCAAACCCAAGAATTCTGCAGTTACTTCTCCAAAATGATGTGTCTACACAGAGATAAACTCTATGGATGGGAAACAAAAACAAAGCTCACTGCTCTCAAGCCAATTCTGGCTGATAGTGACCCTAGAACAGAGTAGAACTGCTCCTGTCAGTTTCAAGGTCATAAGTCTTCCCCTAAGCAGAAAGCCTCAGCCTTCTCTGGCAGAGTGCCTGGTGGTTTTGCACTGCTAACCTTGTGGTTGGCAGCCCAACTCCTAATCCACCCTGCCACCAGGGCCACACAAAGCGAATAAGCGTGAACTCCAATTTCTTCTCATTAATGAGGCACTGTGGGGGTCTACACAAACACTTCTTATTTTTATGAGATTGTTCATGAATGTAAAATGTTTACCACATATGTCATGAAATAAGTTATGTAACGTGATGTGCTCCTGTGTTAACCATGTACACATAATATACAATGATGAATCTATTGTACAAGATGAAGGAAATAGACTGCTCGTTGCTATATCAGTGATCACGTAGGAGAAAAAGCAAAAGAACGTGACATGATCTAAAATTGTCCTCAATTTCTTGTATCTAATCGCTAGCTCTAAATCTGCTTTTCCTCCCAGTATATTCCTCTAGCTCCTTGCTCTTTTATGAAATACATTCCGCACATGGTTCCTTTACTTAGAACCCCGTCCCATAAATATTTGTAATTGTAGTCTTCTTTTCCCCTCAGCCTTCCAATTTTTTCATAGTTCATAAAATTGATATGTGAATGTGCTGATGATAATCACTTAGTTGTATATCATAATTTGACTAATAATCATTATCAGTTTTGATGAAACACATTGCTTTTTAATGTAATATTGAAATCAATAACTCTTTTCAGGGCTTGGGTAATTTCCTCAAAGCTAAACAAAATTAGTTTTGTTTATATCACTAGTTTTGTAAAATGTCACCGTGTCAAATGGACAACTGTTCTTACGAACTACAGGCTGTGGTTCTAAGACTGTGTGTACAATCCATTTAATCCTCATCCTTTATTCTGTTTGAAAGCTTTTGAGCTCAATATAGCATCTTTACTGAAGCATTTATCAAATGGAGTTGCTGAGTAAATGCTACTCTTTCCATCACATATTGCTGTAAGGTGCCAGGAGAGGATAAATAACAATAAAATAATATATAAAGTAAATAAAGAGTAAATCAAGTGAATAAGTGGTTGGTTATTTCTAATCCAAGGTTTAGAACAGTGCTTCTAAAGGTCAGACCATAAGCATCAAGATTACCAGGGGTCCTGGTGAAGGACATGAAATGGAGTTTATCGATATAGTGTCATATTTTGACAAATTTGTCAAATGTCTCACATCAAAAAAAGAAAATGTAGGTTTTAGAAAAGTAAGGGAGAAGAATGTGTCCTAGCTTATGTCAGAGCACAGAATCTTTGAGTCAAAATAAAACATGCCTTCAGCAGAATGGCAATTCAAAACCTATACTTTTGGAAGATCAATGTGGAAGAAAAAGCGAATGGAGAGGAGGCAAGAGAGAGCAGCTAGTGGTGGGGGGGGGGCTGTGTATTAGGTCTCCTTAAAATGGGGACACACGCACACACACTTTGGATAATATTCCCAAAAGTTCATAGATAAATTCCATCTTCATTTTTATTCCATTTTTCCAGGAGCTTTTGAAGTCACCTCGTCTATATAAACCTACTCTGATAAAGTCCATTTACACGTTGGACAGGTAACCGAAAGCTCAGCAATTCAAACCCACTAGCCGTTCCGCCGGAGAAAGATGAGACAGAGGAGGCTTTCTGCCGCCAGACAGACTTAGAGCCCTGGGAAACCCCAGTGGGCAGTTCTACCCCGTCCTATAAGCTGGCTCTGAGTCGCCATCGACTGGATGGCGGTGAGTTTAAGTTTTAACAGTTGTTGTTTGTGTTTTATCTTTACAAGAGCAAACTTCCACGTCTTTCTCTCACGTTGGAGCTGATGTACTCCAACCACCTAAATTTCCGTTAGCAATGGAGTGGCTTAACCACTGTGTCACTAAGTTGAATTTAGCAGGATTGCATTTTCAGTACTCACTGGATATTTTAAAATACCAAAAAATAAATCAAGAATATGTTATCAAGTTTTAAGAAAATGAAATAATACGCAATACTCAGTAACCTGTAATAACATTTATATTAGCATGGAAAATAAATAATTGATATGGTTACATATTTTAGACTGATACATTTTCATTTGTGTGCTCACATTCCTAGAAACTAAATTCACTGATAAATAGGACAACACAAAATCAGGCGGGAAGTCTACTCATAGGCGAGCAGCAATGTGAACTCAGCTTCAGTTTCATGAAGTGAATAAGTAGCCAACATAGCAATTACAACTGCTAATATATACCTTAACTCACATCAAAAGGGTGGCTGACTATCTGTGTATAACTATGAGTTAATTCTAAAGAAGAAGATGGGAGACAGAAATGTCAATTGGTCCCTCCAAAGACATTAGGTAAATTAGCAAGGTCATTATATGATTTTCTGGTTGGCCCTATAAAGAAAATAAAACTAATGGAAATTTTTCCATCGAATACTCTATGGATTAAGAGCAGCTTTCAACATTCACTTAGTGTTAGAAGGAAGAAAATTGAGGAAGACCATAAAAAATTGAAATTGCAGTACTTCAGACGGGAAGTGATTAAAGTCAAAATAAGAATTTTAATAGAGTTGGGGTCATGGTGAAGATTGATTTGTATTCTAATTCTGTTCCAGTATATTGATAATTATAAGCCTACAGAGAGAAAAGTAATTCCATGATGCCCAAAATAGGCATCTATTCAAACTCCAATTATATCATCATCCACCTTAATGTGAATGCACACATACTGTCTAAGCTTGAACAATTAACTCATAAAAATTGTGGAATAGTGAAATCACATGCTAGATAATGAAATTAAGCATTTAGCATCAAAGTCAAGATCATATAAAAGTATTTTCATGTTCAGAGCCTTCCTTGCATCAGAGTATAGGATAGGATAGTCTTATTCCTCCATTCGGGGAGTAAGGGGTACTGAACGCTCTGTGAGTAGGTGGTTTTTTAGAGGCGCCTGCGGGAAGTGAAGTCCATCTCTGTCAGGTCTTTGCATTTACCTTTGAGAAGAGAGGACACATCCAAGCTTTCTGAGAAAACAGGCTGCCCATTCTGATTCAACAAAACGACTTCCTCTCCACACAGACTGATGCATCCAGACACACTCGAACTCTTTCTCCTGTTCAAAGTGCAGATAATAATAATGCAGAGTCAGAGGAAAGGAAATGAAGAAAATTACCTGTCTAAAATATTTGAATGCAAATTCAAGAGCCACAGAAAATACTCAAAATCAAAGAGAGGCACAATTTCACATCACTGGTGACAACACATAGTGGAATGGTAGCAATCCCATCCTTTAACTGAGTATAGCTGAGGTGCAAGTGTGAATAAATAAATCCAAAGCATTGATCAGTATCCAAATCATTATGGTTATTTGAGTCATCGAGTCACAATCAGCTCAATGGTTGTTTTTGAGAAATCGTTAATAATATATAGGACATGGATCATGTTGGTGGTCACTATTCATTATTTTTGTTGTTTGGTATCTGAAATGGCCAAGGTTTATGTGCCAACCTGGCCGATAAACACATGTGGGGTTAATTGAAGGATGGAGGGATAAATGGCTCAGTGAGGCTCACCTTTCTAGTTCTTGGGTCTCTTGCTCTCTGATGGTCGGATCAGGGTGCAGCTGCCTTAGCCAGTTCCCTGCTTTAGCTGACAAGGCTCATTTCCTGCAAGACAACCCTGAGGAGAAGCCATATGGACCTACCCTGATGCAGCACTGGGTGCTGGAGCAGCTCTGTGGAGACCCCTGCCAGCGCTGAGATGCTTACATGCTCACAGATTCAGCTTTCCTCCTGCAGTCGGCATCATTGTGTGTGTTTTGTGAGATGGAGGAGGACTTTGTGGACTGGTGTTGGACATATGGGCTAATGTTGGGTTTATGAGCTTGGACAGCACTGGGTTGGGATGCTTTCTGAATGTACACTTACTCTTTATATAAAACTGTCTCTTATATGAATTTCTGTGGATTCATTTCTCTAGTGTACCCAGACGAACAGTAATTCAATTCTGGCTCATAGTCACCCTCAGTAGATAGAACAAAATACCCTGCTTCATCCTCACAGTTGCTGCTTTTGAGCTTGTGGTTCCAACTACTATGTCAATCCACCTCATTAAGGGTTTTCCTCCTTTTTGGTAACGTTTTACTTTACCAAGCATGGTGACTTCTCTAGGGTTAAGTCTTTCCTGATAACATATCCAAAGTGCATGCTTGCTTCTAAAAATAATTCTACCTGTCCTTTTTCCAAGAAATATTTGGTCCTTCCTAGGGCATGGTATATTCAATATTTTTTGCCAATGCCATAATTAAAAGACACTAAGTCTATGGTCTTCTTTATTTATTGCCTAGTTTCCCCTTTGCATATGAGGTGATTGAAAATACTATGGCTTGTACCAGGCCTACTGAAGTGACATATTTACTCTAACACATTAAAGAGGTCTTATGCAGCAGATTTGCCCAAGGCAATACATTTCTTGACTGCTGTTTCCAGGGGTGCAAATTATGGATCCAAGTAAAAAGAAATACTTAATATTTTCAATATTTTCTCTGTTTAGCATGCTTCCTGGTTCGGTTATATCCAGCCCAACTTAACTTAGAGTCCTCAGACCCCCCACACAACTCTGACTTCTCATTTTGTGGCAAGGTATGATACTCACCTCCCCGACACGATCACTGAAGACAAAATGGGTGCATTATCAAATGTGGTGAAGAAAGCTGATGGTGCATGGCTAGTAAAAGTTATAGTGTCTGGGGCCTTAAAGGTTTAAAGTTAACCAAGCAGCCATCTAGCAGGGAAGCAACAAAGGCCATATGGAAGAAGTACGCCAACCTGTGATATCATGAAGTGTCGATGGGAACAGGTATCAGAAGTTCAAAAACAAGCAATCAAATTGATGTGAAGAAGCATGGGCAAAGTGGAGACCCAAAACTCACCTGTAAGATAATCAGATAGTCCCTCACAGAAGGGCCACATGGAAGGGATGATATATCCAGGGCGCAGTACAGGACTGTAAGAAACACATAACTATTCTCTATTTCTTTAATATATCTTCCCCCACTATTAAGACCTTGGTTTTTCCTCACTAGCCTTGCTCGATGTGCATATGTACACTTGTACAATCAAGATCTTTTTGTGCACAAAATCCATGATGGATAAATCCCTCAAAATCAGTAATGGGAGTAACGATTCCCTGAGGTCATGGGAAGAGAGGGAGGGGCAGAGGGGAAGGGGAACCTGATAGCAATGATTAATGTATAACTCCACTGGAGGGGAACGAACAACAGAACTGCAGTTGAATGGATATATTGGATGGTGTAAGATATGGCAATAATAATCATAGATAATATATTAAGGGTCCTTGAGAGTGGTAGGGTGGGGGGGGAGGGATAAAAGGCAGCTGATATTAAAGAGTTCAAGAAGAAAGAAAATGTATTGAAAATGATGATGATAACAATTGTACAATTATGCTTGATCTAATGGAACTATGGATTATAAAAATATCTATAAGAACTCCTAATAAAATGTTGAAAAAGAAAGAAAGAAGTACCAGGTCTCTGTCTCTTATCTACTTGGACCAGTGGGTCTCATTTTTATCAAACCATGCTCCTAGACCCCTTTTTATAACAAACATTTGCTATCAATATTTGTAATACTTTAGTTACTACACTAAAAATAATTTCCTAGATAAATACAATATATGTTTAATCAATGAGCACTAGCTGTATCATAGAGGAAAATATTTAAACCATAATATTCATTTCAATATGTACATAGTTGGACATGACAACATTGATTATAGAATCACCACAAATGGGCCAGTTACAAATGTAGACTAATACTGAACTACTAGAAGCCCTATATATACTCAGGAGTAGAGAATGCAGCCCTATTAATTCAAGGTAAACTTGTAAATCAAAGTATTCACCATGTTTTTTCGAGTACCTACCTCTTCTGCACCACACACATCCATGAGCAAGTCAGAAAAATATCCTTCCCTAGAGAATATTCTAGTTGAAAGGATGAATAGTTTAGTAGAAGTAGAAATAAATAAAACATATGGTATATTAAAATAGCATGCAAGTGGAAAAAAGCCAAAATAGTACAAGTAGATAAGTGGAATGGTATAATAGGATAATTGGAATGAAAAGGGTGAGTGATGTTTATAAATGATAGCATTAAATAAGGTCATCAGAATAAATCTTCCTGAGAGGCATCATTAAGAAGGTGGTTTGGGGCAAATATTCAAAGTAGAGAAGTTAGCCAAGTGGTTATCTGGAAGACGAATATTTCAGTCAGAGGAAACTGCTGGAAACCTAACCAAGAGCATTCTGTGTGCATAGCAGAAGGGTAGAAGGCCAGTGTGGCAGGAGGTGAGTAAGTGAAACATTTCTACTAATGTTTCTTATTAGCAGGAAATGAAATTAGAGAAGTAACAAGAGCCAAATCATACACTGCCACTGAAAGAATTTTGTAGATGTAGATAGGTTAACTTTAATATCTTATCATTTGATCTCTCTTTTGACCCAGTTTAAATTTGTTCTAGTTTAATGTTTTCAGTTTTCTTTTAGATCGAAGGTTTTCTCTGTTTCACTTCGTTGTTGTTATTATTTGTGTAGTGGTGGTAGTTGTTCATTGTTTTTTGTATGTTGTTCTGTCTATGAAATCCAGGATAGTCCAATCTATAGAGACGGTAATTGGATTAATGGTTTCTTGGGGTATGGTGATGGGGGTGTTGGAGGGAAATGGGGAGCTAATAACAAGAAGAGCAAGAAAGAAAAATGTTCTATAATTGATTGTGATCATGCTTGGACAACTATTTTTGATATGACTGAACTATTGAATTAGATGATATGTGGATTATGTGCCAAAAAAACGGTTAAAAAGAAAAACAATCAAATTTTGAGTACTTTAATTGCAGAGTTTCTGACACAGGAGTGATATGATCTGACTTAACATTTTGATGTTCACCCTGGCTGCAGGGTATGCATGTAGTGGATTAGAATAATCATTATTTTATTTTACCTCTTGATTACAGGAGTCAAAATTTCAGAGAGAACCCAATCGCTCTGTTCTACGTGGCACTCGCTAAGCGGATTCAGCTTATTGCTCAGCTAGAAGGAGGACTCTTCGGAGCATCCAAGACGACTGCACGCCCCCCTCTGGAGTTTAACTAGAAGCGTTGTCAATGGAACACCTGGTCCTCCATGGCTCTTCCATGGGACTCCCCGAGAGAATGCCCCAAGAATCAGGAAATGGAAACTACCCACTGGTGAAGAACTCGGCCCAAAACTGGCAGTGTCACTTCTACACTATAGTGCCGGCACAATTCAAGGAAACAAACCCCAGACCCTCGCCTTTCAATAAAGAATTTGTGGGTTCAATCAATAGCAAAGAAAGCAGGTGGCTCAGTGGTTTGGCCACTACATCGTTTGGCTACCATGCTTGGCTACTAAGCAAAGGTTTGTTGGTTTGAACTCACAAACCACTCCACAGGAGGAAAATGTGGGGAAAGATTAACCACAGCCTCAGAAATGCTCAAAGGCAGTTCTACACCGTTCTACAGAGTGTAATGAGTTGGAATTGACTCAGTGTCAATGGATTAATCAACTACAGTCCACACTCCGCTACAAATTGCTCATCTTTACAAGCTTCCCACTTGTAAAATGCTAAGCGTCTCATCAAATTGCCAAGTGTCTCATCACCTATGGCACCAATTTCAGGTGAAAGGCTCAAGGTGGTCAGATCCTTTTCCAATCTTGGCCCTCTTCGACCTATGAGATCTTTATGCAACATCTTGTAGGAACTTAAGGAACTTGCTTTGATAGCATTATAGTTTTTCAAGTAAACTCTATGATACAAATACAAGGG
The DNA here is from genome assembly GCF_000313985.2 of Echinops telfairi. Lineage (NCBI taxonomy): Eukaryota > Metazoa > Chordata > Mammalia > Afrosoricida > Tenrecidae > Echinops > Echinops telfairi. The sequence goes on along the minus strand of NW_022107431.1, from coordinate 48,196,780 downwards.
TGAGTAAAATGTATTCCTATTAAATCAGGGTGGTTTCTCAGTTTCTTTTTCAAGACAACTTTTGCAACCAACAAGGACTTTACAGGTATATTGTTGTGATAGAAAAAAAAATTCCTTGACACAATTTTCTCGGTCTTTTCCTAACCAATGTAGTTTTCAGTTTCCCTAAAACTTCATAATAAGCCTCATTATTATCCTGTGTCCTTGGAGAAATCTATCAAGAATGCTTCCTTAGGATTTCAAAGAACAGCCCCATAACCTCTGGGCTGATCTCTGTGCCTTGAGTTTAACTGGCCCAGCAGATCCCCTTGGAAGCCAGTTTTAATTGCACTTTTAAAAATTGCTGTTGTTGTTTTAAGGTGACATTATGAGGCTGAGAGAAGTGTATTGTGGAGAGAACTTGTCTGCAAACCATACATTGATCACAGAGACAATGTTTAAACACAGTTTTTTTTGAATAAACGTATGCATTTATGAACTGGCCCCCTATTAGTAATACTTTTAAGTTACTATTACCTTCCAGGTTTCACCTTTTAATCCTTTCTCCTAAACAAGTCCAACACTGGCAACCACAAGTCTTGGTTTTCATGACTGTTATCTCTGCTTCAAGTCAAGTTTGAAAAGTCTGTTCTGAGACTCGTTTCATGTCTTTGTTTTTAGCTTCCTGAGAAGACTAAAGGCACAGTTCATGGAGAACTGGATTGAGAACAAACTAGAGGCAAAGAGGTTGTTGTAATAATCTATGCCTAAGACAAGGTGAACCCAAGATCTTGCTTTGTATTTAAATATCCATTCGTTCTCTTGCTTTGCATAATGCTGAAAATTATTTCTTCCTTAGGTTGTATTGGCTCAACCAAAAAATATTGTACTATTCTATGATTCACTATAATAGAAAGCTCTTGGAAAGTTCTAGACCATCTAGTGAGGTGTCTGTATAATGACACAGTAGTCATTATCATGGTTAGTATTATTGAATACCTGTTAAGCTAGGAGGTTCTATTTCTTTTTTCTAGCAGAAGAATATCATTGTTTAGGGCTACCAGTAGGTGGAGATGTTGAATAATATTTTCCTTAAGATGTTGTAAGTTTTGTTCCTGACTCCCTAACCACACATACATGCAAAATCATGACCCTAATGTACAACATAATTTTTAATGGAAAGGTTTTCCAAAAAATAAAAGCAATAAGTATGAATGACTTTCTAAAGATTTCCAAATTACTATAAAAATGATTGGTTTTCCTAGTATTGTCAGATAAAATAAAATTTAAGACAAAACACAGTAAGAGGGATAAAATGAAGAAATCCACAAAATACAACTCTTGTGAACATTTACATGCACACGTAATAGCATAGCTAGAAGTATACACACCAAAAATAGCCATCATTTCAATGTGATGTTAACGAATCCACAGTAGCAGGTTTCATTTTTAACATAATTCTTCCGTTATAACATTCACTACTACTGAGTCAATGCCGACGCATAGAAAATCCCCTGTGGGATTCTGAGACCACAATTGTTTACGAGAGTAAAAAGCCCAATCTTTCTCCCACGGAGCTGCTGGTGATTTTGAACTACCAACCATGCAGATCATAGCCCAACGTGCAACCAATACGTTACCAGGCCTCCTATAACATACACACATAAAATAAAACAAATGATACATACACCATTCAAGAATTTTCATATTCTGAATATAACACTTTACCCAACGTTGATCAAGAGATGGGCTGTCACCACTACCACCAGGAGCCTCCTGGACACCTCCCCCCCTTTGATTACAACTGCTACACAAGGGAAAACACTATTTTTAATTCAAATGCAGTTTACTTTTATCTACTTTTAAGCTTGATTTAAATGGAACAAGAGGAGCCCTGGTGCATCATGATGACATGCTGCACTGCTTGTCAGGAGAAAGAAGGCACCATCCCAGAAACTGGTAGGGTCATTATGAGCCGAAACCAGTTCAATCACAGTGAGTGAGAAATAGAATAATACTCAGATACAAGCACTCTTTTGTGCCTGGCTTCTTTCGCCAACATCATGTTTATGAACAGCATATGGTCGTTGCACTTTGGTCTGTGTAGTTTGTATGAATAAATACACTGCAAGTTAGGGCAAGGGCACTTACCCTCCAAGAGGAAGGTATTGTTTATCTCTCCACAGGGAAGGAGGGACCAGACTTCAACCCGGTGCTCCAAGATGTGAATGCAACATCCTGGCATGGAGTAGGGAACCAGTGGAGAGGTCTGAGGGGCCTGCGCCAATCTCAACTACATGGACACCTGCCCCTCCCCCTAGAAGAATTTATTTCAGAGGACAGCACTGAAGCTGCAGCTCAGAAAGAGGGACATGTCTGATCAGAGCACATGGGAGCAGATGAAGGGGGAGGAAGAGAGAGTGGAGCACAGCCTGGCCCATCAAGCCTTGAGGACGGTATTCCCGCTTTGCAGCCAATCCACAGAGAAGATCATATGACCAGCCCCACTATGAGACATGACATCCCTCGCTACAGGGGACAACACTGGAGACACAGTGTGAGAATTGTGTCCGATCTGATCCCACCACACTAAACACTAAGGGCGTACAACAGAACAGCAAAGGAAACAGAGCAACAAAGTCCCCAGGGAATATCAAAAATTACTTTGGGGCCAGAGCTTGGCACCCCATCAGACTCCACTGGAAAACACTCCTAAAGGCCAACAAACAGTCCTTGAACTAACTACAGGCTTTTGTTTTGTTGTTCTTTTTTCGTTGGCTTTTTGTTGTTGCTTTGTTTTGCTCTGTCTTGTTTTTGTACATGTTATTATCTCCGCAGGTCTCTCTAAATAAGATAGGCTGGATGAACAATCTAGAGAGGAAAACAATGGGACCAATGGTTCCACGGGGTGGTGGGGGGGCATGAGAGAGGGGGAGGTGAGAGGAAAGGAAGTGGTGTTAAGAACCCCAGCGACAAGGGAACAAATAAGCGATCCAAATTGGTGGTGAGGAGGATGTAGGAGACCTGGTAGGGCTTGATCAAGGGCAATGTAACAGAGAGGAATTACTGAAACCTAAATGAAGGCTGAGCATGATAGTGGGACAAGAGGAAAGTAAAAGGAAATAGAGGAAAGAGCTAGGAGGCAAAGGGCATTTATAGAGGTCTAAATAAAGGCATGTACATATGTAAATAGATTTATATATTATGATGGGGAAATAGATCTATGTGCATATATTTATAGATTTAGTATTAAGGTAGCAGATGGACATTGGGTCTCCACTCAAGTACTTCCTCAAGGCAAGAATACTTTGTTCTATTAAACTGGCATTTCATGATACTCACCTTCCTGATATGATCGCTGAAGACAAATGAGTGTGTAAGCAAATGTGTTGAAGAAAGTTGATGGTGCCTGGCTATCAAAAGATAGAGAATATGGCATCTTAAAAGCTTGAGGGCAAACAAGTGGCCATCTAGCTCGGAAACAACAAAGCCCACAGAGAAGAAGCACACAAGCCTGTGTGATCACAAGGTGTTGAAGAGATCAGGTATCAGGCATCAAAGAACAAAAACTCAACTCGAAGGCCATCAAGCAGCCATCTAGCTCAGAAACAACAAAGCCCACAGAGAAGAAGCACACAAGCCTGTGTGAACATGAGGTGATGAAGGAATCAGGTAGCAGACACCAAAGAACAAAAACCATCATTGTGGATCACCTTCCCCACATAAATGCTGAAGACGAATGTGTGCATAAGTAAGTGTGGTGAAGAAGGCTGATGGTGCCCGGCTATCAAGAGATACAGCATCAGGGGTCTTAAAGGCTTGAACGTAAATAAGTGGCCATCTAGCCCAGACACAACAAAGCCCACATGGAGGCAGCACAGATCATGAAGGACTGAGGGAACCAGGTTTCAAGCACCAAAGGCGGGGAGGAAAAATCATATCATCATGAATGAGGGGAGCACGTGATGGGGACCCAGTGCCCATCTGTAGACAACTGGGCATCCCTTGCAGAGGGGTAGTGGGGAGGAGATGAGTCACTCAGGGTTCAGTATAGCAATAATGAAACTCACAACCTTCCTCTAGTTCTTAAACGCTTCCTCCCCCCAACTATCATGATCCCAATTCTACCTTCCAAACTTGGTTAGACCAGAGGATGCACAGCAGCACAGATGGGAACTGGAAACACAGGGAATCCAGGACAGATGAATCCCTCAGGAGCAGTGGTGAGAGTGGCGCTACCGGGAGGGGAGGGAGGGTAGAAAGGGGGAACCGATCACAAGGATCTACATATAACCTCCTCTTTGGGGGATGGGCAACAGAAAAGTGGGTGAAGGGAGACACCGGACGGTGTAAGATAAAAAAATAATAATAATTTATAAATTATCAAAGATTCATGAGGGAGGGGGAAACATGAGGAGCTGATACCAAGGCCTCAAACAGAAAGCAAATGTTTTGAGAATGATGATAGCAACAAATGTACAAATGTGCTTGACACAATGGATGTATGTATGGATTGTGATGAGAATTGTATAAGCCCCCAATAAAATGATTAAAAAATAAAAAAAATACACCACAAGTTATATATATATATATATTCTATCCTACTGCTGATTGACATGTGGGTTGTTCCAGATTTTTATTCTTATAAACAGATGTTCTTGTACAGGTTTATGTCTGTTAGTAAAGATGCATGTACTCTTGATTGACCTAGGCCTGAAATCACTGGGATCGGGCACACAATGATTATGCACGTCTTGCTTACAGGAAAGTCCTCCGTTTGCACTCCTCAGTTGCTTGCTGGGAGAAAGGTGACAGATTTGGGAACACCATGGGACCATCCTGCTCATCCTGGGGGGTTCCTGGGCATTAGAAGTGGCTCAACAGCATGGGTTGATCTCTTTTGTCATGTCATGTTTGCACTGGGTCAGCGTCAGTAGGTTCTGACCATTTTCCATTATTGTTGCAATAATTTTACACTCTTGTCATCCACGTATGAAAATCCAGGCTGCTCCACTTATTTGCCAAGATTTTTTTGTTTGTTTCATTTTAACCATCCAGAGGTATTTTGTGGTTTTAAATTGCTTTTCTGGGAATGTAATCCGGGTCTTGTTAGATATGTTCGTGATCCCTTGATATGACCCTCCTCGTTTGTGAGGTAGCCTCTTGTCTACTTTTCTATTAGGTTGTCTCTTTTTCTTCTTATTGATTTGTAAGAGCGTTTTATTAGCTTGTTAGAATTCTAGACATGGGTGCCTCTGGGTGGCACAAATGGCTAAGTGTTCAACTTCTCACTAAAAGCTGGGTGATTGGAGCCAACGCAGAGGTGTATGGGAATAAAGCCCTGTCCGTCTCCAGAAAATGCAGACGCGAAGCCCCTAGTAATCAGTTCTTTTCTGTTTCATGTACTTAATGATTTTCTTTTTAACCAGCATTACACTGATCATATTCTTCAATTAAAATGTCAGTAAATTATACATCAACAATTAAAAGCCACTTCTCTACGGCCTCCAGTCCCCAGGACCGGGAAATAGCAACACTTTGGAAAAGAGGGCTACGGAAGGTTTTCCCAGCATGACTATGGTTCTGTAGGGAGTTGCAGCCTCTAAAGTCAAAGGAACCAGTGGAAAATTCATGGCGGCACTTCCAAGTCCCAGGTTTGGAAATGCTTCAGACACCATCCCTTTGTTGGAAAGCTAAAGAAAGGATAGAAAGCTCACTTCAGAAAGAGAAGCAGAGATGGCACGAAGGACCACATCTTCAACCTGGTGTTTCCTATTTTACTTAAATGAACACACTCAGAAAACAAAAACCAGCAAACAAAACAGTTTTTTCTTATAAGACATCTCAAGGAATGGTTTAAGTAGCACTGACCCAGAGGTTTAAATTCCTTATCTTTTTCTCTAGACGCTCTTGGAGAAGCTGCTCTAATCAGGTTTCCCTGGCTCCTAACCTGGGAAGTCCTCCGAAGCGTTGTCTTTGATAGGATGCTATTAGTCACTGGAGTTACAGCTCATCAGTTTGTTCTTCTCTATATCCTAGAAGATGCAAATACTCAACTGCGTACGCCTATATCTTCAAGTGGAATTACATTTTTGTTTACTTCATGATATCAAGAAAATGCTTTCATCATCTCATATTTACTAAAGCAAATGTCTTTTTAGTTCTCATAGTGGTTTTAAACCAATGGTGAAAATGAAATGTAAAAGTACACTAAGAGATAGTAACAGGGTTCAGAAGTTGAAAAATGCCAACTATTATTCTTTTCCTGCTTTTCTCTTTACTGCCTTTGAAAACAGATGGAGAAATCCTTTTATCTTTCTCATTTCTTCGTATGTATATATTCTGTTATTATTTGGTAAACACAAAGAGCCAAAATCTTATGAAGTTCAAATTAAATATTTCAGTCACACCTCATTAAAAATAATATTTACATACTTAGTAGAAGAAAAAAATAAACAGTTTGCATTTTATCTTTCATCCCATGTTATTTGAATATCCTAAGATAAATATAAAATATTGCCAAGTAATACCTAAATGTCTTGAGCTTTTTCTCTACATCTAATTTTAGTCTCTATTGCCTAGAAAATTGGCTTCTTAAGTCAGCATCACCACTCTTAGTGAATCTGGACATGGAAACTGATGAAGGAAAAAGAAAAGAACTTTAGAGTTGGTAATTTTTTTTCCTACTGAATAAAGCAAAATAAAAGATCACCCTTCATTTCCTTTTATAAAGTGTGGGTTCTATTTATCACATATGTCTCACTAGAGAAGTTATTTTAAATCAAAAATGATCATTGCTAGGGAATTTGTAATTACATATATAGCATTTTAGGACAAATAGATTCAAAGTGCTAAATTAAACCACCAGTCAATTAAAGTATCTAAGTAATCAAGAGTCTATCAAAGTCACATTTATTATCTTTATATATTCATTATCTGCTACACTGTCCTTTTCAATCAAAATGGAGAGGTTCCCTGTTTGTTTTCAATAGCTCTATTATCTCTTCTCCGAGTAAACTTCTGAAGGAAACGCAATGATTGCTTGCCAACTGAAGCAGCCAGATCGGCAATAATTCACCAAACTGGTCTCGTCATAGTTATCGGTCTTTGTTTGAAGGATTAGCCTGTTGATTGTCTGGATTCTCAGAGAAAAAGTCTGATCTCATCTCTTACACAAGTCCTATTTCCCATATGAAATTGCCCACTTCTTATTTTTGCTCATATCAATGTAGAATCCCCTAAAGAAAGAATTCCTTTTCCAGAGCAATCCCTTTGCAGCCTCTTCCCTGATTACCCAATCCTATGACAGAGTCTGAATGTGTCCTATTACTTATTTGCCTGTTTCTGGTTACTGGACTGAACCTAAGAGCTGTGTGTGGCACATGTAAAAAGTTATTTATCCTTAAAACACAAGCTTTCCACACTCAACACACACTGTGAACGGATAGCGTATTTCTACTGTAAACAGATAACAAGTAGGCAGGGAGTAGTCTGCTGGACCTACAGCAGTCACGTGCTCACTGAATCCCCTCCTTAGAAGAGAAGGCTAGAGAAGGAATAAACAGGGAAGGAGATGTCACTCAGTCCCCAAATGAGCTCCTATTCTGGAGAAAATAATGTGAATTTGGATTTTTGCTTTTAGCCTCTGAATGATCTTCACTAATTCTCAGCTTTCAGAGTTCCACTAGATATTGCAAGTTTCTAAAGCTATGACGACCTAGCCTAACCTGCATTTACTCAGTGAGTTACTGGGTGTATACTGTGGGGTAGACACCGCTGACATCACTGGGTTTCTTGTTAGCTGCTGTTTAGCTAGCTCTAAATCATGATTCCATTATGAATGAGAGTTCATGGAAAAATTATTTTAATTCCACTTTTCCATGAACTTTTGGAAGCCCCTCATAAAAGTAAATGAAATGTCACCTAGCCCGGTCCTCTCTTTGTGATGATTGGTGTGGTTGAGCCCATTGTTATGACTGTTGGGTCAAGACATCTCCTTGAGGATTTCCTTTGCTTTTGTTGACTCTACCAAACACGATGCCCTCCCTCGGCTAGTGATTTCCCAAGGATACATCCAAAATAAGAGACGCAAACTCTCGGCATCCTTGCTTCTAAGAAGTACTCTGGTTGTATTTCTAAGACAGCTTTGTCCATTTTTCCGGTAGTTCTAAAAACTGAAGAAAAAAAAAAGGCCATGGCTAGAGTCCAGTGCACCCTAGTCAGCAAAGTGACGTCCTTGCATTTTTCAAACTCTACAGAAGTCTGTTGGAGCAGACTTTCACAATGAACTATATGGCTTGATCTCTTGGCTGCTAGTAAATAAATACGTACACATAATCTCTGTCCCGATAGAATTTTAAACTATAAAGGAGGACAGTAAATAACTAATAGAGGATGCTGAGTTTAAAAAAAAACTGTAAAGGGAATGAGCAGGCTCATTGAAGAAGTGATGTTTAAGCTAAAATCAAAGACAATGTAAGCAGGCTGAAAATAGTATCAGCACTCACAGAGTTGAAGAAAACCCTTCCTTCTGTTGTCTGCAACCCACCTCAGCAACATGGGTGGAAAGGAATGGGCTTCTCACCAATTTCAGCATCTGCTGGGTGCAGAATGTTCCGTTATTGGGAACATGGGGCTAAAGGGGACACATTCCACATTTCTAAGGAAGAAAGTGTCTCGTTGACAAATTCTCCATTATTTATTTGCTGCAGGGAAAAGAGAGTGATGTAGTGGTCTGATTACGGCACCAACAACACCTATGTAGCAATTTAGCCCATTTCTTTTTACATTGAACTTACAATTTAGTTTGACATTAAAGGTTATTTCAAGTTTAACTTGTTCATGAAAAGAATAAACGTTTTAGTGTTGTCTTTTGAAATACAACACCACTCAAAATAAAATGTACATAGACTAGCTTAGATTGCAATATGAAATAGTCAGTTTATACACACAGAGTTTGAGGCATAGTTGGACCTTCAGGTAGATAACTGGTAGAGCCTTTGAAATTATGATTTCCTGGTCTACTTCATAATTAGTGCAGATTGGGCAAAAATAATTCTTTTCTATTTGAGTTGTAATATCAGAGCTAAAAAATAGGAATGAAAACGCTGCATTACCATTTCATATGAGACTATGAGTGATAAAGTTGAATGGGAAACCTAAAATATTAAAATTCTCTCCATAGAAAAAGTATATGAGAGGAGGCTTCAAAAAGTTCATGAAAAAGGGGAATTAAGAGATAATGGAATTTTTCCATAAACTTTTCTTTTCCATAAACGTTTTAAAGCTCCCTTGAATATGCATTTGAGTTGGTATTGAGTCGATAGTGTGTCACTCATGTATAAGATACAGAGAAAGAGATTATAACAAAATTATATAATATCAGATGATATTTTCTGAATGATTTGTGTAAAGGGGAAAGTAAACAACATTTCTATATCAACACTGGGCCTCCTCTGAACTAACAAAACACTATTGACTAAAAATAAAAATAAAATATTATGCACGCCTTCTGCTACTTCTTCAGAAAACAACCTTCCTTCACTTGGTCGTCAGGTAGATAAATAGATCTGGTCTTCTCATGGTAGTGATCTAGCAATGTTCTACCGTGAAGTGGATCAGAAGCAGTTGGTGGCTCATAATGCTTTAGTAACATAATCTTTTGACTTAGAAATAGTGATGTGTATCACACACGATGAAGTTGGTGCTGGAAGACAAACAGCATTGGCGAAGATGATTTGAGGTAGGAATGGGGAAAAACAAAAGCAGGATCATTATCTCAGAAAACATTCTTGTGTTTCCCGGAGAGCAAATCTCAAATGTGTCCTAATAGACAGGCGCACCTAACTCTGTTTTGAGGGCGGTGGTGGGAGGTAAAAATGTCCCTTTGGTTATCTGATAAAAACACCAGATGCAAAAAAAAATAAATAAATAACACTAGATGCTTTCCTCAGAAAAAGTCACAAATATTTTTGTACAATCTAGGGGATTCACAGACTTCCTTGAAGTCCATCCATAGATCTACTAAATTGCCTTAGCGAAATAATATCTGCTCTAGTGTACATAGGATCCCTGGTGGTGTAAAGGGTTACAAATTGGACTGGTGACCACGAAGTCAGCAGTACAAAACCAGCAGCTGCATTGTAGAGAAAGATAAGGCTCTCTGTTCCCGTAAAGATTGACAGCTTCAGAATTCTATTCTAGGGTTGCTGTGAGCTGAAATCGACTCGGTGGCAATGAGTTCATTTTTTTCTTTGCTTGTTGTGTGTCTATGTTGTATATTGTTAAGCATTGGATGGCTAACCAGAAGCTCAGGCACTGGAACCTACCAGCTGCTTAGTGGGAGAAAGATGAGACTGCTCCCATAAAGAGCTACAGCCACGGAAAGCCTATGGAGCAGTTCTGCACTGTCTGACAAGGTCACGTGGCACTAACTCAATGGCAATGGCTTTGGGTTTGTTTTTGTTGTTTTTTTCCCTTCTTGATTTTTTGTTGTACATTAAAGGATATTAATTACCTAATATTATAACTTACATAGTAATTTGAAAGAGAATTCTAGGTTGAAACTTCTATTACAGACGGGGTACAGTGGGAGAAGAAGATGATATAGTGAAAGAACAGAGCGCTGGATTAATAAATGACAACTCGATGTGCAATACCGAGTCTAGGGTGTTAGGTACAGAAAAGTACAGCTAATAACGAAAGAATACAACAGGGGCAAATTCTGGTTCAGTTAGTTTGCAGTCTCACGAAGGATCAGCCTTGAATGAAATTTTTGATATCAGGTTAAATGAAATATATTACAGAGCTATAGGCCCTACAGGGTCCATTGGAGATTTAGGTCTTTGCTCATGAAGTGATATGCATTGGTATTTTAATTTTTACTAGTGAATGATAAGAGCATACACTGTGAATTCTAGAGAGTGTTGTCACTTGACCTTGCAGGGACTTATCTATTTTTCCTTCCTGGTAACAATTTTTTAAAACACCAAACTATGAGCTACACAAACAAGTCCAAAGCTTTGTCTTACCCTTCAATCACTTGCTGGATAACTAAAGAGGTAAAAAATAGTAAGCGCATAAAAAAAAGAAAAGACATTAAGAGGAAGATTAAATAAGCATAGAGGGCATCAGCACAATGGTTGCCACTTGAAAGTCTTTAATTCAAGAATGTATGGCTTAGTCCTCAGGATTGTATTATTCTGAGATTGTCCATTTTACTTACTAATCCATGATTCTTTTTTATGACCTATTTTTAAATAATTCCATTTATCAGCATACATTCAAGTTTAACAATTATTGATAGGTAACACTGAAGTTTTACTGGTTTCTTGTTCATTTACATTATCTATTTTATGGAGTATTCTGATGTATTCCTTATTGCTTTCTAGATATTATTCCAACTTTTTACCTTAAAGAAAATTCAATGCATTTTGAATCTTTCTTCATTGTTTTCCAACAATTTTATTGGCACATAGTTTACATATCCTACAATTCAATATTCAATCGTTCAATTTTATCAAGGAGAATTGTACAATCATTACCACCTCAACTTTAAAGCCTCCCCCACTCATGGTTACATCTTCTTTAAAACAAACTATGCAATCCCAAGGATTGTACCCTTAAAGGTGTAATCCGCCCTGCTGTGACTTCTTGAAAAGGGGTCGTTTGGACACAAAGCACCCCAAAAAGAGAAATATACTCCAATGTGCTGTTGATCAAGTAGATCTGGAGGTGCAGTTTATGCTCTAACTACCTGCTTGTTTTAGCTAAATATATTTTTGTTTATGCAGCCCTGGGAGATTAAGAAACAGACCGAAAGAAATTGACAGCATGGAATGATGAACCCAAATTCTTATTCTTAAGTTCCTTTTCATTTCCCTCTAGGCTGTAGACATTGGCATGTACCTTCATAACATTGGTGTTGGTTTCTTCTTTCATTGCAGAGTTAGCATTCTGACCTGTTCTGTCAGGCTGGCTCTGTGTAAAGGCAGCTGCTTGGGTGGTGTAGTTAAAAAAACATGAGTCACTGCCATGTGTATTTCCCCCCAAGTCTTCCTGCAGAAATCTGAAGTCTCACTGTTTTAAGTTTGTTCCTTAAATCTTGGAGACATTTGTTTTAAAAATCTTATTGTAAATGCAAATAGCACTGAAAATAACTTGGTACTATCACTATCAAGTTATTTTGTTAGATTTTGAACTTTAACAAAATATAAAAGATGGTATGCAGCTAGATAAAGTGGATGACAAGCTGGGGGACCACAAGGGGACAATATAGTGCTAAAAGAAGAGGTAAACGAGGACCGAGTCCCACTGACTCACCAGTTTCCTTCAGTGCTGACGCTGTGTGATGTGCTTTGATCAGGGAGAATCAGGAATCAGAAAGGAAAGGAAATCTGTGTCTAGGGGCACCCCTGATACCAGGGGACCAGAAGAATTGGATTGTGACCGACTTTCATTGGTGAACATTCTGATCAAAGATTCTATAAAAGAATCCTAGTCAAGCAGGAGGAAACTGCAGATTGGGATTTCACATTTTTCATGGAATTCTGATATTCTGCTATCTAGTGAGGCTGGAGGAAATCCCAAAATGATAGCTCAGAAATTATCCATAAATGTTAAACCTCAAACCACCTTATAACCTGAAAATCTCTATGAATCAAATAGATCGTGCCTGGCTTGAGCATTGGGATCTTTTAAAGAATTATTTATGTGGAATCAAATAAACTACAGTAACTTGAAAAGTTAAATGAGAATCCTGGGTGGCAATAAGTTTATGTTGAGGGTGGTAGAATAATTTGGAAAAGAACAGCAAGAACAATTACACAAATTGAAGAATGTAATCAGTGTCGTTGGATTATGTGTGTAGAACCTGAAATGGTGTATTTTTTGCTTTGTTTTTGTGAAGATAGTAATAATAGTAATAAAAATAGTCATAAAAAAAGTAATAAAAATCACACCCAAACAAAAGAACAAAACACCTCTGATCGTTGACTCTCCGTCTCTCTTATATGTATCCAAGTAGGGCAGTGGTAACTTTATAAGAATATCTTGCACAGTGATACTGCGCTATGACTTTTCAATACTTGCTTTAGGCTGGAGTCCCTGGAGAAGCAAAACACGTAAGATATAAAGGCAGGCAGGAAGGAATGAAGGAAGGGATTTATATCAAGGGAGGGGCTCACGTAGTTGTAGAAACAGCTCATTTCATTCCAACTCAACTCCCTGGGTTCAATGCTGAGCTAGAAAGCTTTGCCTGAGTCACAGCTGCAGGAAGATCATAGCTGGTGGATGCAGACACACAGGAGTCCTCCTGCACTCGATCGTCCTCATCTTGCCATTTTACACTTTGTTCATCAAAGCGAACGTTGCAAAGGAACATAATTTGAGCCCCCCAATGATATCACAACAGTCATTTTGAAGTAGCATAAATGAAAACAAAAACCACTGCCGCCAAGTCACTTCTGACTCGGATGACTCTGTAGGACATGAAAAATGCCTCAGTGGGTTCCCAAGACGAACTCCTCACAGGAATACAATGCTTCATCTTTCTCTGGAGGAGTGACTGGCTGTTGCGAACTGTCAACACTGCAGTTAGCAATGTTACACTACACTACCAGGTTTCCATAAAACCTAACCAGCATCAGTCTACTTTAAACCTTTAGAGAGGGGCAGACAACTTCCTTTCTCCCTCAGAGCACTTGGTGGGTTTAAACTGCCAACGTTGTAGTAAGCAGCTCAATGCAAGTAGAATTTTTCAGGAAAAGATTACAGTGAACCCTCGCCACTTCGCACTTCGACTTCTGCAGCTTCACTCTATCGCGGTTTTTGCGTAACAGCGCATGCTCTGTCATTACTGCCACTGATTGGCTCATACTGTACACGCTTCTGTCTGCATCGCTACTTATCGGAGCTACGTATCAGATGCATTTTTGCTTTTGTACAGTGTACTGTAATTGTTTGCGATTTTTAAGAAATTTTATCTAAGCTCTATGATGGCTCCTAAATGAGCTGCTTCTTTTCAGATAAATGTCAGATCTAAGGAGTATGGTCACATGAGAGACATTTTCAGAATCATTCCGAATTGCTTAACACCTGTAGTCCTGTTGGCATTGTCTGGTAAACATGGGAATGCTAACCTCAAGATCAATGGTTCAAACCCATAACTTTGAAAATGCTATATAGGGCCTCTGTGTGTCAGAATTGACTCCACAAGTTGTTCTATGCATTTGCTGTGCAATTGCCTGGATTTTTTTTTAATCTTTTAGTATACTTTTATCCCCAAATAATCTTTGAATCTTTGAGAACTTTGAGATTGTTTGAAGAAAATAACTAAATACAGGAACATATATCCAATTATATGCATATACGTCTTGTGATGGTTAGGCACCATGTCAACTAGACACTCCTGGCTAGGGGTGGAGTCAAACCTGTCAATCAAGTCACAGCGCCATAACCCCCTCCTTGATACCGTAAGCCAGCAGTTCTCAACCTGTGGGTCGTGACCTCTTTGGGAGTAGATCGACCCTTTCACCGGGGTCATCCGATTCATAACAGTAGCAAATTACAGTTATGAAGTAACAAAAAAATAATTTTATGGTTGGGGAGTGTCACCACAACATGAGGAACTGTATTAAAGGGTCGCAGCATCAGGAAGTTTGAAAACCACTGCTATAAGCCTTTTGTATCAGAACCAGATGAACAGAGAAGACCTCTCTCTGCCCCTTGGCCTTCCTGCATGCTGGGACTCTGCCTCACGGGTGGCCTGATATGGACTGCTCGACCTTAACCCTGACATCTGCCGGCACCTTGCCATGTTCCCACCTACCATCGATCCATGTGACTGCACCCACTGTCCTGTGAGCTTCCTCCATCCCGCTTCACTGTTCTGCCTTACTGGCCTGCAGCTGCATGATTCTGAAGGGGGACTTACGGACCAGCATTGGACTTACAAAGTTGAGGTGGACTGGGCTGGGATGCCTTCTTATTTCTTGATATAAAGCTCTTTCTTATGCATATATGTGTGTCACTGAATTTGTTTCTTTAGACAACTCAGCATAAAATACACACACACAAATGATTTGAAATGAAGCTCACTGTTGGCAAGTCAATTCATATTCATAGAGACCCTGTAAGACAGGGTAAGCTGCTCCTTTGGGTTTCAAGGTTGTAAATTTCTACAGGGTCATAAAGCCTCCTCTTTATCTCCTGTGGATTGGTTGGTGGTTTCAAACCCAAGGTGTAAACTACGCAGCCACCAAGGGTCCTTAGACATGGGTAAAAGGAAATCACTAATGTTTGGCATCAAAGCATTGGAATTGTAGTTCTGACAAAGAATATTGAGAGTACCAAAGACTGCTCAAAGAACAAATAAATCTGTTCTGGGGAAAAGCCAGCATGCTCCTTGAGGCAAGGATGGCAAGACTTCTCTTACATACTTTGGACATGTTGCCAGAAGAGACCAGTACCTGGCAAAGGATATCATGCTGGTTCAAACAGTGGGGCATCAACAAAGAGAAGGCTGTCAACAAGATGGATTGACACAGTGGCTGCAACAATGGGCCCAAACATCAGAAACGTGTGAGGCTGGCATAGGACCAGGCAGTGTTTCATCCAGTCGCTATGAGGATTGCTTTGAGTGAGAACTGACCTGGCAGTTCCTAACAAAACAGTAATAATGCTTTGTAGATTCCAGACTCATGTTTATTTACAGAGTCTTCTAGGCACCTGAAGTTAACTGGTTTTACTACTAACAGAAAATCCAGATGATGATGAATCTAAGGAGATAATTGACACTGTGTTGTACATTTTCTACTCTTCGCTTCACGCAGTCCCATAGTCCATGAAATCAATGCTAATGTTAATTGTAGAGGCGGACATAGATGACTGCCCCGTTGCCAAGAGGCAGAGTTCAGAGATGTCTCCATGATCCATTCTTCTTTACCTATTCTGATACCAGCCAGTCCTACTCTGCCACTCTAGATCTATTTTGGTTTCAATAATTCATTGCAATAGCCAGGCGGAATGCACAGACAATACTCACAATTAAGGAGGTTTATTAGGGAAATTAATAATAGGCTACCACCAGTCAGGATCAGCAATCAGTAAGGAGGCAGTCATTGGTTTCCTCAGCCAGTAGCCAATTCTCTGCCCAGGGCTCAACCTCTCAGCCCCATAGTAGCCACATTTCTTTCTTTCTTTTTTTTTTTTTGTAGCCGCATTTTGATCCAGTTCTCAGCCTTTCGACCAATTGGTAGCCAAGGCTCTCCCGGGTCCTTCGTCCCTCAGTGATGTGGTCCCTTGGTCTTTGTCTCCACAGGCCAGGAAACTGGCCTACCTTGTCACTCAGGCCCAAAGTTCCATGATCTTAGGTCAGGTAAGAAGTTACCTCATAGCCTTGGCACTGGTCCTCTGAGTCTCTGTGCCACCGTCTGTGAGGCATCTGCTCTCAGCATCCTCTGCCGCCTCAGACAGAGATCTTGGACACGCTCTTATTCCAGGTCTCTCCTCTCTCCTGCTGGTCCAAAGATGGCTCATCCAAGATAGCCCACCTCCTTCTAGCCAGGGCTGGTAGTAACAAAACCCCACCAATCCCCTCCTTCACTGTTTCACACACCTTATTTGCATAGTTCCACCCAGTCATTGGGTGGGAGTTGCAGAGGCTTGATTAGAAGAGCCATATTAAGAAATTTCACTCCACTACAACTGAGAAATAAAAAATGCCATATTGACCACCACTTCCTTTTATTTTCTGAAATTCCTTTATTTATCTGCTACTCATCAGACAAATTGGACTTGGCTTTATTGAACCTTGAACTGCTTGTAATTAAGATATTCCTTCTTAATCCAATGTTTGAAAATGGAGTTTGGGGGATAAATTTTAAAATTGAACTTTTTCTCTGTAGTGCCAAAGCCACAGATCTATCTATTATTAAATTCCAAGAGATACCCTTGTTAGTTCAGATTTATAAGTATTTAAGAACATGTTCTCCTGCTATTCATAAGCTTTCTGGGTGGCTAATTCCTCAAACATGGACAGTTTATTCCTTCTTCTTTGTCTGTTGTTTGTTGGAAGCTCTGTTTAAACCTGTTCACCGTGGATAACCCTGCTGGCATGTTAATATACCAGTCTAATAGGTTTCAGCAACACACAAACCACTACAGTACAACCAGTTGACAAGCAAGTTGTTGGACTCAAACATAACAATTGCTCTGGTCCCAGCAGTATATCGGTTTCTTGTGCATATGGTCACTATGAGGTGGGACCTACTTGCCCACACCTAAAAACAACAAGAACACAGCCTGAAATTAGTCCTGAGTTCATCAGATAAAAATTATGCAACTATGGAAATGATTTATGACACTCTGGACAGTCCCTTTGGGTCCAAAGTTAAGTGTCATCTCATTTTTAGTTTTGGCTAGCACCACAAAATCCTATTTATTTATATCATATGTAAATTGGTAGCTTGAAATACCTCAATTTATTATATTTTGTTTCTTAATTGGAACTTTTTAAGAAAAATAAAATCATGACGATATGTTTTGTAAAATGGTTAGGATCGTGAATGTGATAATTTTGGAAATACAGAACTGTTTCTGAAGTGGGAAAAGTTCCTCAAACGCTTCCCTTCTGAAGCGTCTACCTTCATCTTAAAAGCAATCCAGCCTGACTCCATGCCTTCAATAGATCAGTGCAGGGTGTCATCACATAGTGATGTCTGGATTGTTTTGTTTTGTTTCGCAGCATTAACCTAAAGTTACTGTGATCACACACATCCACTCTGTCCAGACATAGTGTGGCATGTTCTCAAAGGTGAAAGAGCTGTTGTGACGATCACGAGTACCTGAATGTTTAGTGTCCTGGCACTGGCCCCTGCTTTACTTGATGTTTACAGGTGAAACAGGAACGGTGTGCACATGCTCTGAGCTTAGTGATACCTAAGAACTCTCACGAAGTGAGCAAATCAGAAAGCAATATGGCATTATTGATTATACAGATTACCTGTCTGGTGATTATTCTTGCTACTTCCCAACCTTGCCAGACCCCGGATGACCTTGTGGCTGCCACTTCTCCAGGACACATCATGATCGGAGGTTTGTTTGCCATTCATGAAAAAATGATGTCCTCAGAAGACTATCCCAGACGACCACAGATCCAGAAGTGTGTTGGGTGAGTAAAGCCTCAGAGAATACACATTGACTTCAAGGCCATGTCAGAAGATTAGCATAGATGTAATGTGTAGGTATGGTATCAAAAAGATATCTTAATAAAACTTAGCTCCTCAAGATAAATGATACTCATTTTAAACTGACCAAGTATTTATTCAATACCTACATGGCCTAGGCCCTATCCTGGCACTGAAGATACAGGGGTGACCCGTTTAGACAGATCCTGATTAATGTAGCTTAAATGTGGAAGGCTTTGAAAATATTATAAGATTTAATTGTCAGCTAACCGAGATCCTTAACTTTTCCCTCTTCTCTCTTTTTCCTGAAAACTAAGATCTTAATGTTTGTTCTCCAAATTTCCTATTTATAAGGTCCATGTTGTTAGTTTTATTCAAATTGTTTTAATATCTCATTTCTATTAATGAATTAAAATGAGACTTTATACTATCAAAGCTTGATCAATAATATCCCACTTTCTAAATTCAAAAAAAATTAGCAAATTACTATTGCGTACTAGGAAATGTCTATAACCCTTCTTGTACAGTGGGGGGATAAGGTAAACATAACAGTAAAGCAGTAATCATGTAACCAAATGCTTTGAGAAATTCACAAATCAAGAAGTAAATTGAAAAAGTGCTCTGAATTTGGAAAAAGCTGTGCTTTAAAATTAGATTAATGCACTTCATTTAGGGGAAGGTTGTTGAGCTTTTACCCAGAACTGGTTTAACATTCAATCCTTGAGGGCTGTATTTATCTAGTTTTCAACTACAAGCAGATTAGAATCAAAAAATCAAAATAGCACCTGATCAGTCTAAAATGCAAGTATTTTGACAATAATAAAATGATGAGATCTAATTATAAAAATAATTTTTAAAAATATGACCCTATTGCTCAAAATGATCCCAAAATTCACCACAAAAATCATTTGACATATATCTTATTGTATGTTTAGTAAGCTGAGTGATTTCTAGATATCTTTTACAAAGATTTCTCTCAAAAATGATTTTTAAATAAATAAATTTAGTCTTTAACAGATGGGCTTCACTGACCAGGCTTTTCTAATTATATGCAGAAATACAAATAAAGTGAGATAGCAGGATTATATAGAAGAGTTCTGATTGCAAAAAATGTATTGATTCCCCCAATATTTTTTTCCCAACAGTTTTGAGATATCGATCTTTCTTCAAACTCTTGCTATGATACACAGCATTGAGATGATCAATAATTCAACATTATTATCTGGTGTCAAACTTGGGTATGAAATCTATGACACGTGTACAGAAGTCACGGTGGCAATGGCAGCCGCTCTCAGATTTCTTTCTAAACTCAACTGCTCCAGAGAAGTTGTGGAGTTGAAGTGTGACTATTCCAGCTACATGCCCAGGGTAAAGGCGGTCATAGGTGCTGGCTACTCAGAAATAACCATGGCCGTTTCCAGGATGTTGAATTTACAGCTCATACCACAAGTAGGTTTGCTATATTTCCATATATGTCTCTTGATCATATTCATTATTATGAAAGCCTCTGAGTAAATTTGGAGAATTATTTAGGATGTTGGTTTTACTCCCATTGTTCTTTCTCACCAGTCAATACAAAGTTGTTCCCAATTCTTGACAGTATAGTTGAAAAGTATTTGATGGGTATTTTTTGCCTCAATCTATCATGTCTAATTACTGACCGTGTACAGTAGGGTTTGGATAAAAAGCAAACATCTGAAAATGTCAATACACTATTCCAAAACATGTTGATATTAAGAAAAGGGAAGAGAGTAGGAGTCAAAGGGGTCTGATGGTCAAGAAAGGAAGATCTCTTGAGGGAAGAACATCGAGCCTGAAGCTTCACTGGGAGAGTCACACAGGGAACACGGAGCAGAGTGGGAGTATTTAAGCAGAGGAAGCAACAAGGAAAAGTTTGGAATATGCCATCAATATGTTTCAAGGTTATTTTGACTAAGTTTGAGCAGAAAGGAGGAGGATGAGAGATGCATTTGTGGAGACAGGGTCAGAGAGCACGATGAAAGCCCTGGTAGGTCTCATTTCTTCTGAGGGTGAAGGGAAGGATGTCAATGGGGCAGTCTAAGCTTCTAACCACAATCTTAGTCAAAATATCTGTGAAAATCTAAAACCGGCAGTAGAGATCCCATGTGCCAGTTCTTGTACATTACCCAGTGCCAAACAAGCTCCCTTGACTTTCACTTTGAATCTATTTATGTTCACAGTACACCAGTCTAGAACTTGCCCCGTTCCTTGCTTTCTAAGCCTAAAGGAAATAAGAAGGCAAAAGTTAGTTGTCCTACTACCAGGAAATAGTCATCTTATAGAAGTGAACAGATAGGAAAAGTACATATATTATAACATGCATAAGAACTTAAAACATCTAACTTGCTGGAACATAAGTAAATAGATCATATAACCTTAAACAATCTCGATAGATTATATTATAGATTAGTGATCCTTTCTTATGAAAATCCTGAATTATCAAGGAAATGTGAAATTGTATTTAATGATCTACATTTAAAAAGCAATCAAATAAAATAAGCAGTATTTTTAAAGAATGAAAGCTAACTATAAGCAAAAATAATACTCATTTGTAATTAAAAATAACAGTAGTTATTTTTAATTACAAAATAACTAGGAATCCAATAAGATATAAACCACCAGAAATGATCATTTATAGAAGCAATTGTGATAATTACAATGTGTTCCAAAAAAGTACTTAGGACATAATTCAAGTTAATTTTATTTTAAAATTAAATATAATTAATTATAATGAGTATACAGGTCAAAAAATGGAAGAAAATAGGAGGTAAAGGTACTAGCTGATATATGATTATTGGTGACTGGATGATTTCTTTTACTGTTTTATTATGCGCTAACAATTTAAACATGTAAACTGTAGATAGGCAACAATATGAGACTTAAGTAAGATTGCATCAGAAACAAGAGAAAGTCTAAGTCTTCAATGACAAGATTAATGATAATAATAATTCCCCAGTGATATCAGAGATAAGGCTTTGCCTCAGATAATATAGACTAGGCGTTGGCAAACTGGCTCACAGGCTATATGCAGATCTTTCAGTACATGCATGTGGTTTTGAAGTAAAATTGAAAAAAATCTCAGGGTGTTATTTAGATAATGGCGATTTCATTCGTTTGTGAAAATATATTTCTGGGTCTTGAATAATTTTTAAACTGTTGTGACAGACAGGATTGGCTTTCCCATCTCACAAGATTGCCGACCCATGATCTAGACTCTAGAGTACGCACAATCCTAGTGAAGTGTCAAGTAGGAAAAACAAATGGATTTAGCAATGGCTGACAGATGCCAAAATGTACTCTCTGTGATCGGGAACACGGAAAGGAAGGGGATACTTAACAGACATAGCAGTGATTTGACACAGGGTCAGGTCCTACAGTGCAGCTGCACTGGCAGGGTCCACCCTAAGTAGATCACTAGTGCTCCGTGAATGTCTGCTGTGCTCTAGGATCCATTTACATTTTTTCCTTTATTAGTCAAAAGAGGCCTAGGAATTTACCAGTAAATCGATGGTAAGTTTTAAAAAAATGTAGTGGCATCAGAATGCTACTACCTTGAGTCCAAAGTGTTTGTGTTCCTCTCATTCTTTGTGACTGCTGTGAGTAGTTAAATAAATCATCTACTCAAATAATCTTCTAGTCCAGGGGTCAGAAATATTTTTCTACAGAGCTAAGCATAAAATATTCACCAAAGCTGTAAATCAGGCCAAATTGAGCACACACTAATCCGCTGTCATCAAATTGATTCTCATAGCGACCTTCTATGGGGTTTTCAAGACTATAAATCTTTATGAGAGAAGACAGTCGCATCTTTCAGCTTCCATGGAGCAGTTTGGAGGTTTGAACTGCTGACCTTGAGATTAACAGCCCAAAGCCTAGCCCACACCACCACCAGGGCTCCTTCTAAAAAGCAAACTAAACCAAACTCACTGCCATGGAACTGATGGCAACTCATAGTGACCCTACAAGGCAGGGTATAATGCTGCTCCCAGAGCTTCTGAAATTGTGAATGAGTAGAAAGCCCTGGAGCTGCTGGTGACTTCCAACTACTGACCTTGCAGTTAGCCCAATGCTTAAGCACTGCACCACCAGGGTTGCTGCCAGGGATCTTTTCCCAAAACCTTGGTGCTTTCTTGACTGCAGCAGGTTCAGCAAACAGCAGTGTGAAGGCTAAATGTGGCCCCCAGAGGCTTTTGTTCCCAAGCTACAAGGAGTGTTTTTGCTTGCTTGTTTGCTAACATTTTTAAAGGGTTATAAAAGTAAAACAAAACAACAAATACAAATAATATGCAACTGAGATCACGTGTGAACCCCCTCCCAGCATCAATATTTTCTAACTGGCTCTAAAGAAAAAGTTTTCTGGACCTTGGAGGAAATGCTTATTTGACTGGATGATTTATTCTGCCTAGAATAAAATAACAAAAGTTCTAAATTCAACAAATTTTAAATATATTCACCCAAAATAAACCTCCTGCCATAGCAACCCTATAGAGTGTAGCTTGCTTTCTGAGAGCAGAAAGCCTCATCTCTCTCCTCCAGAGTGGCTGGTGAGTTTGAATCGCTGACCTTGAGGTTAGCTGTCTGACACTTACCCAGTAGGGCCACCCGGTCTGTAAATCAGGCAAAACTTTGCACACATTAGGCCACGGCCACGGAGTTGATTCTGATTCTGATGGATTAGATGTTCACAGATGCACTTTGCTTCTCAGTCTGGCTCCAGTTTTTCCTCTAACAACCTCTTGATATTTAGATAATAACTGCTGTTAACCCTGACCTGAGATACACGGTAGATACAGATGGAGTTAAAGATACAGATAGAGATATAAAAGATGGTCTAAACTATTAAAGGGCTAAACACCAAATGGAATTTTTAAAGACCAAGGCATCTAAAGCCATGGCAAGGTGGTAAGTCCCACGACATGAGCTATCGGTAAAATTGAAGTTCATTGAAAGAAAGGGATGAAAAGGACCAGGGAATTGAGGGAAAGGTTAGAGATGTGTAGAGAAATCAAGTAGAGGAGCACGTAACACGCGCAGTCACGTGGAACTCATAACTGATAGATTCTGTCGATTTCCAGGTCAGTTATGAATCAACTGCTGAAATCCTAAGTGACAAAGTTCGTTTTCCTTCATTTTTACGGACGGTGCCCAGTGACTACTATCAAACAAAAGCGATAGCCCACCTGATTCAGAAATCTGGATGGAACTGGATCGGCATGATCACCACAGATGACGACTATGGACGTCTCGCTCTCAGCACGTTCGCGATTCAGGCGGCTGCAAATAATGTCTGCATAGCCTTCAAAGAGGTTTTCCCAGCCTTCCTGTCAGATAACACCATCGAAGGCAGGATCAATCAGACACTTGAGAAGATCATTGCAGAAGCCCAAGTCAATGTCATCGTGGTATTTCTAAGGCAATTTCATGTTTTCAGTCTCTTCAATAAAGCCATTGAGAAGAATATAAATAAGATCTGGATTGCTAGCGATAATTGGTCAACTGCCACTAAGATTGCCACCATCCCTAATGTGAGAAGGATTGGCAAAATTGTGGGGTTTGCCTTTAGAAGAGGGAATATGTCTTCTTTCCATTCCTTTCTTCAAAATCTGCATATGCATCGCAAGGACAATAACAAACCCTTAAATGAATATATCATGCTCTTGTCTGCCTGTGCATATGTCAAAGACAGTGAGTTGAGTGAATGCATTTCCAATCAATCTCTGGGATTGGGGTCCCTGGCCAAGCTGGCGATAGCAAGTAACTTCTCCCTGAGGAATGACTTCCTGTGGGATTATTCTGAGCCAGGACTGGTTCACAGTATTCAGCTTGCAGCGCTTGCTCTTGGTTATGCCATTCGGGATCTGTGCCAAGCTCGAGACTGTCACAACCCCAACGCCTTTCAGCCATGGGAGGTACTAACTCACCGGGTCAAGAACCAACCCCCATCCTCATTTCCCTCATTTCCCTCCCTTCCTCAGTAGAGTCACATTAAGTGCCCTTAATGCTAACCCTTTTATAAGAAGACGCCTTTAGTGTTTGAAGACCCTGAATTTCTATCACAGCTCACCCTCCTTGAGGATTATAGAAGGTTGACATTTCACCTCACCTCTTACTCTGACCCATCAAAAGCTCATACTTTTCTTTGCTCAAGAAGCTTCTGTTGAGAGTGTGGTTTTGCTTGTGCTTGTGGATTTACATTAGACTTTGCAGTTTTTCCAATGACATATACATTTCCTCTTTTACTGTTTTTAACAAACACAGGAGTTGGACCAGACAAGTTTAATGACCATTTTTATTATCACTACGACCCTGAATGGGAGCCCTGGTGGCATTGTAGTTACTCAAAGGGCTGCTAACCACCAGGTCAGTAGTTCAAACCATCAACTACTCCACAGTCAAAAAATGAGACTTTCTACTCCCATAAAGAGTTATAGTCTCTGAAATCCACAGGGGCAGTCCTTTTTTTTGTCCTATTGGGTCACCATAAGTCAGAATCCACTTGACAGCCTTTTTTTGGAATGAGTGTGTGTGTGTGTGTGTGTGTGTGTTTGGAGGATGGGATGGGCCCTGAATGGCACAAGTAATTTATACTTGGCTGCTGATCCAAAAGTTGATGGTTTGAACTCTCCCAGGGACACCTTAGAAGCAAGGCCTGACAATTGGCTCCTGTGAAATTACAGCCAAGGAAATCCTATGAAGCAGTTCTATTCTGTAACACATGCAGTTGTCATAAGTCAGAATCGATTGGCTAGCAACAGGTGGGGTTCATGATTTTTATTATTCCTAATTATTATGTATGAGAAAACTAGAAACAGAAAGTGCTAGAAATAAGACTCTAATCCAAGTCTTCTAACACCAAGCCCACTGCTTTTCACTGCGTCATTTGTGATTGCTGGTAACCTCGGGTGATCTCCCCAGAACAGCAATGTTCTTCTGTGGAACGTTGCTGGGTCAACCACAGCAGGGTCAATAACATGCACATTTAAATATAAATCACGGGAGAGAAATCTTGCTCTTGCTTCCCTCTGATTAGTTGGTAGAAACTCCACTGAAAGCTTAGGGTCGTCCTTTTCAATGAAAAATGCCCATGTGTATTTAATGAGAGGAGCAGAGCATTTAAAAGTAGGTTGCTTATTTAAATGATGATAAGTATACTCATTAGGGCCACATACATTTCTTAAGAATATGTGTGCAAAGCCAAATATGTCTTGAGGAAGAATTATCTTCTAAAAATATTTATTTTAACTTTATGAGGGAATAAGGCTCAAATGATTCCTTGGCCTGAGTGCATATCAGAACATCCTACTTCTAGTCTTGTCGCATTTACTATAAGCACCCAAAACACCAGCTCCAAGGTTTGAGGTGACCAGCTTACAATTGGGTGGATCAGGTAATGGACAGTGTTTTAAATTGCTCACTTTAAAGTTAATTTTTGCTTCACCAATGCAAGGCCAAAATCTAATAGAGAGATTGCTCTTGTGTGTTGCTAAGTTGAGTTCAAATTCCGAGCAATCCTGTGACCGAGTAGAACTGCCACGTAAGGTTTCCTAGGCTGTAATCTTTAAGAAAGGAGCCCTGGTGATAGAGTGGCTCTGCGATGGACTGCTCACCATGAGGTCAGCTGATCGAGACCACTTTTTCCAAAGGAAAAAGATGACGTTTTCTACTCCCATAGAGTTACCGTCTGGGAAACCCCCAAGAGCAGTTCTACCCTGTCATCCAGGGCCCTAGGAGTCAGCATTGACCGATGGCAGTGACTTTGGTCTCAAGAGGGGTCTTTTTTGTCTTTATGAGAAGCAGATTGCCAGATCTTTCTTGATTAGCAATGAGGAGTTTAAACACGACATCACTAGGGGTCCGTGATGAAGAGGTAAGACTGAAGGTGTAGTTAATTGTTTTTTAGTTAAAACGATCTCTCTTGATTTAATGCTTGTTTGAAAGAATATACATTAATGTTTTATTTTTTTAATGCTTGTTTGAAAGACTACTCTGTAGTGTAAAATTTTAATGGAAGATGAACATAAAGTATAAATTATCTTTCTAAGGATAACACACTTCACTGTCCTCTAAATTCAGCCTTATTTTTCTAATTGATTGCAATAATTTTGACCTGGTGCATTGCAAATATAATGTAATATAATGTGTGTGTGTGTGTGTGTGTGTGTGTGTGTGTGTTTTGTTTTGAAATGTTGAGGGCCATAACGAAACCACTATGTAGAACTTTTAGGAAGGGGAGTTTAAGAGGGATGAAGGGAGGAATAAGTAATCATCCAGAAAGGAGTAAAGGGGAGCGGACAAAATGAGCCTCACAGAGAAAGAAATACACAAGCCAGAGAATTTTCTTGACGCCCTCAGATCGGGGAAAGTGTATCAGGAGTAAGTCTCAACCCTTCTAAGAGCTAAGAAAGTGTAATCTAAGCAGAATCTTCTAAACGGTTTTATTTAAACACCAGGAGCCTGGAGTGAATCTACTAAACTGTTTATTTAAACACTAGAATCCCGGGATCATTCTTTTTGCCCCGAGAGCCTGTTTATCTAGAAACAAACAGAAACCGACTGGAAAGGAGGCCGGATGGCTGCGGACTCGCTTCTTTCATCCGCGTGTGCACGCGCCTCTGGGCTCAGTCAGTAGGGCAAGTAAAGCAACCAGTGATCTTTCCAGGGTGAAACCTGCGTAGACGTTACATTTTAAAGATCGTCGACCGGACAGCAGTGGGTTTGGTTTGGGGTTTTAACAAATGGTGTCGTGTTGAGTCTTCTTTTTGAATGGTGTTTTCTGAATGATTATGTATTGTAGAGTCAAATAATTTTGAAAGAGTTAATTTTTCCCAGGGCTTGAAGATAAACTTTGGGTTGAGACTTGGGTGGTATTTGTGAGCAGTACTCAAGGGTAGCACAGTTACTCTTGTTTTACTTCCAAATACGTGTCCATGTTTCTCACACGTGCATGAGTATTCCACCTCACACACTTGTGGTTTTGATTTTATGCTTGCCCTTCATTTCTTATGCTTGAGAAGCTAATTGTTGATGTATATGAGAGAAGACAATGTCAAACTTTTATTAATATCCTTCTTTAACAAATATACAAGTATGTCGGGTGTTTCGATGTTCCAGGCACTGTGCTGAGTGTTGAAATTATTACTGAGAGCCAAAAAGAATCCCTTCTGTTCTGGAGTCTTCTTTGCACGAGAATACGTAATCAAACGACCAAAGAGCCATTGTCAATTCAGGATGATGTGTTATAATGCTACATAGAAACACAGAACGGCAGAGAACACACAACTGAAGCAGAATTATTGGTTAATTCAGAATTAGTTATTAATCCAGAATTAGTGGTTCTAGAAATATTTCCCAAAGAACATGGCATCTATGTTAAATATGATGAACTTGTAGGAGTTAACAAGGTAGACGTTTGAGGGGGGAAACCCCTTTATCAAAATCCCAGAAAAAAGAGAAAACATGACATTCTCCGGGCCAGACCATGTCACGGTAGGAAGAGACTTTTGCATGGAAGTTGTATATTAATTAGATTGGAAGGGTTTGTGAAGGACTCATCAGTAGGTTCTTGCCGATCATAGCTCTTAAACATGGATGTGCTGTTGAATTGCCTGGGAATCTTATTAGAATGCAGATGCTGGTGTACACTGGTACAGATCACAGCTGGAAACACAGGGAATCCAGGAGAGATAACCCCCTCAGGCCCAATATTGAGAGTAGCCATACCAGGAGGGGAAGGGGAAGGTGGGGGAAGATAGAGGGGACCAATCACAAGGATCTACATATAACCCCCTCCCAGGGGGATGGACAACAGAAAAGTAGGTGAAGGGAGAGTTTGGTCAGTGTAAGACATGAAAAAATAATAGCAATTTATGAATTATTAAGGGTTCATGAGAGAGGGAGGATAGAGAAGGGAGGGGGGAAGTGAGAAGCTGATACCAAGGGCTCAAGTAGAAAGAAAATGTTCTGAGAATGATGATGGCAACAAATGTACAAATGTGCTTGACACAATGGATGGATGGATTGTGATAAGAGTTGTACAAGCCCTCGAGAGAATGATTTTAAAAAAGAAGAAGAAAGATGCAGATGCTGGTTCAGTAGTTCTTGGGCGGGATCTGTGGATCTGCGTTTCTCACAAGCTCCTGAGATTTGCAGTGCTGCTGACAATGCTGGTATCAGGAGCATCTTTCAAATAGAAAAGGTTTTAGAATATCTTCCAAAGTCTAAACCTGATAGAGCAAGGGAGAATAAATTACAGGTATTTTTAAGCAAAAGGGTGATGTTTTCTATTTCAAAGGTAGAATTCAACCTGCAGTGTGAATTGGTTGAAGAGACCCTGGCTGGAATGGAGAAGACCAGTTTGATCAGTCAGGCATTAAAAAGGATGGGAAATGTATACATAGACAGGAGGAAGCTTGGAAATCATTTAAATTTAGATTGGCTTTAAAGTAACAAAGATGTGACAAATGATTGCACTTTGAACAACCGATCTCATTTACTGAGATAGAAATAGACACAAGTAGAGGGCTAGTGTGGGGAAGACATCATAAGCATTTCATTGTGGTTATGTTGAGTCTGAAAACTGTATGAGACATCCAAATGGAGCAATCTAACAAGTACTAGTTTAACAGTCAGGAGACGGATGTGCTGTGGTAAGAGTCATTTGGTGTTGGTGAGACTTGCTCTTCCCGTGTAGACGTGGAGCCTCAGAAACTCCCAGGGGCAGCTCTCTGTCCATCCTGTCACTCTGTGTCAGCACTGACGCTGTGACAGTGAGAAGGACGATGAGAGCTACTGCTTTTGAAGGTTGGATGTGCTAACAATAGCAGTGCCATCAAGGCAACTCTGACTCACGGTGATCCCAAGTGCTTCGGGGTAGATCCGTGCGCTGGAGACTTGAGTGGCTGCTTTTATTGGGAAAGTGGAGCATCAGAGATTTCTTTTTTCCCCCCGAGTCTCTGGGTAGAATCAAACCTCTTACTTTCCAGTCAGAAGACAAATGTGGAAATGGTGTGTACCACACTTTGATTCTTTACAGTATGCTGGTAGATCAGCAGGACTCCTCTTCTGCATACTCCATCCTAAAGAAGTGGCAAGAGGAAGAGCATGCTGCTGGTGACCTAGACTTGCAGCAGGATAGCGATGGAGGAGATTTCAGCTAGAAGAGTCTGGCCCACGTTTGCACGCATAGTTAGCAATTGCCTGCCCCGGCCTTCATCCAGTGTGCTTTCTAATGCCCGTGGAAAGCTCCACAAAAGTAAGGGACCTGAGTCGTAAGATAGAGATGCCAGTCTCACTGCTCTTTCTGCTATTCTCGAATTCACTGACATAGATCATTTTTCTTCAAAGCTCATTTGTGAGGATAGATTGGATGGCAGCTGTTAGGAAAACAGAAATGACATCAACCACAACATAACGGGTACGTTCTGGGATTTGCATTCTTAGAAACATGACATTACTGCATGGAAGAAGAATATATAATAATGGCCATGAAAAACTTTTCTTTTTTTCCCCTAGTGTCAAATTTATAATGAATTTCAGGATCTCCATGAAAAACTAGTGAATGATTGATGGAAAAAGCATTTAATGGTACAATAACTAGTGTTAATGTTCAAAATTTACCTTAATCCAAAGCAAATGTTCTATCATATTTAATGAATAATGAAGGTTCGGCTTTATTTGCCTCCACCTCCTTTGCTGTGAGAACAAGCATAGAATTGCTTCCGTTTATTTACTTTATTGAATGTTATCATTGTTTACAGAATTTGTATGTGTCAGAGCCTAATTAAATACAGGAAAAAACACAGGTGGAAATTGTAGCTCAAACACAAGACAGAAATAAGATACGCTTCATACAGAACTGAGTTACCAGAACGTCCATGCATGCATTGCTTAAGGAAACAGTTTAAGAAAAACAAGTACACAGGTAGAAATGAGGATCTTGAAGGCTTGACATGATTTGTCTTTGTCTGTTTAGTTCCTTCAATTTTTTTTCCCTCCAGGAAATCACTAGAATAAGGTCTGGTTGGTTTATTTCACCATAGAGATTAGTTTGTTGGGATATTAACTTTTTCTTCTTTAAAGTCATGTGAATTAATATTTGTTAGAAGAATTAATAAAACATACAGCCCACTTAAGAGCCCTGCTGGCTTTGTTGGGTAAGCGTTGGCTGATGCGCCAGGGGAGACAGCCGAGGCTCTCTCTCTGCCTCAGCAACCCCACGCAGCAGGGCCCCTCGGAGGCAGAACAGACTTGATCACAGGGGGTTGTGAATATGGGGTGTGGGGATAGATGCATTTAGAGATATCAACGGGATGATGGTCAGACATTGGCATGATTATTCCAGCTAATAGATTTTGCTGTAAAATATTGCTTGAGTTTCTTATATTCGATTCCTTTAAAATGAAAGGAAACTGTATAAAGGGGTCACTGTGAAAGACGCGAAAGAGACTACACTTTGCTTCATTCCATAGGGTTTTGAGATCAGCAAAAGTCACAGGGGATCATTAAGTTTGCATACCAGAGGTCCAGTGCATTCAGAGGGGTCCTGAGGCATAAGTTATGTACCCAAGTTGGTGACAGCGCCGGGACTGAAACCTGTGTTCCCGCCCTTGTGATTTCCACTGCAGACACCTTCCCCACGGCTGCTCATTTCTAAGTTCAGTATTTTCCATCCCTGCTGTCGTGCGTGCAGATTCTCACTACACGTCGGGTAGCAAGACGAGTAACATTCCAGTACATGTCTTGCTCTAAGGTTTGTTTGTTTTTAAAAAAAATCATCTTATGAATTAAACTAGAAATAAAATTTAGAGACGATTTTACCAGGCCTCACTCAGGAGCCCTGATAATGTGGCGGGTTCAGTGTTGGACTGTTGACCAAAAGGTCAGCGGTTCAAGCCCACCAGCCACTCCACAGGAAAAAGATGAGGCCGCCTGCCCCCAGAAACATGTGCAGCCTCCAAATAGAGGAGTGCTCTGCGTCAGAAGCAACTGGGTGACACCGAGGTGACTAAGCACACAAGGACAGCCTGGGGCCATAAGTGAACCATGACTTTGCCAACCTCCATGTTGGCTGTCCCCATGTATGGAGGGTTTAGTAGGGTATTGTTGTTGCGTTTCTTGAAATGAGTTGTGAATACGCATACTACGTTTTTAAATAAAATCTCTCCAGATTCCTTTAAGTGGTTTGAAAAAGGGAGGGGGAGAAGGAGAGAGGGAGAGAAAGGAGGAAATGTAAAATGGAAATGGACTTGGAGTCTTTAGTGACAAACAAGTTCATCTCAATCAAAAATGAAAACTCACGACTGGCTGTCCTCACTGTGAGGGGAGCCCACTCGATGGCGGCTGTTTGGATTTGGTTTGTAGCTCTCACTAGATTGTGGAAACAGATGCGAGAGCCCTGACAGAAAACCTGGCTCTCCCACGCACCCAATGAGTAACGGGGCATGGTTTCAAAGGGCAGGCTCCCGAAGGTCCCTGACAGCCACCCACTGCGGGCCCTTCCTCAGAGCGCTCCCCAGAGGCAGAGTGCTGCTTGCAGCTCCATCTCCTGGACTCCACTTGGGAGATGGTGAACAAAGGCACACCTGCTGGCTGGGATTGCCCTTTCAGACCAAGTCAGTGGAGACAAGAAAGACAGAAAGAAGGTTCTGCGCTCTGCAATTTGTGATTGCTTTGGGATCAGAGAGGAAAAATAATGAAGAGGATTTCGAATTAAGAGCGTGTTCCATGTGAAAGAAACCAGCCGCATCACGGAGGGGTGGGGAGTTGCACAACACACCAGGTGACGTGGCCAGAGGGGGTGAGCCCCCAAGGACTGTCCATAACATTTTAAGTGTTTCAGCAGAATTTGGTTTTTAATAAAAACATTCCTACAGTTGGTTATACCAAGGAAAACACTTTGTAAGCCCAGTTTACGTGTATCAATACGTATACATTTAAGGTTCCTGCTCTATGCTAACTTACTTTTTGAACCTTCTAATGTGTTCCGGTCAGAACTGTCGTCATGACTCAGTTAAGGATGCTTCAAAATCACATGGTTTCGTCTGTGCGTGTTGTAAACTCACATTATTTTCATTGCCCTGATGTCAGATTTAGTGTTTTTAACTATATGTGTGATAATTAGTATCTGTGAACCTGTATTGATAGCTTTTTTGAGAATAAAGTAGTAATTAAAGGAAAATAAAGAGAAAACATGGTTATTAAAATGTTGTATCTAATAATATAATTTAACATAGAAGATTTTACAAAACAATTTTGTTGTATTTATATAATATAAGAAATATAACCGTTAAATAATCAAGCTATAATTATCACAGGTTATTCTATACTTGTGGATTATTACTGATCGTGTATGTTATTACAGGCCCTTCACCACTTAGTACTTGGGAATCTCACCCAAGAAAAGAGGCAGGTAATCCTCAATATACTCACTTCACTGAGTTGTTATGGAATAAAAAGGTATCACAGATATGAATAGTAATATGCATTGTTACTTATTTGCAAAATGCCCCTACAGTGGTTCTCAACTGTGGTTTGCAACACCTTTGGGGGTCTAACAACCCTTTCACAGGGGTTGCCTGATCCATAACAGTAGCAAAATTCCAATTATGAAGTAGCAATGAAAATCATTTTTCTGGTTGGGGGGGTCACCACAACATGAGGAACTGTTTAAAGGGTCGAGGCATCGGGAAGGTTGAGAGGCACAGATAATAGCAATATCTAGCTTTTCAATTGTTCCAGATAGAAGGCTAAATTCTTCATATGCGTAATTTATTTAATTCTCAAAATAATCCAATTAAGTAAGTTCTGTTACCCTCATTTTACAGATGATTTTATGAAGCTGAAATTATGACCATCAAGATCACAACATAAGGTATAGAATCGAAATCAGAGCCCAGGTTTCTTCCTGGCGTGACACATTCTGAAATACTCAGATGCTCAGATTCCACTGTGACAGGCCAGGAAAGCTACCACCTGTGGAAACTAACTTGCTTTTCCAAATTCACTTGTCAAAGCTTTGGGTAACACTAGGTTGAACTCATTCTTAAATAGCTACCATATGGTTAACAATCCTTTTTAACCAGTCGGCATATTATTAGATACAAATGTATTTCCTTCTTCAAATTATTTGAATATTCCTTGTAAAATGGAAATAATGAGTACTCTGATAGTGTGTACTCAATGTTTGTTTCTGTTCTATTTTTTATAGTTACTTGACGTGCTGAAAAATCTGACATTCACTGATGGAAATAATTCCTTTCATTTTGATGCGAATGGGGATCTGAACATTGGCTATGACGTTTTGCTCTGGAAGGAGATTGAGACGGATGGACGTATGATGATTACCAAGATGGCAGAATATGACCTGCAGAAGGATGTCTTCATCTTTAAAGACCAAGAAACAAAAAATGAATTCAGGAATCTTAAGGTAGTTTTATGGTAGACTGCTTTGTAGCATTAAACTTGACTCATTGAAAAGTAATTGGTCCCTCACTGCAGAAGTATTTTGAACTCAACCAAGATCTTCAATGACCTTTCACCTCATTCACTGTACAGTATAGACACTATATTAGCACAGAATAGACACTAAACATCCGAAGATATAGGAGTAGGTGTAGGATATAAACACATGCTGTGGTGACACAATTCAACCCATGTTAACTCTCTCACTCTACAAGGACTCTCTTCATGAACTGCTTTGCTTGCTTGCTCCCATAACACCACTCTTAATAGGCAGTTTACCTTTTTGACTCCTTCTCATTCCCACTACCCTCTCAGTATCGGAGTTCCCCTGTTCAGACTGCTCCTCTTTGCTGAGTACTGTTCTCTAGTAATCACATCCTGTCTTGTGGATTTAAATATCTTCTATGGACTGATGATCCCCAGAATTGTATCCAACCCAAATAAACAAGCAACGGTCTTTGGGGCATCTCTATTTGGATGCCGAATAGGCACTTCAACTTACCTCTCCAAAACTGTCCTGATATACTCTCTCAAAACAATCCCATCACAAAAATCAGCAACTGACTTGTGTAGTTCATGCTAAAGCCTCCTTCCACAATTAGTCCTTTCAATCTGGCTCAAAACAGACACCAGAGTAACCCTGGCAAATGTAATATTCTGCTCACAAACCCGTCTATGGCATCTTGTTTCTTTTTTGGGTAAAAGGAAATTCTTTAGAGAGTTATACATGACCTGCCCTCAATACCTCTTAATACCCTTCTACACTTCTAAGACTCAATTGCCTACCATTTTCCCTGACCCTTACCCATCTCCTATAATCTCACACACCTCCCTCTTACTATATGCCTGCCATTCTTGCTCTGTAAAAAGTTACATTCTCAGAAACCCATAGGGCCAGTTCTACCCTGTCCTATAGGGTCACTATGATTTGGAATTGATTCGATAGCCATAAGTTTGGTTTTCTGATTCTTGCTTTTAGCTAAAGGCCTTTATACCTGCTGCTCCCCTTGCCTGTAACAATCGCCCTATATGTCCACATGGTCCACTTCCTCTCTTCAACCCTTTTCTAAAATGTCACTCTTGCAGTGAAGCCTTCTTCCCTGGATACTCTAATTAAAATTGCATCATCTCCCCATCTGTTCTTATACACTGTCCTGCCTTTATTTCATCCTTAGCATGTATCGCTATTTAGCATTCTCTGCATTTTGTGTACCTTTTGCTCGTTTATTATCATCATTGTCAACTAGAAGTGAAAGCTTATGAGAGCAGGATTTGTAGTGCTCCATTCCCTGCTACACCTCCTACAACGAGAAAATTCATGGTTGCCATCAACTAACCATCCTGCCGTTGTCTTCATGGTGACCCTACGTACAAGGTAACAAAGCTGTGCACAGCTTTACAGGGTCTTCATGATCACGGGCATCTTTGAATCCATTGTCTAGTGCCTTCCAACCTAGGGGTCTCAACTTCTACCATTGTATGTAACTGTACTAGACTTTAAAATGTGTTTGTTGTCTCTTGAGGAGGGTGAACAAAGGACACAGCGTTGCTGGGCAGGAAGATTATGCGTTTACCCCTCATGCGATCCAGCTTTATCTAATAGTTAAACCCTTTTGTGTCCACTAATCACCTTTTAAGTGAGTGAATGCTTCAGATTAAAATTTTTCTCTGGGGAATCCACAAGGCAGACATTCTGCTTGTGGAGAACTCAGGTCAACAAATTGTGTTCAGGAGAAGAAAGCAAGGGTTTGTAGACACAGGGCCAATGATCTTGGCTGCTTCTCTCTCTCGGCCGGATCTTTCACATCTCCAAGAGATAAGACAGATGACTTAGTTTTGACTGGCTGCAGTGTCAGCACTAGCAGCAGTTTTGGGAGTCTTAAGAAAGCTCCGTTTAGCCATGCTCTCTGGTTTCCAATAGTTCAGAGTCAAACAACAGCATGAGTCATCTCAAGAGATGCCATCAGAAAGGGACTATGAACAAAAAGCAGTAACATAACTGAAGTGCTAAAAATTATTAGCTAAATAAAGAGAATAAAAGTAGAATGTTGCTGCGTATGATTCACATTGTGATTGCAGAATTTTAATGTAAATTCTCGGGAGGAATGAAATTCTATTTATATCTCTAAAGTTGTCTTGTTAACTTCTTTTCAGAGTAGTTTTAAATGAAACATGGCCATGATTATGCCTTTTTAGATTTAAATTGAATATGGTTCTTGGATTTGTACTTTTGCAGGCTTGATTACTGATTTTCTTCTAGAGAGTACAAAATCGCAATAACTTTCTATTTTCATATATAGTTGAACTCTTTATAACACATAACATTCAAACACACTCACTGCCATCAGTCAATTACAACTCGGGGTGTCCCACAGGGGAACAGCCTCTGTGGGTTTCTGAGACTGTTTTTTATGGGAGTAGAAAGCATCTCCTTTCAATACTTACCGGGCAGGGGAGATACCATGATCACGAAGGTGGTTTTCCCAGGGCGAGGCTTATCCATTGCACTCCGGATGTGCTGACCCCTGCGATTTCCCCAAATGTGGGAAACTTGACTGCATAATTTGTGGTAGTGGGGGACTGCGTTCGCGCTCTCCCCTGACAAAAAAAAAGAAAGCATCACCTTTCTCCTGAGGAGCAGTCGGTGGTTCAAACTGCTGACCTTGGGATTGAAAATCCAACATGTAACCACTAAACCGCTAGGCTTCCATAAACTACAAATATCCAGAGCATCATTTAACCTACACTTTTCTTTCTCTGTTAGAACATGTCAAAGGGTTAATTTTCCTAATTTTGTTTCTAATGTGACAAAACAGTGTGCCACCTAAAGCATAGTTGTTTCACGTGAAACATTTTATATATTTTTAATGTTGTTCACATACTCAAGATTTTTTTAAGTCCATTGAAGGAACACCACCACTTGTCTGTCAGTTTGTCATACTGCGGTGACGTGTGTGTTACTGTGATGCCGGAAGCTGACACTGTTATTTCAAATGTCAGAGGGGCACTTAGAGTGAACAGGTTTCAATGGAGCTTCCTGACTCAGAAGAGATGACAAAGAAGGAGGTGGCGCCCCACTTCTGAGGAAGAAGCCACTAAAGGTCTTTTGCATAGCTTCCAAGCATTTTCAGATTCGGAAAGCCTAAGCAAAGGAAGCAGATCACTGTTGGAGATACTGCTGGCAGATGGGTCCCTCGGGTGTGAGAGCACTGGAACTGAGTGCAGACGAGCTGAGTTCTTGGAGGGCAGTGGACCACAGGGAGTGCGTGGGGTAAAGCGTGTGAGTGTGGAGCCTTCGGGCTCTGCATCTGCTGATGGGACATGACTCAAGGTCAAGTGAAACAGATGCAAAAATCGTCTAACGATCGGAACTTAGAATGTGCAAAGTATGAATTTAGCATACCTGGAAGTGGTCAAAAATGAAATGGAATGCATGAAGATCGATATCCTGTGCACTGCTGAGCTGAATGGACTGGTATTGGCCATTTTGAATCAGAAAATCAATGGATTTACGTGCCTGGAATAACACAATCAAGAGGAAGGCCGTGGTGCTCATTGTCAGAAAGGCTCCTGCCAAGTCCCTCATGCGGTGCAATGCTCTCTGTGGTCACATTGTCTCTCTGCCTTCAAGGAAATCTGAGCAACACAACTGTTGTTCAACTTTATGTACCAACTGCAAAAACTAGTGGTGAAGGAATTGAAGAGTTCTTCCAAGGACTTCAGTTGGAACTTGGTCAAACATACAATCAAGATGCACTGGTAGTTATTGGGGATTGGGATGCAAAAGATGGAAGCAAAAAGGAAGGCAGAGTAGTTGGAAAACACGGACTTGGTGATAGAAATCAAGCTGGAGATCACATGATGGAATTTGGAAAAAAAACAACGACTTGGTCATAGCAAATACTTTTTTGTCAGCAAAGATTGAGAGGGAAACTCTGGCCAGAAGTTCAGGCCAGATTC
The DNA here is from genome assembly GCF_000313985.2 of Echinops telfairi. Lineage (NCBI taxonomy): Eukaryota > Metazoa > Chordata > Mammalia > Afrosoricida > Tenrecidae > Echinops > Echinops telfairi. The sequence continues at coordinate 48,159,176 of NW_022107431.1, read as the reverse complement.
AGAAGTGGATATGGAACAAGGTATATCATTGCTGATGTCAGATGGATCTTGGCTGAAATAATAAATTGCGGATAATCTTGAGAAGAATGAGAATCCCAGAACAATTCATTGTGTTCATTCAAGTTCATTCAGAACTTGTACATGGATTAAGAGGCAGTTGCACGAACAGAACAAGGGAATATTGCATGGTTTAAAATCAGGGAAGGTATGTGTCATGCTTGTATCCTCTCACCATATCTGTCCAATCTATATGCTGAGCAAGTCACCGGACTAGCTGGCTTATATGAAGAAGAGTGTGGCATCCGGATTGGAGGAAGGCTTATTAACAACCTGTGATATGCAGATGACACAACCTTGCTTGCTGAAGGTGAGGATGAATTGAAGAGTAAGTATTCTACCTTCAGCATGAATTATAACTAAATATAGGAAAGACTAAAATCCTCACAACTGAACAATAGGTAGCATTGTGATAAATTCATCACAATTTATGATAGATTGCGAAAAGGTTGAAGTTGTTAAGAATTTTGTCTTACTTGTATCCACAATCAATGGTCATGATAGCAGCAGTCAAGAGATCAAAAGACATGTTGCATTAGGTAGATCTGTTGCGCATGGCCTCCCTAGAGTACTGAAAAGCAAGAATGTTACTTTGCGGACTAAAATGTGCCTAACCCCATGCCGTGATATCCTCCGTAGCATCACATGCATGTGAAAGTTGAACATGGACTAAGGAAGCCCATAGAAGATTCGATGCATGTGAATTGTGGCACTTGAGAAGGACACTTAAAGTACCACGGACTGCTGAGAGAACACACAGATCCGTGCTGGACGAAGTAAGGCCAAAGTGCTCCTAAGAGACCAGGACGGCAAGAGTTCACCTTCCATACTTTCAACATACTGTCAGGAGAGACTGATACCTGGAAAAGGGTATCAGGTTTGGTAAAATGGAGGGGTGGCAAAACAGAGAGAGAGAGAGAGAGAGAGAGAGCCATCAGTGGGCTCATGCATAGGAACCATTGTGAGGACGGTGCAGGACTGCCCACTTGTGCATAGGGTGAAGTCTATGGTGCCTCCCAACACATTCTTATAGGAACAAAGATCTCAATACTGTTTACTAAGTATATCTTCACATTATATCAAAACTAGTTGTGATGTCTTTAATCTATGTGGGATTTCTTTCCACCTTGAATACAGCAAGTTCAGTCTAGATGCTCCCAAGAATGCAGTCCTGGAGAAATGAAGAAAACGACAAGAAGTCAGCATACTTGCTGCTATGAATGTGTGAACTGTCCTGAAAACCACTACACTAATCAGACAGGTAATTACAGTTATTTCAGCACACTGCACTGTGCACCTAAACTATTTCTTCCAGGCTGTTTTTATTTCTCATTTGATAAAAAAGAAGTTTCTCGTGCTCTTGATCATTTAAATTCTGATGAGATTCCTCTTGATCTCAGAATCTTCTCTGTTATGTCAATCATACTGAGCCAATAACAATGGTAAAAAAGTAATTTTACTTCCAAGTGAAAATACCATTCTTCAACCCTTTCCTTTCCAGCACCTCTTACAGGATAATGCCCATATTTGTCTATATATCTCCACACAGAGATGTCTGTCTTGTAATCGTCTGTCAATAATCATAAATAAATAACTAGAATGCTGAAATAACTAACTGATCATAAGAAAATAGTAGAAATCCAGAGGTACCTAGATTAAATAAATAGTCGTGAGAACCCTGTAGACCTCATTACTACAAAAACACAAATGTTAATCCTAAGAAGAAAGAACCCACTTCAAGACAAGGGTACCCACTATTGACAGATCAGTTGCCAGTAACTGATTGTTTGTCATCCTATCTTTGACAATGCTACCAGATCAGAGAAAAATACACAAAGAGCAAGAGTGAAATCACCAGCCTTGGGAAACCTAATAGGAGCTATCAGCACTTTCCCTAAAGGTAAAACATTCCAATGCAGAGCTGGAAGGAGCCCCAAGAAACTATTTTTTCTCTCTCATTAGTTTCAAGGATGCAGAAGCACCCCCTATGCAAATATTCTCATTTCAGGTTGTCACTGTCTCACAAAGGGCCACTTACTCCAATCTGAGATGGATCTTGCTATCTAAATAATTAGATAACGTGGTAGCATGGAGCCGGGAGTGTCTGTGGCATTTCTAGGCAATACAGTAATTGGCAACTGTCTCTCAAGTGGGACAAATAAAAACACTGAGAAATATATACCATTTATTTCCCCAAAAGATGTAGAAGGGTCTTTCAAGATCCAATTCAGATTCTTTTTATAAACAGGAAAAATTACTTTGATTGACACGTATGGACAACTGGAACTGGTTTGGAGGAAAGCATGGAGTTGAGGTCATTTGCAATCTTTAATTTTCTCTGTTTATACAATACCAAATACGGCCCGTTCCACGGAGAAGGCTAGTAAATGTGCACCGAATGAACGAACTGGCAGACACTAATAGCAGGGGTCAAGAGACAGATAGAGGTGGGGAAGAGGTTTTTTTTTGATTGCTTTTTTATTTTTATTTTATTTTTTTTTAATTTTTTAACATTTTATTAGGGGCTCATACAACTGTTATCCCAATCCATACACACATCAATTGTGTAAAGCGCATTTGTACATCGTTTCTCAAAACATTTTCTCTCCATTTAAACCCCCGATATTAGGTCCTCATTTTTCCCCTCCCTCCCCACTCCCCCCTCCCGCATGAGCCCTTGATAGTTTATAAATGGGTATTTTGTCATATCTTGCCCTGTCCGACGTCTCCCTTCATCCACTTTTTGGTTGTCTGTCGAAGAGGTTATTTTAAAAGGAATACTTGGTGGAAAGAGATCCCTGGGTGGTGCAAATGGCTTGAGCTTGCTTAGTAACAGTATGATTGGCAGGTCAAATCCAGCCAGAGGTATTCAGAGAAATAGGCCTGAAAATGTACTTCTGAAAGATCACAGCCCTTGCAAACCCTAAAGAACACAGTTCTCCTCTCATGCACTTGGAGTTGTCCTGGCTGAGAATTGACAGGTAGCAAGTTTGGAGAGAGAAGCAGGTTAGAAAGCTCACGGATATGAGCTGGGTGTCTTCTTTTCCAAGTGACTAATAGTCTAGCTGGTGTTTGCTCTTGATCTTTCTCTCTCTTTTCCCTTATCCTCTTACCTTTTCTCCTCCTCTCTTACCCTCGTTGAGTTCTATGCATGCTTTATGTTAACGTGAAGTCAAATTAGCAATGATCGATATCTGTTTTCTAGTCAGGTCTCCGATGGAGGCATCTCATTTGTAGTATCGTGGACTCTCGCCGAATTAAAGTGTTCACAAAGTAAGCGAGTAGCCTCTGTCTTTTAGATATGGATCACTGTCTTGTATGCAACAACGAGACGCACTGGGCCCCTGGCAGGAGCACCACGTGCTATGAAAAAGAAGTTGAGTTTCTCAGCTGGAGTGACCCCCTGGCTATCCTGCTCCTGGGTCTCGCTCTCCTGGGAATCCTGTTCGTTCTGGCCATTGGCATACTCTTTACAAGGAATCTGAACACACCCGTTGTGAAGTCATCAGGGGGATTGGCAGTCTGCTATGTGATGCTCCTCTGCCATTTCCTCAACTTTGTCAGCACAGGGTTTTTCGTTGGAGAACCACAAAGCTTCACGTGTCAAACCAGGCAGACCCTCTTCGGTGTGAGCTTGACTCTTTGCATCTCCTGCATTTTGACGAAGTCCTTGAAAATTTTGCTAGCCTTCAGCTTTGATCCCAAGCTGCAGATCTTGCTGAAGTGCCTCTATAAACCGATCCCCATCATCTTCACGTGCACGGGTATCCAAGTTGTCATTTGCACACTCTGGTTGACCTTGGCGGCACCTGTCGTGGAGGAGAATGTCTCCTTGCCTAGAGTCATTATCCTGGAATGTGAAGAAGGATCGATAGTTGCATTTGGCACCATGCTAGGCTATATTGCCTTCTTGGCCTTCATTTGCTTCATCTTTGCTTTCAAAGGCCGGAAATTGCCGGAGAATTACAACGAGGCCAAATTCATAACCTTTGGCATGCTCATTTACTTCATAGCTTGGATCACATTCATCCCTGTCTACGCCAACACATTTGGCAAATACCTACCGGCTGTAGAGGTTATCGTCATTCTGATATCAAATTATGGAATTCTGTGCTGCACCTTCTTCCCCAAATGCTATGTTCTTCTTTGGAAGCAAGAGATTAACACGAAATCTGCCTTCCTCCAGATGGTTTATAGTTACTCTTCCCACAGTGCAAGCAGCATTGCCGTGAGCCATGCGTCTCTGGACGCCACCAACAGCAACACCACCGGGAGCAACCCCAGCTCTGACAGCAAGTCTACAGCCTCACAGAAAAGCAAAGGTCTGCAGGCACACGTGTTTGCAGATAGATACAGAGAAAAGAGTCTAAGAGTCCCTAAACCATTGCCTCGTAAAAGGATTTCAAGTATATGAATAAGGCCCTAAAGGATTTCCAAATTCCTGGGGGGGAAATGTTTCTAGGGTCTTAACATTTAAGATGAGTTTCTACTGTCCCAGTAAATGTGTCCTGTGTATTTTTTCAGCTACCAACCAGTCTTCTCTAAATTTTTATTAAACACTCACATGGTCCAATTGCCTATTTAACAAATAAAATGCATGTGATGGTTAAGGTTTATTGTGCCAACCTGGACGATAAACACATGTGGGATTAATTGAAGGGCGGGGAGATAAATGGCTCGGTAAGCCTCGCTTTTCTTGTTCTCTGGTCTCTTGTTTTCTGATGGTCAGATCAGGGTGCAGCTGCCTTAGCTAGTTCTCTGCCTCAGCTGGCACGACATCTCAACTTCCTGTGAGACATTCCTGAGAAGCCACATGGACCGACCCCGATGCAACCCTGGGTGCTGGAGAGGCCATGTGGAGACCCCTGCCAGCACTGAGATGCTTACACATTCACTGATGCGGCTTTCCTCCTGCAGTCAGTGCTATTGCATGTGTTTTGCGAGTTTGAGGAGGACTTTGTAGATCAGTGGCAGACATATGGACTAATATCGGACTTATGGGCTTGGACCAGATTGGATTGGAATGTGTTCTTAATGTCCACTTACTTTTTATATAAAACTCGTGTTTCTGTGAATTTGTTTCCCTAGTCTACCCAGACTAACACAGTCCATAATCCAAAATTCTCCCCATTTCCTACCACCTATCTGCCTCCTATGAGTTCTGGTAGCATAATGGGTTTTGTGTTGAACTGCCAGCACTGGTCAGTCATTCAAACCCCCAGCTGCTCCTCAGGAGACCAATGAAGCTTTCTGGTCCCATAAAGATTAGCAGCCTCAGCAATGCACAGGGGCAATTCTATCCTCTCCCATAGGGTGGCTGTGGGTCGGAGTAGACTTGATGGCAATGAGTTGTGTTTTAGTGAGTTATATCTTCCTCTCTCTTTACCTGCTTCCCCTGAGAGTCAGAGTGAAAGGCATCTCTTCTATTTCATTTGTCTTTTGCTCCATCCCTTACTGTCTCTCTTCAATCTTCATTGCATTAGACACCCTTTTCTCCCTTGGACCTTTGTTTCCCCATTTCAGTTCAACAAGCCTTGGAAATTACCATGTGCCAGATAATCATGCTGAGTACAAAGCATGACAAAGAAGCAAAGCGAAGAAGTCACTGCCATCAAGTTGCATCGAGCCCATAGTGACCTTCTCGGGCAGGGTGGAATGCCTCTGTGGGTTTCCAAGGCCGGCCTCCTGTAAGAAAGAACAGGGGTGACAGGAGGGAACTCGATCTAACGGGCCTCAACGCCCAGGCGGAAAGAGACATGTAGACGTTTCCAATGAATGTGGACGAGTCTGTGAGTGTAACGTATAGGTCAACGTCAGTAGTCAACGTGCCATTAGTCACCGGTGTGCGATGAAGGATTTAAGGGAAGATCAGTAAAGAACATGAGGTTGTCAGCCCGCTGCCATTGGCATTGGGGCAATCCCCACTCACAGAAACTCTTTGGGTTTTGGACTATGTAATTTTTTTTTTTTTTTTTACAGAAAGCCCCACCTTTCTCCCTTGTGTCAACTAAGGCTTCAAACTGCTTAAAGTTAGCAGCCTGATTCATAACCTACTAGACCACCTGGGCTCCTTTAATGAGAAGCTTAGATTATGTACATTTAGGTGCTGTAGTAATGTGAATAATGACCTCCAAAGATACCCAGTTCCTATTCCTGTGATTGCAAAAGAGATTTTGCAACCATGATTAAATTCAGGTTCTTGGTCTGGAAAGAATAGCCTGAATTATCTGGAAAGTCCTGCATGTAATCACAGCAGGACTGCATGTAATCACAGCAGGACTGCATGTAATCACAACAGGACTGCATGTAAGCACAAGGAGATGTACCACAGGGAAGAAGGCAATGTGACTATCGAAGCAAGGTCCTATGCTGCTACCTTTGAAGATGGAAGAAGGGCCTATGAGCCAAGGAATGAAGCTCTAGGCGCTGGGAAAGGCCATGAAATGGATTCTTCCCAGAGCCTTTGGAGGGAGGGTAGTCCTGCCAACCCCTTGCCTTTACACCAAGAAATCTGATTCTAGATTTCTAAGAGGATGTGGATATGGATTTCAACTATTAGGAGGTGGCCATTGGTTTGAACACGTGGATGAAGGATGTGGAGTACCCAAGAATACAGGAGGCTTCGAGGAGATGTTCAAACATTGAATTTGGTTGACCTGGGTGTAATTTCAAGAGGTGCATTCATGTGGATATAAGATTCTGGGATCAGGGGATATGGATGATATGAATCCCAGGCTGACATGGTTCCCATCCTTATCAAACAAAAAAGCATACAAAACAATATTGCTTCCCAATCTGGGCTTTCTCTTGAGAACCTTGTTTGTCTATTCCTCTCACGTTTTAACAACGGACTATTTGAAGAAATAGTGTCATTATTAGCTCAAGACCCATTAGGCCTTCAGAAACTGCTCTGCTAGCAGAGTTTATGGGAAAGTAACCTTTGAACTCTTTTATAAAATTAAATGATAACTTTTCTAAATTGCATTTACTTTGGGGCTGTTGAGAGTATCCATAGCAACATATGCACTGATGCAGCGGTTTCTACACACAGTCTCCTGCCAGGGATTCTGCTCCTCTGCATGTTCTTTGCACACTTGTTTCTCCCTCACGATGTCCGCGTTGGCTCCTCGTGCCTCTATTTCAACTTTTAAGTTGCTGATCTTGTTAGATCTCTCTGGAGCTAGATATATATATGTCGGTCCTTGGCTCCACACGAGAAAGAATTCACGCCGAAGCCTGGTTCCTGATCGAAGTGAATTTTATGAGAATTAGAAGTTTCAGGTTCACAGGGCTTCCGAGGGGCTCCTCCCAGACATGCGGCCTGGTGGGAAATGGCTAGGGGTCCTGCAAAGCGTCCCAAAGTTCCGCCAAAGCTCTCTGCGCCTAAGTTCTCTCTCTCTCTCAACTCCAGGCTTCTGCCTTTTCAAGGATTCCACAGGGAGGCGTGGTGGAAGACCCCTGATCGACCCCATTGGCTGAATTGAATTCACCTGGCTAGGTGAGCCAATTCAAGTTCACGCCCACCCACCCCCACCCCTGCCTACTGGGGTGGGGGGTGGGACCCTGAGCATGTGCTGTGTGCCACTCCTTTGTTCCCCTGCCTTGGCCCTCTGGGCACGCGTTACAGGACACTCCCAGCCCTTTGCTAACCTACCTAACAATCTCATATAGATCATTCTATTTTTTCCCCAAATCATTTTATTGGGGCTGTTACAGCTCTTTTCACAATCCATCCATCCATCCATTGTGTCAAGCACCTTTGTACATATGTTGCCGGCATCATTCTCAAAACATTTTCTTTCCACCTGAGCCCTTGGTGTCACCTCATTTTCCCTCCCCCACCCTCCCTCCCTCATGAACCCTTGATAATTATTTATAAATAATTGGTTTTTTTCCATGTCTTACAATGACCACTGTCTTCCTTCACCCACTTTTTAATTGGTTCCACCCTACCCTCTACCCCCACCCCATCTTCTCCTTACCGTCTGGTATTGCTATCTCATTATTGGCCCTGAGGGGTTTATCTGTCCTGGCTCCCCTCTGTTGGGAGCGCTTATCTGTACCAGTGTACATGCTCTGGTCTAGCCAGATTTGTAAGGTAGAATTAAGATTATGATAGTAGGGGGCGGGGGGAGCATTAAAGAACTAGAGGAAAGTTGTATGTTTCCTGGGTGCTTTATTGAACCCTGACTGGCTCATCTCTTCCTTGTGCTCCATATAGATAATTCTTAAAAGAGCATAATACACAAGGCAGACTTTTGTTTAACTAGTTAAACTAATCTATTGTTTGCTTTTAAGAATAAGTCTGAGGATGTTATAATTACCACAGGTCAATATATTCCGGGATTTGTCCATCTTCATGGCTATAGAACATATTCCTTTTGAATCCTGGGAGTTTTTGTGGTGTAATTCCCTCTTCTTGAAACTCTCTTTTGTCTCCTTCATTGATTTTTGAAGATTTCAATGAGCCAAAATCACTTTAAACGATGCAAAAGTCCTAAATCTACACCAACATCCCTGACTATTCAGGGTTTTGTCCCCTTGGGTGGCTTCTCTTTCTCCATTTGGCACTTGAATGTGGGAATTCTCCAGTATTCCATCGTCAACCTCACCTCTTTTCCATCTCAATGCCTTAACCTTCCAATCAGACAACACCCAAGCTACATTTCCAGACTTGGTTATTATTCACAACCTCACCTTCTTGTTCTGTTTACATTTCAAAGTCAATGAGCCAAAATTTATTTCACTATTCCTCCTTCTAACTTCTGCTGGGAAGCCCCAGTAACACAAGTCAGGTGCTTGGCTGCAAGCAAAAGGGTCAGCAGTTCAAACCCACCAGTTCTTCCGTGGGAGAAAGATGCAGCTGTCTGTTCCCATAAACGTTTATATACTTGTAAACCCAGTGGGGCAGTTTTACTCTGTCATATGGGGTTGCTATGCGTCAGAATCAAGTTAATAGGAATGGGTTTGCTTTGATTTAAGTAACTTCCTCCTAAGGAGCTCTGAGAGCACAATTCCCAAGTGCTGGGCTGCTAACCAAAAGTTATAAGATTTGAACCTACCAGTCATTCCAAGGGAGACAATATAAGAAATCTATTCCCGTTGAGGTTATAACCTTGGAAAGCCTATGGCTTCACACTGATGTACAGGATGTCTATGAGTAGGAATCCACTTGATGGCACAAACAGCAACTTCCTCTTTCTATTTCTTTTCATTGTTGCAGTATGAGAGGCCTTCAAATCTTTCATCCCGTTTTTCACAAATTCTTTGAAGCCCTCTTGTAGATTACACTACCTTTGGACAAGTCAGAAGCCAAAAGTGTCCATAGTTCCGTTGTCTGTTCTGTGTTCCATTGCCTTTTTTCACATTTATTTCCTCATCTATCTTTTTCTCTTTCGAACTCTCATGTGTTTTAGAGTCTTGCCATGATATCTGTCCCTGCTAAAGCTTCTTAATGGGAGCCTTTGTCACTTTTTCCAGAGATTTTTGCAATAGGTTTGAAGCTTAACTCTAGTCCCTCAGTATTTTATTCTTTTACACTTTGTACTCATTGCCACTTGATATATTTAAATATATACATATTTAAAAATATATCAAGTTAAAATTTTGTTTTTAATTTTCTTATAGTTAAAAAATTGTTCTTGTTACATGATCATTTTTGCAGGGGCAGTGAATTATTTAATGTGGCGCTTCCAGCCAAATTCTCTAATTCCCACCACATAACCCTTACCTGCATGAATCTGATAAGAAAGTGGGGGGAGTTACTGACAGGAGTCACCTGTGAGTAATGGCAAACAGGATTTCCCAGAGTGCCATCCTGCTGTGTATAAAAGAGGCCTCTGAGAAGCAAAATGAAGGATCTCATTACCAGCAAGAGCCAGGAGGGGAACTTGTCTTGTGGACCCAAGATTTCCATGCAGTGAACCTCCTGGATCCAGGTAACTGTTATATCACCAGTGGAGCAGCAGCAGAACAGGAACCAGAGCATGGAATAGAATGATGGCCTTTCCAACTCACGGAGCAAATTAGGACGACTGCTTTTGTGACTTGCAAGAGGCAAGCTTGCAGAGTGGGGTGCCTCTGGACATTTAATTGGGGACGTTGGACTTGCTGGCCCATGGAAGTGGAGTTGAGTGCTTTTGAGCTGAGGCTTACAGGACTGGGATGTCTCTGGACTTAATTCAGGGAGCTGGGTTTGCTCACCCATAGTGCTTGGGCTCACTGTCTTTGGGCTGAAGCTTACAGTAGACTGCTATGCCCCTTTGCACATTAATCAGCGGTTCTGAAATTTTGTAACATGTCCTTATAAAAAGCCCTTAGCATTTCTCACTGGCATTACAACTTCACTTCCTTAATAAACCCTTTCATCTTGAATTTTATCCGTAAATTCTGTGTAGCCCTTGCAATGGACATTAGAAACTAGAGAGGTAAATTAGAAAACATTCATTAGACCAGAACAATTTGAAAATCACTTAGTTTACAGATTCAAGCATCTCCTCTGCAGGGAAGCCTTCTTTTCTGCCCCTTTCATAGCACCTATTGCACCTTACCACACCCACTGATTTGATCTTAATTTACCAACTAATACTCAGTGCTTACTAAGTACCAGACATGATTGTACTGACAGGGAACAGAAGAAAGATAAAAGACAGATAAGGTCTTTACTTTCAAGGTTTTCTAGTGTTTTCTAGTGCAATCACTTCCTCTTTACTAACAACTCTTCCTCTGCAGCGCCACTACTGTCATCACACTAATTAGGTTCTTCTGATTTCACACCTCTGTTGTTCAAGGATTCCACACTGGTTACTTCCTCCAGGATTCCCATTCTGATAGATTGAGTACAGCATCACAGATCAATCCATCATAAATGAGTCCAATTCTTCTACCTGCAACATTTAAATAGCCTCCCATTACCATCAGAATTGTGTTAAATCTCATTACCTTCTTAATTAGAGCTTCCATATGCTTATATAAATATGAACTAAATATATATGTTTTTAAGAAGATGTTACTTTTATTTAACCTACTGCTTTTTGACCCCTGAGCCTAAATTTGTTCACATAAAGCATGATGATAATATCTCCCAAAATTGCTAAGGGGACAGTATAATCTGATGTAGATGAAGGTGTTAAGAAATTGATATTCTGTTTATGATGTCACTGACTGGCTTCTCTGTTGATGTGAAAACAGTTTCTCCTATTGACACACGGGCAAAGCTGTAGGAGAGCTTCCAGGCCACTGAATGTGTCCATACAAAACAAATACCCCAGTTTTGTGGTGTCAACAGAGTAATAAAAGAAATGTTTCATAAGAGTCGCTAGTTTTACTGTACAGTAGTTACATTGTTCTCAATAATTATTCTAGAGAGAAAAAATACTATTAAATGTAAGAAATTATGTTCTGAATCTTTGAAGTCAAAACTACATCCTTGCCATGAAGGAAAGCAAAAAATATAGTTACTTTACATCTCTCTTTTTTTTTAACTTATGGAGCTTTTCAACTCAATCGGGTATAAAATATATTTTTTTACATTTTTTAGATAGTCCCTCCCTTTTTAAAAATACAGGCAACCATTAAGTACTATAAACAAAGAAGAAAATAACCTAAAGGAACATGCACAAAAGTGTTAATAATTCCTCCATCATATAAATACTCAATTCTTACAGAAGGTCCAGGTAAAATCCAAATTATTATTCAAATAGAGATTTCACACTAGTCAGGAGAAAGTTAACTGGAGGAAGGAAGGTTATTTAGAAATTTGTGTCAGATTAATTCATAGAGCTATCCCTTTGCCCTGACAACAGAAACATACCCAATAAAATATTTTATTGCTAAAATGGAGTATAGGGTATAATGTGCACAATGTACCACACAATGTGCCTTTATTGGCAGGATGAAACCGAAGCCAGTCATCCCAGGCTGTGAGCATCTCAAGATCAAATCCATGTACAGCTGTTGTCCACATGTTCCAGGTTCTGTACAAGGCTCACCTAAAAGAAGTATTCAATAAATGTTCAATAATAACTTTAATTCCACTGGTTTTACATGAGCAACTCCTTGCAAAGATTCTTAAAATATCAGTCAGCAGACACTCAATGACTTTTCTGCCAACACTTCCTTCTGATTTTAGGATCTTCACTAGTCTTTAATGTCTTTAAGCCAAATTCTACTGTGATGGTCAATCAAATAATTCTTGTAGAAAGGTCGAGTGGAAATATGCTCTAAATCTACAGCTTCTACTTCCATAAATCAGTGTCATTAATTATACTCTTCAAGCTGTAAAACCAATATTGATATCCTTTTCCAAATTATTCTACCACCATTGACAAGCTCAATGCCCCCTGTGCAACATCTCTTTCCCCTTCACCTAGGGTAACCCTTGGGCAAGTTTGGCTTCTCTCTTTTTTCCCCTGTGGTTTTCTTTACATAGTATTCACATATCATATACTTCCATAGTTACATCACTTTTGAAATAATTGTATAATCATAATCTGTTCTAGTGTTCCCTTCCCCCTCCCGCATCCAAGAGCCATTCTTTTATAGTCATAAAGATGTGGGATCGATCAGTCTTGTACCTGTTAAACATAGACGGGAATGCCGAGAAAACATGTAAGCCTACAGAGTATGCAATTCATTCTTCAATAAGAAGTGGGTCTGCATTAAAATTTTTCTTGATCTAAAGAGCTATCCATGGCAAATACCCAGACAAATGGGAAGTTTGCGATTTATTCAAGTCCTGGGAATTGCCCATATAAAACCAGTGGAACCCAGCATCTTAGAGAAACTGCTGTGTCTTTTCATGGGACTGAAGAGAAATGAAAGTAGCTTTAAAAATAAATAAGCAGGAGACCCATGTATTTGGCCAGGGGTGAAGGAAAATGGAGTGCTAATGGGTACTAATTATTTATTATATCCAAATATTTTTTTAAATCTAAATGAATTTTACAGAAGATGAATACATTAAAATATTTTAAACATTTAAAATTAAGTACATAATGTGACATATGCATATATGGATAAAGAAAGTGTTAATCTATGGTTGACACAAACAAACTTATGAGTGTGTTTACGTATGTATGTATGTATTGTTGTTGTTGTTGTTGTTCTATGTTAGGTGCCATAGAGCTGGGTCCAACCCATAGCCAGCCTATGCATAACAGAAGGAAATACTCCATGGTCCTGCACATCCTTTTCTGAATCTGACCTGAACCTCTGGCAGCTCCTTGTCAATAACTGCTGCAACCATTGTTGGATGATCTTCAGTAAAATTTTACTTGCATGTGATATCAATAATACTGTTCTGTTGTTTGAGAATTCTGTTGGGTCACCTTTCCTTGGAATTGGTACAAATTTGGATCGCTTCGGCTCAGTTGGCCAAGTAGCTCTCTGGCAAATTTGCTGGCATAAATGAGTGAGTGCTTCCAGTGCTTCCCCAATTGTTGAAATATTTAAGCTTGGTGTTCTATAAATGCCTGAAGTCTTGTTTTTGGCTAATGCTTTCAGTGCAGCTTGAACTTCTTCCTTCAGCACCATTGGCTCTTGCTCATATGCAACCTACTGGAGTGGTAGGATTCTGACTAGTTCCAAACCTTATGTACAACTTTAGGTATGTGTACTTTCCTTAATCTATAGGAGAGATAGATAGATAGATAGATAGATAGATAGATAGATAGATAGATGATAGATAGATAGATAGATAGATAGATAGATAGATAGATAGATAGATAGATAGATCTATGTGTTAATTTGGGTACTTTAGAGAAACAAACCCACAGAAACTCATGTATAAGAGAGAGTTTTATATAAAGGGTAAGTGCACATCAAGAAAACATCCCAACCCAGTGCTGCCCAAGCCCACAAGTCCAACATTAACCCATTAACCCATATGTCCAATACCAATCCACAAAGTCCTCCTCCATCTCACAAAACACTATGACACCGACTGCAGGAGGAAAGCCGAGTCAGTGAATATATAAGCATCTCAGTGCTGGCAGGGGTCTCCACATGGCTGCTCCAGCACCCAGGGCTGCATCGGGGTAGATCCATGTGGCTTCTCCTTGGGGATGTCTTGTAGGAAATGAGCCTTGTCAGCTGAAGCAGGGAACTGGCTAAGGCAGCTGCACCCAGGTCCGGCCATCACGAAACAAGAGACCCGAGAATTGGAAAGGCGAGACTCTGAGCCATTTATCCCTCCACCCTTCAATTAACCCCACATGTGTTTATCGGCCAGGTTGACACAATAAACTAACTACCTCAATCTATATTATATTAAATTTAGCTCTGAGTATCGTGGCAGACAAGGCAAGTAGACACTGTAACCCTCAACAGAGGGCATCCTCACTGCTATTGAAAATAATAATGTCATGGGAACTTGTCTTTTGGTCTCAGTTCATACCATGAATTGCTATATTACCTTCAAGCCCTCATTGCACTTTACAGTTCTTGAGGAAATCCTCCTTCACTTCATGTGCTAGTGGAAGGATTGTCAAACATGGATCACCAGACCAGACTGCCACACTCTTAGCAGACAGGCCACAAATGAGTCTTTCTACCTTTAGAGGCAGAGGGAAAAACTCCCTCTGATTTGCTTTGTGAGTGATAGGATCGTAAATATAGGGCTTGTGACTGTCTACTTTCAAGCAGGAAATAGTGAGGTTAAAACTTTAAAAGGAAACAAAAGCAAGTTGGAGCAAGACAAAGAAAGAAGGGGGGAAATATTGAACACCTTGATCTAGCTAGATCTGAAGCTTATTCTGTAGCTTTCTCAGCTATGTGAAGTAATACATTCCTCCATTTTCCTTAATAAGCCTGTTTGTCCTAAGTCTCTATGATATGAAACTAAATAATCATGATCCAAACACTGTACTTCAAATCAATGCGTTATACTTTCACATTTATAAAATGAAAGTCATGGACAAAATTATCTTAAGGTTCCTTTCATAGTTGAAAATTCTATACTTCTAATCAGTGAATATGCTTAGTAAAGATTCATTGCTTCAGAATTTCATTATTCAAAAAATATCTGTATCTATCTATCTATCTTTTATCTATCTATCATATGGACAAAAGAGAGTGTATAGACCTAAACATACACACATATATGTTTGTATATTTGTGCTAACCATGGATTCACTCTTTCCTTCTGCATATATGTCTACATTCCATTATGCATTTGATTTTAAATGCTTGTATCAAGAATTTCTGGAACTTAGGATCTTTGAATCAAATTGAAATAAATAGGCTGGTCACTCTATAAAAGCTTCCTTTCAGAAAGTCTTTGAATGCGATAAATTACTATTCAAAATATTATTATTGTAATCATCACTGTTATTATTTTTTTCACAATACTGTTGTGAGGTTGTTATTAGTGAGGAAGCAATTAATAAAAAGCAAGGTTAAGTGTCTTGCCTAAATCACAGAGGTGTTTACAAATACATGTAAATCCAGACATCCTGATATGACCCTGGGCCACCCTCTTTATACTGAAATCACAGGGAAATAAATTTCTACAATTTTATATGAACTTTCTTTTTCCTTCAGACCTTGAGTCTAAAGTGTTGGCAGACAGAGGGATAGAGAAATAAAACAATCTTACTGCAACCATGCTAAAATACCAGGTTAGGATCATAAATGTGTCCGATCAACACTAGATATGGAATAAGGGGGAAGGTTGTGTGCCTTGGAGTGTTGACCCAGAAGATGGACAGTCTCAGACCTTCAAAGTATTTAAGGCTGTCATTTTGCAAATAAAAATTATTTTATACTATAGCATACGTCAAAACAATATTTAGAGCCTGTTTGTTAATATCTAACACAATTCTCAAGCTTAGCAATTCCATTGCCAAGAATTTAGACTTCAAAAATAAACTCTCAAGTTTAGAGAGATATGCTTAATTACACACTTTGTAGCCTTGCTTGTAATGACCAAATAAAAAAATTAATGTTCACTTTTCTTGCCCATAATTGTGTAAATTATGATACATTTTTAAACTCATTCAGTGAGAAACTCTTCAACCATTTAATCAAATTAGGCAAGTTTATATGAACTGATATTAAAATATCCTGCTATTCACTGTGAATGAATAAGACCAGGTGCAGGGTAGTATAATTTTCATACTTGTTACTTCTGTTTCCTGAGCTTCTAATGCAATTTCATTACAGACACTGATTTCAATATTGCTTGAATTTTCATTACAGTGAGCATGTTTTATTGCAGAATAAACTTGAAACCAAATGGTCGTTGTTAAGCAGTCCACTAGCTGGTTTGGCACTGTTTCAATAAATGTCACGGAAAGATGGCCACTACAATAAAAAGTAGAATAAGAGATACTAAAAAGTTTCCTTAAAGAAAAATGACAAAATTGGTTTAAGTTCCTGAAAGTACTCATCTTTCCAGAGTAAACCTCAATCATTAAAATTTGCAAAACTGATGCAAAAATGTAAATAAGTAAAATAGGAATTTGTAAAACGCAAAGCCAACATATGTATTATACTAAATGTATGAAATAGAAATCACAAAACTCAAAAAAACTGAGTATTTACTTAATAAAGAAGTCTAGTTTTATTTTTTTATATAAAGAACATCTATGTAGATTTAAAACATCAAAGTGAACTCCACATTAACTATTTAGTCATAAAAATTCCACCTATATATGTACATATATATAAAGCATTAAAGAAAATGAAGATATGCCAACATCTTCAGGATTTAAATGATGTATCAACAAACATCTAATTATTCAATTTTGTTTTTCTTTTGAACTAGCTCCTTAAGGCATATTCCCAGAATAAACTAGTTAGCAAACATGTACACACACAAGAAACACACATTCACATGGTGTTGGGGATCAAAATCAAGAGACATGTTTTGACAAATATGAGACTGTTTACAAAGAGAATTAAACAAAATATCTGGACTCGAGTCTACACAGAACGTCAGACATTCTGTAATTAATTACAACAGACAAAATTAGAAGCAACCTATGTGCCCACCTACATTAGAAAGAAAATAAAGTATCACATAGCTTCTTAAATAAATATGAACATGGCATTTAAAATACAAACATAAAGATTACGATACCAAAAGGAATGGTTTATAAAATAATAAGTGACTTTTAAAGACGATTACCGATAGTCTACGACTCTGGATAAAGATTCTAAAGAAGCATAGAGAAATGGAGAATATTTGAGTTCAGGATGTTGAAAATGTGGAATGCTTTTCTATTCCTTTTAATGTCATTTTAACAATGTATGGTATCTTTAAGTAACCTGTGGGTTAGGGACTTGCTCGCTAACTGAAAGGGCAGCAGTTGAAGCCCATCAGTAATCCCAGGAGGGGCAGACGCAGCAATCTCCACTCAAAGCCGCGCGGCCGTGGAGCCCTCTGGGGCAGCGCTGCCCAGTCTCCTAACACAGCGGCTGCTGAGCTGGACTCAGCTCCCCAGCAGGGGTAGAGCAAACATTTGGGAGGCCTGGTGACTCAGTGACTAGAGTGCTTGCTCTCACAGCTCCACTGGTTGCTCTGTGGGACAAAGATGTGACCATCTGAGCTTCCATAAAAAGGGACAGCCTTAAAAAATCTTTGGGGGCAGTTCTACATGGTCCAGTAAAATTCCAATGAGTCAAAATCAACTGGACGGCAGTGGCTTTGCTTTTGCTTTTTGGGTAATGGAGTATATTGAAATATAAAGATGGTAGGAATAAGATTGCTTCCACATCAAAGCCCACATGGAAGAAGCACACCAGCCTGTGTGACCATGAAGTGTAGGAGGAACCAGGTATCAGACATCAAAGAACAAAAAATCGTATCAGTGGGTGCCCACCTTCCTGATATGATCACTGAAGACAAATTTGTGCATAAGCAAATGTGGTGAAGAAAGGTGATGGTGCCCGGCTATCAAAAGGTATAGCATCTGGGGTCTTAAAGGCTTGAAGATAAACAAGCGGCCATCTAGCTCAGAAGCAACAAAGCCCACATGGATGAAGCACACCAGCCTATGTGATCACGAGGTGTTGAAGGGATCAGGTATCAGGCATCAAAAAAACCAAAAAAATCACATCATTGTAAATGAGAGTGAGTGCAGAGTGGAGACCCAAAGCCCCTCACTAGGCAACTGGACACCCCCTTACTGAAGGGTCATGGGGAGGAGACCAGCCAATCAGGGTGCAGTATAGCAATCATGAAACATACAACTTTCCTCTAGTTCTTAAATGCTTCCTCCTCCCCCCATTATCATGATCCCAATTCTATCTTACAAATATGGCTAGACCAGAGGATAGACACTGGTACAGATAGGAACTGGAAACACAGGGAATCCAGGACAGATGATCCCTTCAGGACCAGTGGTGAGAGTGGCTATCCCTGGAGGTTAGAGGAAGGTGGGGTAGAAAGGGGGAACCGATTAAAAAGATCTACATATAACCTCCTCCCTGGGGGGTGGACAACAGAAAAGTGGGAGAATGGAGACATCAGACAGTGTTAGATATGATAAAATAATAATAATTTATAAATTATCAAGGGTTCATGAGGGAAGAGGGAGCGGGAGGGAGGGGGGGAAATGATGGGCTGATATCAAGGGCTCAAGTAGAGAGCAAATGTTTTGAGAATGATGATGGCAACAAATGTACAAATGGGCTTGGTACAATGGATGTATGTATGGATTGTGATAAGAATTGTACGAACCCCCAATAAAATTATTAAAAAAAATAGATTGCGTCCGTGAACTTTCAATTCTATTGCTATTCACTATGGGCAAAGTAGACTATAAAATGCATGTGACAAATGTGAATTGGCTACCCTGTAAGCACAATTACCTTAGATTTCTAACCTCAAGTTTGGAGGTTCTCGCCCACCAGTTTCTCGAAGGGAGAAAGATGAGGCTATCTCCTCCCATAAAGATTTGCAATCTCAAAGACTCTATTTAAGGTTATTCCGCATCAGTGTGGACTCAATGGTAGCGGGTTTGGTTTGCTTGGTTTTTCAATTTTCAGGAAGCTGGGGGGGAAAACCGCACAATGCCTAAAGCCACTTAAAATGTCCATGGGAAGCCTGTTATATAATATATTATTATGTAATTTTTATTATTAGATTGAATTAGGGATGATAAGCCTCCAATTTACAATTTCCTTCCAGGCAGGCCAAATAACCACTTGGGAGGTCACATTTCATACTGGCAAAATGCAGCCTCACTTTGTCTTCTAACATTTAAAGACAGTGTGTCTTAAGAATTTCGTTTTTCTTAAGAAAATCAGTTTAAAGAAAAAGGACAGAGAGTATATATATTTGAGCTTCCAAGTATAGACCATGAGTCAGCTGAGGGCAACAAGCAATTCATCCTCTTCAAATCCCAGTTGTAAAGGGAGTGTTTGCAGAACAATTTGAAGATATTGCTGCCACCTGGTGGGCAATTACATTTTCACTTTTTCTTAATGAAATACTGGTACTAGTTGCTATGAGTCTTTTCCAATTCACTGTGACCCCATGACAGCGTAGACTATGCAGATAGGATTTATTTCCTTGTTTTCTTTAATTCCAATAGTTTACCTTGCATGACAGTTAACACCATCATTAGTTATTTCCAAATCCTTTAAAAACTTTGTATTGTGTTCTGTGGGAGTTTATAGTGTGGCTCATGTATGTATTCAACAATTAAACTATATAGCAAACTTCCCGAAGAGGTTGTTAGCAGCTACTTTATGGGAAGTAGACTGCCGGGCTTTTCTTGTAAGGGTCCTCTGGGTGGACGCACATCCACGACTTTCCACGAGAACCCTGTGTTCCTCACGTAACTGTTGGTGCTGATTCCCTACCACACGCAGCTGCTTCTTTGACGCCAATGGGATCCTTGTGCTTTCAATATATAAATGTAAGAAAAGTTCAAATCGAGCTCTCTTTAAAATAACTCATTACAAAGATTTTCACTGTAAACAAACTTGGTTTCTTGGGGAAATATCTATTTAGAAGTACCTAATACCTAATTGTTATGTTGTTGGTCGGCACCATCGAGTGGGTTCCAACGCATGGTGACCACGTGCATGACAGGACAAAGCCCTATCCAGCATCGTTCCTATGCTTGAGCACATAGCCGTAGACACAGCGTCAATCCGCCTAGAGGAGGCCTTCCTCTTTTACACAGCTCCTCTGCTTGGCTAAACCCTAAGGAGAACAACGGAGCTTTGGTGACATAGTGGGCTTTGGTGACATGAAGGGCTGCTAACCTCAAGGTCAGCAATTCAAAACCACCAGCTGCTAATGAGGGAGAAAAACGAGGCTTTCTACTCCCATAACCAGTTGCAGACTCAGAAAGCCATGTGGGGCAGTGCTATGTTGTCCTATAGGGTTGCTGTGAGTCGGAATCTGCTCGCTGGCAATGAGAACCAGGCCTAAAACCCACATGGCCCCTGGGGAATTATGTGGAATGTTGGGACATGGGAGACCAGGGAGATTCAGTGCCCATCTGGAAAGAGTTAAATGACAAACATATGTTTATTGAGCATCACACCAATACCACACTCTCGTTCCCGTGGCGTGGACGTGTTCTTTGCTTTGACTGGTTGACCTGATGATGCTGGGAGCATACATCCTCCAGGTGAACACTTTATGGCTCATGTTTTTATGTCGCTGGTGAGTTTGAACCATTGACCTTTAGCAGCTGACCTCTTAACTATTGCTCACCAGGACTCTGCTTGTGGAGGCAGTGATAAATTCTTATTCCTAATTTTGTCCTCAGCAGCATTTGATCACATTTGATCACCACCCTCTTACAAGAACACCACCCTCTTTCTTCCTGCAGGTAGAATTTCTTTGCACCCTTCTTTGCTGGTTCCTCTTCGAATCCTTGATATCTTAATGTTAGAGTGTCCGAGGGTCAGTCCTGGGTCCTTAACTACTCACTTGTGTGGTGCTGTCTTCCTACCTCTGACTGAATACGACTTGATTGCTGAAAGTTCTCCTATTTATTCCTAAATGCTGGGCTTTTCTATTCAAGTGTCTACTTGACATGTCCACTTGTATAAGTATCAGACATCTAAAACTGAATCAAAGGGAGAGAATCCCTAAAATTTTTAAATCTATAGTCTTCTCCATCTCATTGAATAAGAATAACATATTTCAACCTGAAATATGCAGGTGATGGAACCTTTTGTGATGAAAGTAAGGAGGACTTGAGGCACTTGTTAATGAAGATAAAGGTTTGCAGCCTTTGGTATGAATTACAGCACAATATAAAGAAAGCAAAAAAAGGGGGTGGGAATAGAAGGGAGCCAATGTCAAGGAGTCCAGGAAGAAGAACAATAACGTTTGGAAACAGATTGTGGTAGCAATTGTACAATACTACTTGATGCGAATGAACTATGGAAGGATATGATATATATATGTATATATATACTCCCAATAAAAAAAATGAAGAAAATACTCCAAACAGAATCACCATACGACCTGGTAATAAGCAGATAAAGTATTTAAGTAGTCAAGAATTTCATCTTGCTTGGATCCACAAGCGATGCTCATGGAAGCAGCAGTAAGCAAATCAAACGACACATTGCATTGGGTGAATCTGCTGTGCAAGTCTTCCTTGAAGGGTTGAGGGGAAAGGATGACACTTCAAGGACTATGGTGCATCTGACCCACATCATGGCATTCAAAGGAGACCACTGGTCAAGAACATCGAAAGTACCACTGACACGACATCCCTCACTGACCCATAACCCTACAGGGGACAACACTAGAGACACAGTGTGGGAATTCTGCCCGATCTGATCCCACCACAGCGAGGCAAAACACTAAGGGCGCACAACAGAACAGAAAGAGGAACAGAGCAACGAAGTCCCCAGGGAATACCAAAAATAGACTTTGGGGCCAGGGCTTGGCACTCCATCAGACTCAACTAGAAAACACTCCTAAAGGCCAGCAAACAGTCCTTGAACTAACTACAAGCTTTTCCTTTTTGTTGTTGTGGTGGTGGGTTTTTTGTCATTGGCTTTTTGTTTTTGTTGTTTTCTTTTCTTTTCTTTTGTTGCTTGGTTTTGCTCTGTCTTGTTTTTGTGCATGTTATTATCTTCGCAGGTCTGTCTAAATAAGAGGCCGTATGAACAATCTGCAGGAGCAAACAACTGACTGACAGTTCTGGGGGGACATGGGAGAGGGGGATGTGGGGGGAAAGGAAG
>NW_022107431.1:48122318-48135667 GCF_000313985.2 Echinops telfairi | reverse complement strand
AAGATATGACAAAATAATAATTTATAAATTATCAAGGGTTCATGAGGGAGGGGGGAGACAAGGGAGGGAGGGGGAAAATGAGGAGCTGATGCCAAGGGCTTGAGTGGAGGGCAAATGTTTTGAGAATGGTGAGGGCAACGAATGTATAAATGTGCTTTACACAATTGATGCATGTATGGATGGTGATAAGAGGTGTATGAGCCCTCAATAAAATGATTTTTTTTAAAGTACCACTGATTGCCAGAGGATCAAACAAATCGGTCTTGAAAGAAGTACAGTCAGAATGCTCTTTAGAAGTGGAGATGGTGTTACTTTGGACATGTTATCAGGAGAGATCAGCCCATGGAAGAGGACATCATTCTTGGCTAAGGAGAAGGACCACTGGAAAATATGAAAATTAAAATAATTTATTAATTATCAAGCGTTCACAAGGACGGGAGGGTGGGGCAGGGAGGGGGAAAAGAGGAGCTGGTACCAAAAGCTCAAGGAGAAAGAATATGTTTTGGAAATGATGATTGCAACATATGTACGAATATGCTTGATACAATTGATGTATGGATTGTTATAAGAGCTGTAAGAGCCCCCAATAAAATGATTTATTAAAACAAATATTTTTAAATTAAAAAGACAGTAAGTGATGAGATAGTTAAAAAAAGACAATAGAAAACAGGAAGACCCTGCAGGATACGTACCGTGCTATATTATACATAGCAATACTGTGAGCCTGAACTGACTGATAGCATCTACGAACAACGATATCATTTAAGCGTCTTGATTCTTGAATCCCAGATTTCTCTCATACCCCAGTAAAATTCATTGACAATAAAAATTAAAATGGTTGACTCAACAAGGTTTCATAGATTTATCCAGCTATCCAGAATCGGATCATTCCTCACCACCTCCACTGCTAATAGCGTGCTCCAAGGCGCTGTAATCATTCACCTGGATTATTGGCAGAGACCTCCTGACTGGTCTCCCATCTTCCAACCTTGCGTCACCAGTCTATTCTGAACACGGGAGCGAAGGTGGCTCTGCTGAAATCGGAGTCAGAGAGCTTGCCCCTCTTTCCAAACTTCTCCCATTTCAGCATGGAGAACACAGGTGCCGCACTCGTTTATAAGGTTGATAATCGACATCCTCTCACCCGCTGGGCTACACTCACACTATATCATTTTCCTATTGATAATGTTTATTGTTTACTGCCTGTCTCCTATAACCTTTAAAATCCAAGAGGGCAGAGACCATGTTTCATTCACAAGTTCCCAGAATTACACAGCACTCGATAAATATTTTTAATGTTTGCTCAATAAATATTTTAAAGTAAATCATTTGGAATTCAAAGCTGAATTGGATTACAGCATTGAGAAAATCTCTAAAAAGTAAGTTCAAGAGCAAATATATGGAAAATAGTAGAGGAGAAAAATTAAATGACTTGTCCAAGAGGTCTAATAATCCACATCCAAATAAAGTTCCCAGAAAGTACAGAGAATAATCAACAGAATAGATTCAAAGGGGTGGTATCAGAGTTGCGACAAAGTAATCGGGAGACTAGAATGATTTTATTATTGTGTCCTATTTTCACTTTTGAACCTATAATAGACACAAGGACAATTTTCATTTACCTTGATGCAGATACTCTACTTCAGGGAACTACACCAAGACAAACTCTTACACATGTACCTTCAAGCCAAGAGAGAGAAGCTTTGAAAGAGTCACTTAGAGAATTTGACTTGCACTCTGGAGTTTACAACCTGGAATTTGTACCTGGGCGTTTGACCCCATGATGGAGAAATTTAAAGACAAAAAACTGTGACCAATGCTGCCTGTCCAGAAACAGGGAACAGCGATGGCTACACCAGGGCAGCTCTATGTCCATGACACAGTGCCAGTGGTACTGGATCTCCCAGGACCGAAGGAGAAGCACCTCGTTAGAAAAAGTCTACTCTCGGTCCCCTCAAAAGACAAGGACTGCACTAGGACAGCACAACAGGTCTCTCCTCTGCTTCTACTGGGCTCGCTGCCGTGTCTCTCTCTCTCTCCATTTTTGAGGCAGCCAGAGAAGGGAAAGGAATAGAAAGAATCTGAGCACATAGTTAAGAACAAAGGGAGGAGATGACTGTACATGTGTTCCTCATGACAGGCTTCGATCTTGAAACAGATCTGAGCTCAGAGGGGGGGGCAATTAATTTAAAGTGAAATTCAGAGTCATTATTCAACTGCATTTAGAGGCTTGATTTCTAAAATGAGACTAGTGTAGGACCAAACGCAACTGCTGCTGTTTGTGTTCTCTAAACAATTGTCAGTTGCTGTTGATTTGATTCCGACTCATAGCGATGCTTTAGGACAGACGTGAGCTGTCCCATAGAGTCTCCCAGGCTCTAATTGTTACAGGAGCCGATTGCCAAGTCTTCTCTCACCAGTGTGGTTGGTGGGGTCAAGCCCAAACTTTCAGTTATCAGTCAAAGCCCTTCCTCATTGCATCACCAAGACTCTTTTTCCAATTCATCACGAGAGTACAACTGCCGGATAACTGTTCTCGGCTGTACTCCTTTTATGGAAGTGAGTCTCCTCATCTTTCTACCGTTGAGCCACTGGATGGATTCAAACCACCAACCTTTCAGCTCACAAACTAGCATGCATCTAACCATTGCTCTACCAGATTTTTAAAAATAATTAGAGAGCCTTGAAGGTAACACACACACACACACACACACACACACACACACACACACACACACAAAGGATAGAAATTATCCAAGATTTCATCCAAGAATCAGGGAACAATAACAAAAAACCCTCACTGCCATGGAGTCAATGCCGACTTTTAGTGACCCTGAGGGGCAGGGTAGAATTACCCCTGAGAGCTTTTGAGAATGTTAGTGTTTGCAGAGTAGAAAGTGCCGTTTCTTGTGCAGGAGGACTGGTTGTTTCCAACTGTAGGCCTTGAAAAGCATAGCCCAATGCATAACTACTGTGCACCAAGGACCAAAGAGTCCACAGAATAGATCGTAAAGGGTAGTCCGGGGACAGGAAGGTTGGATTTAGGAGAATAAAAATACTTGATTATTGTTTTTAAGTTCACTTTTTAAACTATAAGGGAGACAGTGACGTTTCTACTGTCTCGGATTCAGAAAGTCTACTGCTGAGTGTACAGCCCAAGACCAACTATTTCACATGTACCCATTTCAAATCTTACCCAGTAAGATTTGTCAAGAATGCTCATGACATAGGTAAACCTATAGAGAGAATAGCTGGATTAATAATTATCTAGGGGCATGGCAGGGGAGGCGGGAAGAAATGGGGAACTAACAAAAATAAGTTCGAGAAGAAAACATTCTGAAATTGATTGTGGTTGATGATTGGGAAAATCTTTTTAATATCATGAAATGATTAAAATATATGATATGTGAAGTATATGCCAATAGAACTATTTTTAAAAAGAAGCCCACCAAAAACCAAATGCACTGTTATTGGGTTCATTCTAGTTTACCGAGGGATCCTAATAGAGGGTCTCCAAAGTTGCAACTCTCTATGTTGCTGTTATGGGTGCCAACTCGTGTATAACAGAACAAAACACTACCCAGTCTTATGCCATTCCCACAATCATTCATTTGTTTCTTTAGATTTATTTAACATTTTAAAGTTTTATTGGAATATATTTCATATATCATACAATTCAATAGTTCAATCATATTAATAAGAGCTGTCCAATTACCTCCACAATAAACTTTAGAACATTTATTTCCCCCTTGAACCCATCGTTATCAGCTCCTCACCTTTGCCCAAATTTCCCTGCAATGCCCTACAATAAATCATCCATGCTGTCACTGTCTCCATAGCTTTACCCATTCTAAATTACATATGCAGAAAAGCATGTAAAACAAAAAATAGAACATAAAATGAAAACTCTGAAATGTGCATGATAGCAAGGCTATCCACATCTCTGGTCTGTGGTTATAGGGGATTCACTGGAGGCTTAATCCATGTGTGGACCCAGTGAATGCATTTTGGGCTCCCACTGTCACCTGTAGTCCTTGGAAAACTGGGAGTTCACAGTTTTAGTTCTGATACCATTCCCTCCTTGGTTTCAGGATTTTATAATTCACTGTCCTTGGATCACACAATCTAGTGTGCTTCTTCCAACTCACAGTTGCTTGTGAATCCATTTTGCTAAGAAACGTCCTCCTTTTCAAAGACCTTCTACTTCACTGAACATGTTTTCCTTCTCCAAAGAGTCACCCCTCCTATTAACATGTCCAAAGCACATGAGACAAAGTCTTATCATTTTCACTTCTCAGGAGCATTCTATCAGTATTTCTTCCAAGACAGACTTGTTTGTTTTGCTAGATGTCAGTGTTCTTCACTGTGAGATGAGAGCCAGCTCTCTCACAGATTGAGCAAGGGTGGAGAGGGGTCCGGTCTGCAATTAAGAGAGACAGGGGTAGAGATAAAAGACAAGGGACCGAGTTGGGGGTAAGGGGCTCTTGGAACATTGACTCCAAGGCCCAGAGCTTTATACATGGCAGGTTTATATACAGTTCTTGTTACATGGCCTGCATGCTGTGACAAGTTCTCACACAAAGGGTTGTTGCGGTATTGACACAGATCCATCGTCCTCTTTTGCACTTACCCTCTCCTTCACCAAGCACAATGTCCTGTTCCAGGGACTGGCCTCTCCTGAGAACATGTCCAAAGTTGATGAGACAAAGCTCGCTATCCTCACTTCGCAGGACCGTTCGGACTGTTCCTCTTCTGAGACAGATTTTCTTATTGCTGTCCTTTTGGCAGTTCATGTTACTTTTGATGTTCTTACCCAGCCCCATAATTCAAGTGCATCCATTTTTATTTGTGTTTCCTTACTCAATGTCCAACTTTCATATGCGTTGCAATTTGAGGCAACTGAAAAGACCATGGCACGAGTTAAGCACACCTTAGTTCAAAGTGATATCCTTGCTCAAGAGATCTTATCGCGCAGATTTACCCAATGTAATGTGTAATTTGATATTTTGACTACTGCTCCCATGAGCCTTGATTGTGGATCCAAGTAAAAGGAAATCCTGGATAACTTCCATCTTTTCTGTTTATCACAAGGTGGTCTGTTAGTCCTATTGTGGGGATTTTTCTTTATATTGAGAACCAATCCCTGTTGAGAACTATGAACCTTCATTTTTATCAGTTAGTGCTTAAAGTCTTCTTTACTTTCAGCAATCCAGGTGTGTTGTTTAAATACTATAGGATATAAATAAGTCTTCCTCCAATCCTGTGGTCAAGTTCTTTTTCATATAGTCCAGCACACAGATGAAGTCTAGTGAAAGGATACAGCCGTGATGCACACCCTTTCTCATTTTACAATATCCCTTTTGTTCAAATGACTGCCTTCTGGTCTGTACACGGGCTGAACTCCTTTTCAAGGAAATGTTTCTGGATTCCCCACTCTTTGAAATATCCATAATTTATTACAATTCACACAGTAAAACACAAGAAGACTTTTCTGGTATTCTCTGCTTTCAGTCAAGAATTATCTGACTTCAGGAATGACCTGGTTACATGCCATTCTTCTGAAGCTGGTTTGAATATCAGGTAATCCTTTGTTGATGTACTGCTACAGTCAACTCTAAAATCATCGCCAGCAAATCTTTACTTCTGCGTGATAGTAATGCTATTGTTTGATACTTTTCACATTCTCTCAGATAACCTTCCATTGTAATAGGCATGCCTTTTGATCTCTTCTAGTCCCTTGGGCAGGTACTTATCTTCCAGATTTCTTGGCATGGTTGAGTGAATGGTTCCAGTTGCACGCACTTGTTGAAATACCTCAATTGGTATTCCATCAGTTCCTGGAGTGTGGATTTTCATCAATGTCTTCAGTGCAGCTTGGACTTCTTCCTTCAATATTATATGTCCTTAGTAATATGCTATCCCAGAAATGGTTTAACATCAATCAATAATTTTTGGTATGGTTACTGTATGTATTCCTTTTATCTTATTTTGCTGCTTCCTAAGTCATTCAACGAATTTCCCATTAAATCCTTCAATATTACAACTTGAAGTTTGACTTTTTCTCTTGAGAATTTGAGGATTACTTAGTGTGTTCTCTCTGGATTTTCTTAATTTGTACATTTCATTAAAATTTTTCTGTCTTTTGAGCTACCCTTTGAAATCCTCTGTTCAGCACTTTCATTTCATCATTTCTTCCACTCACTTTAAGTACTTGGTGATCAAGAACACGTTTCAGAGTCTCTTATGACACCTTTTTTCTCTTTTCTTTCATCTAATGACCCTCGTCATGTAGGATGCCTTCGAAATCATCACACAGCTAGTCAAGTCCTCCGTGCTCAATGAATTGAATTTATTCTTGAAATGGCCTCATACTCGCGATCAAAAGTGAGCTCTCATTGTTTTCCCTTCTTTCAGCTTCAACTTCAACTTGTGGATGAGCAACTCCTGGGTCTGGTCCAGAGTTAGTCCCTGGCCTGGTGCTGGCTTCTGATAGGGAGCGACCCCATCATCTCTGTGCACTGATGTAGTTCATTTGATTCCTGGGCCCAAAGAAAACAATTGTGAGGATGCGCAGGACTGACCTTTTGTTCTACATAGGGTCACAATGAGTTAGAATAATCTTGATGGCATATAATAAAAACAACACCTTAATTGCATGTTTGACCAATTTCAAACTGCAGAAAGTGATAAAAATATTCAATTTCTTCATCTTTGGTGTTAGTGATTGATGCCAATATATAAATAATAGTTATACTAATCGGTCTTCCTTGTAGGAGCGTGAATATTATCCTATCGTTGATAATATTATACTTCAAGATAGCTCTTGACTTCAAGATAAGAATTGAAATGTTAGTTTTGCCAATGAATGCAATGCCATTCCTCTTCAATTTCTTATTCAAGGATAGCAGGCGATATGATTGTCTGAGTCAAAATGGCCAATACCAGTCCCATTTCAGCTCACTAATGCCTGGCTAGTGTAACAATCTTTATACATTATACCTTTATACATTTCATTTTTGATGGTTTCTAGTTTTCCTAGATTTATACTTCCTGCATTCGGATTCTGACTATCAGTGGATATGTACAGTTGTCTCTTCTCTATTTAAGTCATGCCACATCAGCAAATGAAAACTAGACCCCACCCACTTCATGAAAGTCAACTCCACTTGATATGTGTATGGATTGCGATAACAGTTGTATGAGCCCCTAAGAAAATGTTTTAAAAAATAAAATAAAATAAAAGCAAAATAAAGAAAAGTTGACCAAAAAAAAAAAATCTGCCATAGTCTAGAAACACTGCCCCAAACCTGTCCATAAATTTGAAATACTGGTGGCCAACCCTCCAGCATCACAGCAACCCCCACGGTACCATAGGACTACCAAGTGACAGACAAGTGGTGGATTCTAAAAGTAGAGTAACCATAATTCTATACTTAGGAATCTGCTACCAACTTCAGTATTCTTTTTTTTTTTTTTTTTTGGCTCCGGCCCGCCCCCCCAACTTCAGTATTCTTTACATGTCTTGATTCATATTTAATTCTCTGCAATTTCTTTTTTTCCATTATTTCTCTTGATTACACATTGTGATCAAGTCTCACCTTGTGCTGAATTCACATATAAGGCAGGATAGTTTTCTCTAATATATAACTAAATTTGTATTAAAAAAGCAATGGAGATACATGTATGACGTGGTCTTAACAATATATGTATTATGAAGCATTTACACAATTAGGTCTGCAAGCATTTCTTTAATGATCTCGTAGAGCTGTCTAGCTTTTAAGTCACTGGCTTTGAACACTTTAGATGGCCATTACAGGAAGCTAGAAAGCACTTCAGACTCAGAACATACTGGTTATAATGGAAATCCTATTAATAATTAGGCACGTAAACCACCATCTCTATTTAATTTTTTTTTGCATGAGCTAAACAGAATGTTATTATAGAATCAATATATCTTATCCTGCCTCTGTCATAGATTCTCTTTTTAGAATTGGCATTTAATCAAAACACATAGGTAGTCTAATAAAAATAAGTATATATTCATAAATACATGTTTAAAAAATACTTTTGATGTTTCCTTTTGGGGTAGCATAATATGCTCCTAGATTCCTAGCATTGCTGGACAGGAGACAAATGTTTATTATAAACAAGTGGACATTGATTTCCTGGTTGAATAAAAGAATGAAACAATGAATGAGCAAAAAGTGGTTTTTAATCTTCATATCATTCTGATCCTTAGATTCCCCAGTTTTAACCTTAAAAAACTCCCCAAGATTCTGATTCTTTAGCTGAATCTATATATATATTTCATTGTTTTGTTTGGTAGTTGCCATCAAATTGGCCATAAAATCATGGCTTTCCGATGCAGAGCAGCTCGCTGGCTGACTTTCAGATGCAGCTCATTAGGTCTTTCTTCCTAGTTCATCGTCGTCTGGAAACCTCACTGTTCGGCATCACAGCATCACACAGGCCCCACGGACGGATGGGTGGCGGCTGTGCGGAAATTATATAGGCCGAGAATTGAACCCGTCTCTGCTGGGAAGGTAAGAAATGTACCATGAACCAAAGTTGACTCAATTCTTCATTATCATGACCTTGAATAATGACGATGTTTCCATTGGTAGGGGGTAGTATAATGAGAAACATGCAAAAGATGCTTAATCCCTGTCTTTTAATTTGTGATGGCGTCTATATTACTACGCTTTTTGCTGGAAATTGAAATCAGTATTAGCCACAAGTAAAAAGGTTTAAAAGAGAAAAATATATATTTTAAGAAACTGATTCTTTTCAAGCACTCACGTAGGCCAGTTCCCAATATACTAGAAAACAAAGGCACATAAAAGATGAGAAGCTGGGAGATAAACTAGAGGAGAATTGTATCAAATGTGGAACAGAACACAAAATCATTAAAAACAAACCCGATCTAGTGCTTAAATAGAAAGTGGTGGGATCAGCACAACTCTCGTACTTAGTCACCCTTCTGACTTGGAAATTAACTTGCCCCCCTGGCTCAGTTTCCCCCCACATGTCTACAAGGAGAATAATAACAATCATAAGGCAATTCAGCACACTTTAGATTATTGAAATGGGAAGGGCATCCTTTATCTAGGGACTAACTTCAGAAGGGTTACAGAAGAAGGATGCACAGAAACGGGAAAAACAGAGAGGAAATAGGGTAAGTGATGTTTCACTGCGGGGAATGATTCAGAGGCTCGAGACAAAATGTGTGTGGATTTCAGAGAGCTTGCTGAATTTTATCTATCCATGCGGGCCAAGAGTAATTCTCTTAAGAAAATTTGGGGTGGCATCATTCATATCACAGTTATGAGAAATCACCCTTCTTTAATTATAGCTACGAGAATATATATAGGTAAGGTCTAATTGGATTGTAAATTTATAATGAGTGGGATTCATTTCAGAAGGCCACTTCCTGTTCTGTGCATGAGCGCGTGGTATGGAAGAGGGGGCTGGAAACACATTCTTAAAACATCAGAAAATTCTCCCAATGTACATAGGATTTGAAGGAGGAAGAGCTGTGCTTCTTTGGGAGGACGATGGGGCTTCCTGCGCCTTCAAAGATGTATAGCCTCAGAAGCTCAAAGGGACAGCTCTAGCCATCTGATAGGGTCACAGTGAATTAGAACTGACTCAGTGGGAATACGAGTGAGAGAAAGTCATTGTTCTGGCTCAAGATGAAAAGTCTTAAGTAGATTTTGTTCTTTAACCCCAAAACACTAACGTGTTCATATGAGAATTTTACTAGGAACTTTGGAGTTTGAAAATCGTCACTGGGCCAAAGCTTTGCTTAAGGTCAAACTCTAGAGATAAAGGCTGCCCAGCAAGTTTGCTCCATTAAAAAATAGCAAATAATCTGTTATGTGTGAACCTTAAAATATACTGAAACCCAAATCAAACTTACTGCCATCGATCCAATGCTGAATCATAGCGACCCTTATAGGACATGACAAGAACTGCCCGGAGAGTCTCCGAAATTGTAACTCTTTAACAGAGGAAGCCTTGTCTTTCTCCCACGGGGCAGTTGGTGGTTTTGAACTGCTGACCTTTTAGATCGTAATCCAATGCTTAGCCACTATGCCTCCAGGACTCCTGAAATACAAAGACCTTGAAATAGACTAAAAATTCTCCCACCCAAGCCCCAAAACATGAGACTTCTGCAGATGAACATATATATTATGCCCCTTCACTTTCAGGGAGGGGGTGGTTTACATAAAGTACACTTTATGAGTATGAATGCCTTTTAAGATTTGTTATTTCTATTTGAAAGCAAAACCTTTTCCTGGATCAATTTCAAATTACAGTGACCATGTAAGCTAAAGTAGAACCACCCCACATGGTTTCCAAAGCTATCATGACAAACTCAGACTGCCACACATTTCTCCTTCAGAGGGGCTGATGGGCTTCGACCTCTGACCTCTGAGTTAGGCGCTTAACCACGAAAACAAATAAACATCATTTAAAAGATGCAAGGCTTCAAACTGATCCTATCTGCAGGAGCAGTTCTTTCTGCGGAAAAGCGTGCCTCAGATACACACGTTCAAGCTGTTCAGAACGAGACAACAAGGCACCAGTCAGAACTCGGAAGCGCATTGATGAACACTGGCCACTCGCAGACTTACGCACCCTCGTCATCCAAACCAGTTAACCTGTGAGACTAGTTAGTAGCTGTTGCATATCACTACTAGCAACACCTAATGACCTACCTATCTGTCGCTAAGGTTAAAATCAGCTTATTTTAAGTGTTGAGGAATGTGAGAAGGACAAACATACTTTAGCCAGACTATGCAAACTATCGAAACAGGAGACTTTAATGTTTGATATTTGAAAGAATCCCCCTGCAGCAGGCCGACACTTTCATCATTTGTGGCTAGGGATGTGGGGGTACAGAGTGAAAAAAACAGGGAAGAAGTTTACACTTTGGAAAATTTGAGAACCTGCCTAAAATATGCTAGCACGGTGATGTACACAACATGCATGGTCCCTTTGGTCACGGAGCTTGCCATGGGGCAGCAGAAAGAGATTACCTGTGTTCCCCTACAGTGACGATTGTCACAGGAAAAATGAGATGGTGAACTAGAGGACACAGGCATTACACATGGAGTGGGCGCAGGGACAGGCCTATGTTAGCTAGGAGAGGCAGCCTATAGACCTTGTTAAAGAGCATCCATTTTAATCTAAGCACAGTGTGAAACCATTGAAAGACTTTAGCAGAGGGAGTATTTGATGTCTGTTTATTTAAAAAGATCATAACCAGAGGAGGTTTGGGTCTTCTCACCAGACTTGGCTGTAAAAACCCCAGGTCACATCAAAGACTGTTGGCATCCTCAAGTACTGAAAATATCATGGCCTTCCCAAATCTGTATGTAAATAAATGTTTACCACATCATAGTCAAGACATTCAACGAACTCCTGGTTTTTCCAGAGATTTTTAGCTCTGCAGATCTATTTTTGCCCTCCTGCCTTAAAATCTGCCCTAATTATAGCAGTGAATTTTTTAAAGTCTCTAAAATAACTATAGAAAATGGAAACGTTAAGCATACTAATCAAGAAGAAATCTTGAAAGAACAATTCTCAAAATAGTATTGATATAAAAAGATAGATTATTAGATTTTAAATAACATAATATTGAATGGATAAATTGGAATCTTCAGGGAATAATTAGGACTCAGAATCAAGGACAAAGATTTTTGTTTGACAAATGAACAGTGGGCCCCTACTCAAGAACACTTTGTTCTGACAATTCGGCAGTCTGAGATGCTCACCTTCCTGGCATGATCGCAGAAGACAACGGGTGCACAAGCAAATGTGGTGAAGAAAGCTGATGGTGCCTAGTTATCAAAAGATATAGCACCTGAGAATTAAAGACAACATCTCTCTTGCCGCTAAGATTGGTTATATTTAAAAATGGTGTCATTTTCATCTCACTGGATAGAGCATAGAACGTAATAGTTCTTTGTTCCCATGACATCATGACATCGCCTTA
The DNA here is from genome assembly GCF_000313985.2 of Echinops telfairi. Lineage (NCBI taxonomy): Eukaryota > Metazoa > Chordata > Mammalia > Afrosoricida > Tenrecidae > Echinops > Echinops telfairi. The sequence continues at coordinate 48,123,666 of NW_022107431.1, read as the reverse complement.
TCCTTTCGCCCTGTAGTTATGCACTACAAGAGAACCTTGAAAATAAACGTGTGTGTTGTTCTCAGGTGCCTTTGTGTCAGTTCCAACCATAGCGACCCAATGCACAACAGAACACACCTTTGCTCTGGCCTGTGCCATCCTCATACGTGTCCTGTGCTTGAACCCATTGTGGCATCCACTGTGCCAGTCTGTCTCATAGAAAGCCTTCTTTTTCATTTCCTCCCCCAGCTGCCTCCTACTTTACCGACCATGATGTTCTTCTCTGATAACATGTCCAAAGTATGTAACACAGAGTCTTGCCATCCTTGCATCCAAGGAGCACTCTGGCCTTAAGTCTTCCAAGACAGACTTGTTTGTCCTTTTGGCAGGCCATGGTACTTTTGAATATTCTTTGGCAACACCATTCAAACTCATCTATTCTTCTTTTGGCTTCTTTATTCAGTGTCCAACTTTCACATGCCTAGGAGATGATTGAAAATACATGCCTGGGTGAAGTGCACCCTAGTCTTCAGAGTAACCGCCTTGCTTGTCAGTGCTCTACGGGGTCTTGTGCCGGGAATCCATGCGACGAGGGGAGGCGCCACTCAGAAAAGGACAACAAGAATGCCTGCTCAACTTGAAGATTGTGATGAAGGTCGCAGAATTATACATGTAAAAATTGTTGAATTGTATTTTTTTTAACTTTTTAAGAGTTATTTTTTAACTTTTTATTGTGAATTAAGTAAAGGTTTACAAAGCAGATCGTTCGTTTTATATGCAACAATTCATAAACGCATTTTGTGTCAACACATCAATTGCCATCCCCTCAGCAGGGGTTGTGCTGTCTATTTTTGCAACAAAAACAGGGAGGAAGTTAGAAAACTAGGGCGGGGAGAAAACCCTTTGTAGGGACAGAGGTTGTTTTGCCACGGGCAGAGAACAAGTGCAGGAACTCAGTGGGGCTCTGTGGCCTCGCTGCAAATAATCTCATGGGAAAGCCCAGAAGTTTCTTGACCAGGCTTCCATTTGTTTGGTAAACATCAGAGTGTCCATACACATTAAGTTCAGTGTCCTAACCTTAAAAGACTCTTAGATCTTCCAATGGAGAGAGATTAGATTTATTCTCTTTGGCACCAAAAAGTAAGTGCGAGGGGCTGGAAAGCCTAATGGAAACACACCTCTACTTAATACAGAGGCACTGGCAAACGTTTAAAACCGAGCCAGGGGCCCGTTTCAGAGCGGGGGACAGTTGTTCCCAGGAGTTCCCAAGCAGAGGTGGAGGACACAGCCCCTGGGGCCTGGGTGCCTCTGGCTCAGCGCCCGGGGCTCTCGCGGCTCCTGCGGCCCCCAGGGAACGCCCCGGGGCGGA
>NW_022107431.1:48101921-48122096 GCF_000313985.2 Echinops telfairi | reverse complement strand
GCGGGCGCCCCAGCGCCCCTGGACCCCAGGGCGGCGGTGAGCTGAGGGGCGCGCGGTCCAGCTGCTTTGGGCCGGGAGGAAGGGAAGCCCGGGCTGGCGGGCGGTTTCTCGACTCACGCCTGTGGCTTTCGCAGCAGGGAAGGTCCACAGGGTCCCTTCTGAGCACAGACCTTCCCAGTTCGACAAGAAAATTCTGCTGTGGACCGGGCGTTTCAAATCGATGGAAGAGATCCCGCTTCTGGTCCCGTAAGTGTGGCGATGCTGAGGTCAAGGCGCCCTGGAGAGTGGAGTCAGGAGGGCGGGGGGTTGCGGAGCGAGTGATTATTCACAGTAACATAAGCCGCCTTCACGAAATTTTGGCCCTGTGAGGTTCTGGGACTGTAATTCTAAGGGAATAGCCTGTGGAGCAGCTGGTGACTTCGAACCGCTGACCTTGTGGTTTGCTGCCCAACGCATAACCACTACACCTTACCGCCCCCCTCCTCCCCACACCGTTTTACGCTGAGTGAGCCTAAATATCATTATTCGGAGTGCTGTGGTGCAGTGCAATAAGGCTTGCTCTGCTAACCTGTGCTGCTAACCGAAGGTTGGTGGTTCAAACTTACCATCAGCTACCGCTAATAAAAATGAGCCTGTCCGTTCCTGTAAAGGGTAGTGTTGGAAATTCTGCAGGACATTGCTGCTCTGACCTATACGTTTGCTATGGGTAGGGATGGACTAGATGTCAGTTGACATTCTTTACAGGGGGCAACTAAGCTTAGAGGGAGATGGCTAAAGTTGAATGGAAGCTCCCAAGTTCTCTGGGTACGTCCACCTTTGCGCGGATACCCCTCCCCCTTGAACTCTTGAGCAGACTCTTGGTGGAGCACTTAAGGCCAACCAAAATCACTCCTATGGGCGTGTAGTGGCAGCAGACCAGGACAGAGGCTCCCTACCTCACCCGAGGGCAGCTAGAGCCTCTCCTGGGAAGATGGCTACTTCGTGCAGGCTCCTCTTTGCCCACGGGAAACTCGGGGTCGACTTACCATCCAGTTTCTTAGGATCCGTGGGGTGCTTCAGCGTCTTTGTTCTCTTCACCCTCCCAAACCCACCAAGGCAGTGGCTTGTTAAGTGATAAAACTCGACCTAACAACTTCACCTCTAGACAACTTCAGTTTATTCCAAGCCTAAAATAATTTAGCAATAAAGTAAACTATTACTTATTAAAATGGACCTTAACCAAATAGGGAGACTTAAATCAGGTCAAACAAGGTTTGCAGAAGTTCTCTGTATTATATTTGTGCAATGTAATAAATGTCTATTTAGCAAGTAGGATGGAAACTATGCCTCCATCTTACTTGGCACGTATTGCTAACATCTTATTGGTTATTAGTTTAGCAGTTACCAAAAGCATCTCAAATAAATGGCAAGGAACATGTGTGGGAAATCTGTGCATTCAGTAATGCATTCTTAAACCCTTTCATTATTTTCTAGGCCAGGCTGGCTTATAAGGGATGGCTTATACTGTGAAATTTAAAATCTGCATTTATTCAACCATGGAGACATTTTTTAAAATAAAATGTTTTATTTGTGTTCCTTGACCTGCACAGACTCCATAGAGTTAAAGCACATATATGTATAGGCATACCTTAAAGATATTGAGGGTTTGGGGCCAGACCACTGAATATCACTAGAAAATATGCTGGATCGTAATTGTGCAATACGATTATTAAAAATTTTGGCCTAGTAGGAGAATTAGAAATAGGGGCCACAGAGGCATGAAGTGAGCGCGGGCTAGGGAGAATGCACTTACTCCGCACAGGGTGAGCACAACGCCTCGGTTTGTAAAAATGCCCAGGATAGCGAAGCTCAATACAAGTTATGCCCACGTGTTTAGCTGCTGACCTATTGAAGAACGTCTTGGTTGCTTCCAACTTTAAGACTTACAGAAAGATCGGATTAACTTCTTAGTGCAAAGCAGAGAGTAGCCTCAGGAAGTCGCCTCATCCCATGCTCTGGCTTTCACACTTTCACAGCATAGTGCGGTGAGTGGAAGATGAAGTCGTAGAGAAACCTGTACAAAATGAACAATAAAACTCCACCCTCCGCTTTGTGGCTTTTTGTTGCTGTGCCAGTAGTCAAGAATATAAAGAGCCAGCAGTCTTAGAAGCTCATGCATATTTAGACACAATATTCCAACACTACATTAATACAACTGAGGTGTGAGAAAGGCACAGTTCACAGAAACATTTGCATTTCCCTGAGATAACAGTCAAAAGATGTAAACAGTTATGAGCATTTAACCCTGGACAATATGCCTATCAAAAAACACTGTTGGAAACATAAGAGCATTTAAATATTTTTCATTTTGCAATTTCCTTAATTTTTTACTAAGCCAAACGTGAGACTTACCATGTAAACAGCTTTTACTTTTCATGTTCTTAATGGACACATAATTAATAAATGACCCAGAATCATCCTGCCCCACACTAATGATATTTTATAATAATAATGGTATCTTTCTTGTTTTTCCTGTGCTAAACTAATTTGGTAGAACAGATCAAATCCAGATGGGTGGATAAAAAAGATCAGCTCTTTTAGGTTCCATTTGGAATGAAAGTCAACAACAAATATAATCTAATAATGCCCCTCATCTTTGCTAATTGAACCTGCTTTTAACTAATATGTCAAAAAAACTTACGACATTCAGCCTAAAACCTAAGGAAACAAGCCAGATTCTGGTTTTCTGTGTTCCTTTAACTAGGAAAATAAAGTTTTAAATATTTAGGAGAAATTGTACTTTATCTTTCTCGAATGTTTTAACGTAATTTCACTCAACTTAAACTTGATATTAGACAAGAAATAATGCCTGAGAGCTATCAAGTGCTCTAATTGTGTATGTTTATAAAGTAAGACTTTATACTGTTGCAAGTAGTGAAAGCTTATCTGAAAATAAAAGCTTCACCCAAAAGCAAGACCAAACCCAACACAAACTTCAAGTCCCATCTGACTCCTATCGACCCTGTACGGAGATTCTGGAGTTGAAGTTTTAGCAGAGCCGAGAGCCGCAGCTTTCTCCCTCAAAGCACCTGCTGGGTTTGAAAGGCCACTCTTGCAGTTAACAGCCCAATGCTTAACGGCCCCACAGGTGTGATTATTTTTGTAACACTACTTTGCAAGTAGAATTGCTAAAATCATGGACAATGTGCACATAACTTTAGTATAAATAATAATACTTGATATTAACTAAGCATTCCATATCTAAGAATAATAATAACAATGAAGTGGGCACTTTAAAAATCTTTTTCCTTGACAAATTATTGTGATTTTGATCACTTATTCTGAAGACTTCCTGTGAGAGACATGAAGGAAACATCTTTTCTATAACAGTCTTTCTCCAAAAATGTTTGAGAGTCTCTTTATTCAGGACAGGATGCAAAGGGGCTATTAACAACACAAGAGATGAAAATGAGTTACAAATCTATCTATGTAATCAAGTAGGTTTTATTTTCAATTTTGAATATATATATATATATATATTCAGGTATCTATTCAAAGTGAAAAATAAAGCCTACCTGATAGTACAGAGGCAGCAGGTGTCTGGATTAGCACAAATGACTTGCACTCTACTACGAACCTAAAGGCTGGCAGTTCACAGGCTAGGCCGGAGCATGTACACAGGTACAGATAGGAGCTCAGGACACACGGAATCCAGGTCAGATAGACCCCTCAGGAACAGAAATGGCAATAGTGATACCAAGAGGTTAGGGGGAAGGTGGGGAGAGGAGGGGGGAAGAAGCCTCAGGGGAAGGAAGACAGCAGTCAGTGTAAAAAATGAAAATAATTTATAATTTATCAAGGGGTCATGAGGGTGGGAGGAGAGGGAAGGAAAAAAGGGGACCTATACCAAGGGCCCAAATAGATTGCAAATGTTTAGGAAATAATGATGGCAACATATGTACAAATATGCTTGATACAATTGATATATGAGTGCTATAAGAGCTGTAAGAGCACCCAATAAAATAATCTTTTAAAAAAAAAGGTGGGCAGTTCAAACTCCCTCAGCAGTGCCACGGAAGAAAAGCGAGGCAATCTGCTTACATAAAATTCCAACCAAGAACAGCCCGTGGAGCAGCGCTACGCTGCATCCATGGGTCACCAGGATGTGGCATCTACTCGAGAGCCAGCAAAACACAAGCTCACTGCCCCTGAGTTGACACTGCCTCACAATGTTCCTATAGTTAGAACAAGGTCAAACCACCCCTGTGAGTTTGTGAGACTGTAATTCTTTGTGGGAGTGGAAAGCCTCATCTTTCTATGGAGGAGTAGCTGGTAGTTTGGAACTGGCGAGCTTGCAGGTAGCAGTCATTACAATGAGTCACCCATTACACCACCAGGACCACACGTTTTGTTTTTTTTAAAGAATACAAGTCACAAACATACATATGTATTAAATCTTATCTTTATCCCAATCAGTTTAAGAGGATGGAAAGTCAGACCACAATCACTAGTAGGTACATTTTGAATAACCAGACACTCAATATACTCTTCTACCTTAGTGGGTAAGGTGATGCAAAGGAGTCCTGGAGGCAGTAATGGGGTATGTTGTGCTTTGAACCACAAAGTCAGCAGTTCAAACCCACCAGTTGGTCCGATGGAGACAGATGATGCCTTGTACTTCCGTCATGACTTACAGCCTAGACACCCAAAGTTCTGCTCTGTCCTGTTGGGTCGCTGTCGGACAGAACTGACTTGATGGCTGTAAGTTGAGGATTTTCTGTTTGATTTGTTTTTAAGGTGATACAAACAGTTAACCGATCTCCACTGCTAACCAGAAATCTGGGGGAAAGGCCTGGCAATCTACCTCCAAAGCATCTAGCAGCCACTGAACACCCTATGTACCCCGTGAGGCCCTATGCACACCGTGAGATCGCCACAAGTTAGAAAGGATCCAGCTGGTCAGCTATGGTCAGAATAAAAATCTCACTGCCATAGCATCAATTCCCACTTTTATCAACCCTGTGTAGGGCTCTCAGGGGCTTTATGGGAGCCGATAGCCTCCTCTCTCTCCCTCCAAACCGCTTGTGGTTTGAATGACTGACATGAAGCATAGCAGCCAACATTTAAAGCACAGCACCAGCAGCTCCTGAAGATCTGATTACCTGTTATGTAGATGTTACTAAAAGAATGAGGGAGCATTTATTCATCTTTCACATCTCCAGTTTGTAGTCAGGGAAATATGTGGAAGGTGTGTGTGGCAGGTATCTATCCTGCTTGTCAGGAGCCCACGTTACTTCAATATGTTTAACAAAATCTGCTTCTTGATTTAGGCCCCAACTGATGGATGCAGCCAGAAACAAGGCTCGAGTGAAAGTGTGCTACATAATGATTGGGCTCACCATCATCGCCTGCATTGCAGTGATTGCGTCAGCCAAAAGGGTGAGTGCTCTTCAAAACAGAGACTTGTGACCTTAAAGGCAAACTATTCTCAATTGAAGGATTATTGCTGTTCTTTCTGGTGGGGCCGTTGAGTAAGCTTTGGACTGCGAACCACAAAGTTAGTGGTTCAAACCTACCAGCTGCCCAGGGGGTGGAGATTGGGCGATCGGCTCCCATCAAGATTCACCACTTCAGCAAACCTCCATAGAGTCGCTCTGAGTTGTGGCTGATGTGATGGCAATGGGTGTGGTCTGGGTTTCTGTTCAAGGCAAGAAACCTGGAACCACCCACAGGTATCTATTCTATTCGGTAATGGATGTGTTCATGGGCATTTGAGTCAGCAAATTAATTAGATGGTCAAGAGAAGCAAAAACTCATTCCTACTTACAGAAGCACTAACAAAAACAACACGGTTTATAATTTGATTACGATCTTTGTTGTGTGAAGGCTATTTGGACTAGAAAATGTCTTAGGTTAGGCTATTGCATAAAACCATGAAGGAGTTAGAAGTGCACAAGTTGGGGATGATCACAAAGGTCTTTTTGTGCGAAAGTGACATGAATAACTTTTACTGAAATAACTCAAAAACCAAATTCACTGTTAGGGAGTAGATTCTGACCCATAGCAACTCCATACACTGAGTAGAACTGCCCCAGACATTCTGTAGCTGGAACTCTTTGTAGGAGTAGGTCTCAGCTTTCTCCCACAGGGTGGTTGGGGGCTTAGAACTCCTGGCCTTGTAGTTTGCAGCCCAACTCATAGCCCGCTGCCCCACAGGAGTCCTAGTCACGAAAACCGCACTTTTCTAATCAAAAAGTCTATTCTGTCTCATAGGAAGGACTACTATCTACAAAACTCAGGGACGAGAAAGGGTTTGCTATGTCTAGAAATAGAAGCGAGCTAATATGGACAGAGCTTGATGAGCAAGGAGAAGATGCTTTGACACAGGGAGGGGCCAGGTGGTATCAGGCCACATAGGTCATGGCAAAGAGTAGATTTTATTTTAAATACATTAGGAAATTAATGGAGACTGTTAACCAAGCGACTGATAAGATTTTTTCTAAGTTGGCCCTCCTGTTCATTCAACAGCTAGTAAGAAAAGAGAACGGAAGTGAAGGCTGCCCTTAAAACTGCACCCACAGAAAACACTGTGCAGAGTCTGTCAATGTCCACCAGAAGGAGGGGCCAGGAAGTCCCCGAGGTTACAAAGGAAGGCTCAACCACGTACAGAGCTCTCAATCTCCAAAGCTGACATGAGTGTCATAAAAATCGCAAGGAGGTCTGTTTGGGGAGTAGAAACACTGAATCTAAAATGCACACAGTAAAATAGACAAGATAGACAAGCGAATACTAAAAATATACAATGCTAAAGTCCCTGATGGCTCACACGGAGTACTATCTAGTCCAGAGTTTGTCATTTCAAGCCCACCGAGACGTGCTTTGGATGACAGGCCTGGAGATGTGCTTCTCAAGTCACAGCCTCAGAAACCCTGTGCGACGGCTCTGCTCTGCACACTTCGGGTACCCTGCGTCATGATGAGTCAGAAGTGACTTGCTGGCAAATACCTAAACCAACAATGTACAATGCGGAGGGAAGATTAACTCTAAAAGATACTGGAAGGAAACAACAATATTGGCATATGAATAGACAGTGAACAACAGTCATGAGGCTATTTACATGGAGATAGAATCTATTGAAGAGTTTAATCATAAAACGCTATAAAAGCACCTGCAGAAAATGTGAAGGAATTCTTTTTGTGGTCTTAAGACTTGGGAAGATCGTTCTCAGTATGGGACAAAATCCAAGAGGTATACACAAGGAAAGGCTGATAAAGTCAATTAAATTTTAAAAATTCTGCATGACATAATTACCACAACTAATGCAAAATTCAAATGGTAAGATGGGAATGCTACAATTATATTTAATTTCAAGAGCTAATTTCCTTAACTTAAAAGGAGCCCCTGAATGAATGAAAGAACCCCCAAGCCCAAACCCACTGCCATCAAGTCAATTCCAACTCATCATGACCTTCAATACAGTTCCCAAGGGCATATAGCATTACACGAGCAGATAACATCATCTTTCACCCAGGCAGCTGGTAGACTTGGACAACCTAATGCTTCCCTGACAGCACATCTAGGGCTCTTTAGTAAAAGAGCAGTAACTCAAATAAAAATGGACAAAAGATAGAGTTCACAGAAAATAGAATACAGATCTTCTTAGATATAGGTAATGCCCACTTCTCCTAGGTACTACTTCAGGCTTCTCTTTTCTTAGACCTCCACCATTCTCTTAGTGGATGTGTTTGTCCGGGTTGACTAGAGATACAGATCCAGAGATACTCATATATGGATAGGAAAGAACTTTATATCAAAGAGTAACTGTGTGTTAAGAAAACATCCCCGTCCAGTCCAGATCAAGTCCACAAGTCCAGTAGTAGCATAAAAGCCCAATACTAGTCCATAACTTCCTCTTCAGACTCATGTAGCCACAAGTAATGATGTTGGATGCAGGAAGATCACAGGCTGGTGGGTGATATCTTGTGGATCCAGTGGCAGTGGACACATCTCCAGGGCTCTGGCTGCCATCAGCGTGGCTCCATGTGGCTTGTCAACAGGAAGCTGAAGCTGAGAGTGGGTCCTGCCCAGGGAGTAAGGAAGTTCGCAGAATCCTCATGAGAAAGCCACACCCACAAGGAGGCATCATCAAGCTGTGACCTGATTGACAGGCTAGACTCCACCCCTTCCCTGTAATATCCTTGTGACATGAGATTATATAAAAATCACAGTGGATGACCTTTCTTCCAACCTCACTGTGAAAAGAAAAGCATTCAAAAGAAATGTTTCTACTCTCACCACGCACTGACCCATGTATCGGCCTCTGGCCATTACAATAGATTTGTTCCAATCACATGCCATCTGGCATTCTCAAAGACTTCATCCCAACGATGTTCAAGTTTCTCTTACCATTAGTCTTCTAAACTGCCCTAACATCAGATAGTGCCTCTTTGCTGAAGCTATTAGTCTATATGTATATATTTCCATCTTTAATCTCCATGACTGTTTTTTATCCCCTCCTCCCCATATCTTTTATTTTGTGCTGCATTTGTAGGATTTTCACAGATACTTCTAAGTTATGAATGTTGAATATTTGTTCTCTGTTCAGATTAAAGCTGGCTAGTTTACTTACCAGTGTCTTCAGCTGGTGAGATGAGTTTTAGTCATTTCATAGAAATGCCTTTTGATCCCTAACTTTCTTTTCTGTCCAAGAATTACAGTCCCAGTACACAATTGTAAAGGCCTGTGTGTTTTCTCTAAGGCTTGATGCCAATAACATTTCCTTCCACCCTGGTGTCAGTCTCCCGTTCTCTGCCAATTTGTGAATTTGAGTTCATTTCTGGCATCTGGAGCTTAATCATTTGAAAATATTTTTGTTTTATTATAATTAGAAGTTATAATATCCAACAAGCGCGTGTGTGTGTGTGTGTGTGTGTGTGTGTGTGTGTGTGTGTGTTTTAAGAGGGGCTAGAGGTGAATTCTCAATGTCAGTCCCCTGTTGACTGTAAGGGAAGCAACTTATGCAATTTCTTTACCTACCATTTTCCTGTAATGTTATTTGTTACAAATATTTTAAGTTATTTTCCTTCCTTTTCAACAAAATCTCTCCCACCTAAAAGTACTTCTTTCCAGAGTCACTGCGATTTGATTTTCTTTTTTTTTTGCAGGCTGTACAACGACATGAATCCTTAACGAGCTGGAACTTGGCAAAGAAAGCCAAGTGGCGCGAGGAGGCTGCATTGGCTGCAAAGATGAAGGCTAAGTAATGTTCGGAGTGACAGTGGGTTCACTTGACTGTCACCCCTACATCAGTCACAATAAAGGATAAGTAAAGCAGAACAATTGAAGTACTTGCCATGCTTTTATTCGGGTGAAAGGTAGCAGTCCTTTTTGCTGGTAGTAAATCATATAGTATACATTCAGCAAAGCACAGACAGTGTGTGTATACTCTGTGATAGGTATTTACAGTGAGCACACCTGTGTAGCTGCTGTCCAGGCCAAGCCGTCAGGTATCAACAGCACCGCAAAAGCTTCCTTTCTGTCCTTAATCCTTATTACCTCCGAAAGGTAACCACTGCCTGGTTTAGATGATCAGAGACTAGTTCTGCCTGTTTTTCAATCTTATATAAATGGAAACCCATAGTATGCACCTGTGTGTGTGAGTTCTTTTGTTCAATCTTGTGTGAGATTCCTCCACAAATTATGTGTGCTAGTGGTTCATTGATTGGCTCAAAGAATATTGCCACTAGGGGATGTATGTAGTTTGTACATACATCTATGGGTTTATTCTAAGCAAAACATGCTTACATGTCTCTGCAAGACAAATTCTATCAGTGATCCACTTGCCTTAATCTTGTTAGGATGCCTTAAAAAGGTCCTAAAGCAAGCAGTGGCTCTGTGAGGCAGTTTCGAAGAGTGTGGCAAACGGTTCTGGGGATTCTAAGGGGCAATCTTGATCACAAGAGCTTATCAGGGTGAAGTTCTATGAGAAGTGAAAAATGCATTGGTGCAAACAAGTGATGATAGTTGTACCCGGGAATTGTTTACCAGCAAGGGTTATCCTGTAAGAACTGCATTGAAAAATCTTATCCCATCCACCATACAGACCTAATATTGCCCTTTTAGACATTTTAGTACCCCGAATTCAAAGAACATTTAAAAGGTGCATGATTTGATGTGGTATAAATCTAAGAGTGTAGAACTCTTTAGAGAAGGAAACAATGCCTTTAGAAATATATAAAACTAGATGGGGGATATGTCAGATAACTGTAGCTTCACACAGGCAAAGAAAAAAAAATCAGTAATTGCATGGGAAAAAAAATCATGCATTCCTCTCTAGTAAATTTGCATCATTTCCCCACAGTGAAGCTAGTAATACTTCATTAAGTGAATGGGATCAATTCACACATATATAAATTAGGCATGTTCCCCATTACAACAGTTGGGAATTTGTAAAATAAAAGCAACATCCTGTGTTTATCAGATACTCTATACCCAAAAAGTGAATGACTTTGGAAAACAGGCCAAATTTTAGTCAATGAACACATTTATTTTGTATCCTAATTTGGAATACTCAATCACGGTGAGAACAAAGGAATTGTGACACATATAATACATTTGTAAAATAGTATTTTATTATTTTAATATGATGCCATAGCACTTCATAATATTGTATGCTACTCAAATGTTGGTTTATTTAGCTAGACAAAAATACCGTCTCCGCATTCCATCCCCCAATCATAATTAAAGATGCACCATCTTTTAAAAGCCCTCTTTTTTTTTAACTCTAATGCTATCAATTGAGTAAAGGGCCACCACAATTCTTTTGATTTCAGTTTTCATCACCAAGCAGCTAATGGATTGCTGAATTTAGAAAATAACAAAAATTCATCAGGATTGCTTTCTAATTATTTTCCTATAATGCTTCTAAAAGGAAAAAACATGAAGGCAAAGGTAATGCTTCTTTCAGTCCTTTATCCAACAAATCAACTTTAATACGTATGAGGGCTACCAAATGACACATGATTTCAATGCCAGTAGATCTTATTATTAATTTAATTATTAGTTTTGCCATATTTTCTGTCACTAAAAAATAGGTTCTAGAAACAACCTTTCAAAGTAAAATGTATGTAAAAACACCAGATCAGTGAGTTAAGTATTCACTAAATGTAAAAGAAGCAAGCATAGTTGCATAGTTTAACTAATAAAAATTTAAATCCAGGCAAAATAAAACTGAGTTTGACTAGATGAATGAGAAGAATTCTTTCATATATGTCTCTGATTCTTGTACTACTGTTGCATGCTGCCGACATACGAACTGGGGCCGGCTTTCCTCCACCTGTGGAGCTGGGGGCCTCGTCTTCCACACCCAAGCAATGTTCAATCGGGTCAAAAGCCTTCTGGTAAATCTCCTGGTTTTCATGGCTTTGCTGAAATTCAATCTTATCCAGACCTATCATAGATACAATATGCATACTTAAAAATAAAATTGTTACCCAGGTTTCAGCAGTTAGAAGGGTAAGTCCAAAAGTCTTGCTACAAAATCATTGTACTAAAAGATCACTTGTAATAACAATGCTTGTATGAAGCAAAAGGTCAAATGTGAAACTATTCGTTTTTGATATAGCCTCTGAGTTTCATTTTCTTAAAACAACTTCCTTAAAAGCACCCCCCAATTTTTGTGTCCTTTTAGAAAATCTATCAAGCTTACTCCTTTGTAATAATAATAATTAAAGAAACCAATGTCAGCATAACTTTCTGAGCTCATAACCTCTCCGGCTTGAATTTAACAGGCATAGTAGATCCCCGCAGATGGAAGTTTCTTTTGGATCTTTTTTTTTTTTAAGGTACTTGAATGACATTAACACACGTGTATTACCAAAAGAACTTGTCTGTAGCCACCTATGAGTTATAGAGAAATATTTAAGTATATTTTGCTTGGATTAAGCCAAGCATGTATGATCTGGAAACTTAGTAGCAATCTTTTTTGACTTATATAAATAAAAGTAATATATCGATAGCATACATTCAATCTATCAGCAATGGGACTACGAGTTAAATCTAGTTTTGCACATACCGAGAGCTGACACCTAGGCCTTACATTTCCAGCGAGTATGGGGCCCTGTGGTAATACAGGAAGGAGCAGGGCCTGGGAGGGAGAAACACTGGATCACAGACCCTATGCTGTAATCCTGTGCCTGAGACAAGAAAGCTGGTACCTCCGTATTTTCATTTCTCAATTTTAAAATGATAGTCTAGATTAAGTAAACCGAGAGATCTTTTCCAGAAATAATCATGCTAAATAACAAAAGCACAACAAGAAAAAGCAAACAAACCAATCACACACAAACATAATCATACAATGAATACAGAATGAAGGTCACCCATGAAGGTCACTCATGGTGTTTTGGTGTTTATTATCTAGCTGCTATATGATTTCCCAAAAGTAGGTTCCATAACTGAAATGGGAGGTGGGGGGGGGGCACTTTGGGAGCATGAAGGCAATCTGCAACAACTTTTGTTTCATTGTTTACAAGAAAAGGAGCCTACACATAACGCTGGCTTAATGCTGGAAGGGTTTCTCACTTAATTCAAGTCTCTTCAATGGACTCGTTATAGGTTGGAAGACAGGAAAGAATAAGTATCTATAATGACACATAATGATAGAATAGACCAAAGCCTAGAAAATAAATGACTACAATAACGAAGTGTTCTTAAGCTGGCAATTAATATCTTGTATTTATTCAGTTTTAACCAGTGACATTATGTGAAATGTGTGAAATCAAGGTAAAGAACTATCCTAGGTGTGGTTTAGAATCATGAATTAAATTTCAAAGCAACCATATAATATGAGGGAGATTAAATAAAGCTGAGGGCATGAATGTTTCTGAAAATAAATTATAACGAAAAAAATGCATCCCTTATCCCAAATTAAATTTTTTGACTTAAGTTAAATGTTTTAAGAATCCAGCAAACAAACAAAAAGTCAGGCCAACAAAAATTATTTTTCACTAAATCTCTGGGGAGGGGTAATGACTTTTTAAACTTTGAGGGAATATATTAGACTATATTATTTATTAAGTAGCAATGAATATGGTTTGCTTTATTGAAATAAATAGGTAAAAACTGGGGGAAGGTCATATTCATTGTAGATAACTAGAAAATAAATTAAAAGATTAGAAAAAAGATTCAAATAGGTAATGGATGGAATTCAACGAGTATTACATTTTATTGAGGAAATATACATACAAAATATACACAGGTCTCTACATGAAAGGCATATACAACGACCTGGAGATGCTATCTGTATCTGTCAGCAAAACAAGCGGGAGGGGAGGGAGCAGCTTCATGTACTGCCAGTGCCACTGCCAAGTAGCAGAAGCCTTGGGAAAGCAAAATGAGAAGACTATCAAAAGCTCAAAAGAAGTCTGTTCTCTAGACTCAGCAATTGCATTCCTGAACATTCATACCAAGATATTAATTAAATAGAAGAATAGTTACAGGATGATAGTTATTTTGGCATACGCAAAAGAGTAAACAAATTGGGAATAAACTCAGTCAACTAAAGGAGTATGACTAAAACATGATAGAATAGACCAAATTAACTCAATATAACATTGCATGGTTATTAAAAATCATAAAAATTATACCCAATGGTAATGAAAGTAGCTATATTCTATGTACACACATACATACACATACTGCATTTAATATAAAATATGTGTGCGTAAATATTTGAGGAACAAAGATAATAAAAATAAATTAGTAGGGGTATCAAATGAAATTATTTAAAATCATTTCAACGTCTTTGACAACATATAATTTTAAGGATCTAAAGGGAGAAAATTCCTATGGTCGATAAGACTTGGCTATAGTAACACAACTTTAACAGATGCTCTTACCATATGCTTCTTCAATGAGAGCACAGTATGGATTAATGCTTATGCCATTCTGCTTAGATTTTTGTTCTCCAAGATGTAAAATATTTTCAAGACCATTTAAAGCCACTTGGACTATTTTGGAATCCATAACAATCAAAAGGTCACAAAGAGGTTTAAGGCAGCCTAAGGCTGCCAAATCTCTTCAGAAAAATTGAAAACAAATATGTGGAGGAGGGGTTGGAGAAAATGTTTACAAACGACACATGAAAACACTCTTCTTAGTGAAATGCTCTATAAAATATTAGCCAAAGTATTCCCATATATATTCAAACATTACTAATTTTTAAATCACTTTAGAACTTTCTTTACCCTCCTAAGCTCATAATTTCACATAATTAGTACTAAACGTTACTGTAAGCATTAGGAAACACATTGACACACAAATCACACCTGGTTTTGTATGGTATGGAAACGCTACGAAGAGTGTTTTGGTCTATTTTTAAAGTGGGTCAATGGACACACACCGGGGAGTGGGTCATATGAATTAGATAGAATTGGAGAGGGAGGCCATCTAAATCAGGACATTTCTCACAAAATCATGGCTAAAGTTCTGAAATCTCTGTGTTTCAGAAGCACGGAAGGTTTATGGGAATAAAACAGATCATCTTGAAAAAGTGATCAGAAATAATATTAACAAACATGATTCCACATTTCCAAATGCTTATCTTTTTGTAGATGCTGTGGGTTAGGCATGGGGCTACTAGCCACATGGCGAACTCCAGCAGCTGCTCGGCTGTCTCAGAAACTACCTCGGGTAGCTACCATTAGGACTGGACTTCATGGCAGTGCGGTTGATGATCTCTTTCTCCAATCTTTAAAATGCAAATGAAGTAAACTGCTGCTCTGTTCTCCTAAGAGAAAGCACAAAGGTTAAAAATAAGCTTTGTAATCAGACTAACTCATTGCTGTGAGGGTGATTGCAACAGAGAGTGATGCTATAGGGCAGAAGAGAAGAACTGCCTCATGGAACTTCTAAGGCTGCCCCTCATTTTACAACAACACGTAGAATGGTCTGGGTTTTTGTTTGTTTGTGCATCATATAACTCAACTTAAAATGTATTGCCCTCGGGTTGATGAGGACTCAGAGCACCTCTACAGGGCAGGGTAGAACTGCCCCTGCAGGTTTCCAAGACTGCGACCCTCCTGGTTCTCGTGCAGCATATCATTAGGAATCCATGTGACATGCAACAAGCATGTATTTGCTGATGTTATCATTTAAGATGTTCACTCAAATATGGTGAACGTTATGATTTACAGAGATTCTAATAATAAAAGGCAAATACTCATGAAATCTAAAAAAATAAGGTATTTGACTTGCATCAAAACTGACAGAACACAAGCTCCTTGTAAATCAGGGGCTGTCTGCAATTTCTTCTGAAGAAGACCGCCCGTCTTTCCCTTGCAGAGGGACGGTAAGTTCAAACCCCCGACCTTTTGATCAGTAGGCATGCACATCTTACCCTTGCACCACGAAGGCTCCTTGAAGGCAGATGGCACAGTGCACGGGCTCAAGTTCCAAAGCCAGTTCTCACTAACTTTGGGACCTTGGCCAACTTCTGTGCCTCAACTTTCCTGTGTGAAACCAGGGAAGATGATAATGCCAACCCCAAGGGGTTATTGTTAGAATTAAATGAGTAAATACAGTTAAACATGACTGAAGTTAGCACCATTCTATCAGGATTTAAATCTCAGCCACACTACTCATTAGCCAAATGAAACAATTAACTATGAGATACTTTTAAGTAAATTATTCTCTCTGAGCAAGAATTGACTCAGTGGCAATGGGATTGGTTTGTCTTTGGTGTGAAACTGAGTTTCCTAACCTATGAAAGAAAGACACCAATGATTTCAAAGATTTGTTATCATTAAATAAGAAAATTTAAATTACCTATATTATTTAATATCTATTCATTAAAAGTTAGTTTCCATTTCTTACAATAAAATGTGTAAAGGTGTACACTTCACTGGAGTACTTGCACACCTTGTACTGCAATTAATCAAAAATATGTATTGAATGAGTAGCTATCTCACAGAGCAATGACACTAAAGAGATAAAGTACGTGAAACAAAACTGTTGGTTCTTGGTAACACATGATTTATCTAGCACAAGATCTAAAAACACTAAACACTCAACAAGTAACAGTTGAATACAGGCTGAATACAATCTGATATCTAAAAGGCCTCTTCCTATATATGTAGAGTTATTGAAGTAATTTAAATGATTAGAAAAAGAATTTTCAGTCTATGCACTTGATTTGTACTAATAATTATAATTACATATATAATTCTGAAAATACGCAACTACTTATAAGGTGAACAAAGAAACTTTGAACACAGAACAGATAAAAATAACACTCACCTTAAAAAAATGCAAGGTAGATAAAAGGCAAGACATAGTTTCTTATCAATTATACTCAAAGCAAAAATGAAGTAAAAATATTGCTTGAAACAAAATGATGAAAAAGAGCACACCAATATGTTATCAATATAGAGATTTCAAAGTCCTATGATTTGTAGATAGCATTGTGATTTGAATTCTGGCTCTACTAATTTAATAACAAATTTTTAGAAAACATTTCCTAATCACTTCAAGAAACCTAAAGTCTTGATTTTCACAAAGGGGTACTCTGAACATGATTCTGTAGGAAGTAAGGTTTATAACGGCAGTGATGGAGTTCAGCCTGTTTCCAACTGCTACCTTGTGGTAAACCACCCAACTCATCATCACTATGTCACCTGGGCTCCTCCTGTGAGTACAGCTAAATACCATTATTCCAACCCCAACGATGCAGTACATTGAGGGTTGGGCTGCTAACCAAAAGACCGGTGGTTCAAACCCACTATCTGCTCCCTGGAATAACAATGAGGGTGTTTGTTCCTGTAAAGATTACAGTGTTGGAAACCTGTGGGACAATGCTGCTCTGGTGAATAGAATTGCTATAAGAACGGACCAGATGTCAGTAGGTTATCCAGCCTTTTGATGACTCTCTTCACAGTGGACAGATAAGCCGAGAGGGAGATTGTAGAAGGTGACTGAAAACTCCCAAGTTCACTGGGTCCTTCCAGCTCTTGGTGGAACACTTAGGGTCAACCGAAAGCACCCAGGTGGAGGTAGGGCACCAGACTTGGACAGAGGCTCCCTGTGCCACCACTCAAGGCCTTGGCATCTGGGCAGCTAGAGCCTCTCCTGCGAAGATGGCTGCTTCCACAGTCTCCTCTTTGTGAGTGGGAAGACTCAGGGCAGACTGGCCACGAGGTTTTCTGGGACCCATGGGTGCTTTAGTGTCTCTGCCCAAGACATCCTCCAAAGCCCAAGACAACGGCTTAAGTCAGTGGTTCTCAACCTGTGTAATGCCGTGACCCTTTACTACGGTTCCTCATATGTGGTGAGCCCCCCGCCCAACCATAAAATTATTTTCGTTGCTACTTCATAACTAATTTTGCTACTGTTATGAATCAGGCACCCCTGTGAAAGGATCGTTCGACCCCCAAAGGGGTCACAACCCAGAGGTTGAGAACGACTGCCTTAAGTGGTAAAACTCAAGCTGGTAAGCACAGAGGAACATTATTAAATCAACCCCTTATGCAGTTAGCAGCCCAATATGTTACCCACTATGCCACCAGGCCGTGTCCAATCCATATTTAAAAACCAAGCCTCACGAGCCGTGTACCGCACCTTATTTGTTCTGGAGCGCCCCCTGGCGTGGCATTCGGGATGGCCCCTGGCAGTTTCTTTTCTAGTGCAAAATTCTGCTTTTTGAAGAATCTCAATCAAAACAGGAAAAATATTTGCACCTCTAACAGCCTGGAAAAAATAGAAATGGCAACAATGCAAATACTTTAAAAAATATTATGAAGTGTGTGGAAATTCAATAGTTTTAAAATATCAAAAGATTTTGGAAATATCTTTGTAAATATATAATTTTTAATTCTGTCAGCAAACTTTTAAATGCTTTCCTTTAGGAAGAGAAAATTAACTTTTTAAAAACTGGAGAAAATATCAGCAGGATATAAATTTTAAACACAATAAAGTACAAAACATATGAGTTATCAATATGGATAAACAATCACCAACTCAAGTAACTTGACAGGACCTTAATCATTTATTAAAAGCCTTTAGAGAAGATCATTATCTAAGTGGTTTAAAACTAATTAAAATCAAATCGCTTTTTAAAAATTATTAAACATCAGGTAATATGGTAGGCCTTTTTATATACCAACATTATTATTCTTAGAATACTACACTTAAATTATTATTTCAGAGGGGACTAAGTCATGTGCTTTAAGATTTCTTTCAAGAATCTTTTTTCAAGAGACGTTTTTAGTAACTCACGAGAATATAGCACTGAGAAGTACTGATTTTTCTGTAAACAGTTTCTGCTTAGACCTTCTTGTTGTAGCCTCAGCTCTAAAAGGTATTGCCTGAACCTGAGCTGTTTCCAGCAGTTGTGTTAGAAACAGTCCAACAGGCTTCTTTTCTGGTTGATTCCTTTGGGCTAATCAATAAGTGTAAGAAACAAGGTAATGCAGAGCAATTCAAAATTACCTACAGCAACAGTAAGAAGTAGAAACAATAAGTTTCATCGCAAATGAACGATACAGAGTTCTAATAAAACATTAATAGAAAATATGAAAAATGAATTACTAAATCCATCTCTGAGTAAAACCTTTAGGACTTGCTGTCATCTACCTCTCTGCTGTTGCCAAAACTTGTCTACCACTGTTATAGTGAGGTGCCCCATTGCCAACCCACTAACATGCACAAAGAGAAGGAAACTGTTGTGTCCTTCAAGCTGATAACTACATCCAGAGCCCAGCTGATATCTGAAGATGTGTCAACATTCTTCTTAATAACTGTTTCTATCTTATTCACATTCAATGCCTTTTAAACACTGCTCACATATTGTTGCCTCTGTATCTATGGCCACAAAACCTCCATCTGTTCTCTCTCTTTCAAGGTCTAGTTCCAACTCTACTACAGAATCCACAGTTTACTTCATTCCACTGAAATCGTTTAAGCCATCTTTTTATACCATCTCTGACATATTAGCTCACACAAAACTAACCTATACATATATGCTCATACGAGGGGGTACCAAAAAAAACCAACCAGGAATATTTTTCCAAAATTAAGTACTTAATTTTTTTTTTTTTTACAAAACAGCCATATCACCTTCAAAGTACTCTCCGTTACACTTAATACATTTCTCAAATCTGTGATTCCATTCTTGTAAATATTTTTCAAACTCATCTGTTTGGATGGATTTTTTTCTTCACCGCTTTTAAGTCGTCAAATTGCTATCCTATCATGTCCCTCTTCATTTTAGGAAACAAATAGAAGTTGCCCAGAGTGAGGTCAGGTGAGTCAGGTACATGGGGCAAGAGAGGCATGCTGCTTTTTGCCAAAAACTGGTGCACTGAGATGGCTGTGTGAGCAGGTGCGTTGTCATGGTGGCAAAATTAGTTTCCTGTCTGCCACATCAGGCCTTTTTTTGTTGCTCAGTTATGCAATCTTTTCAGGACCTCTAAATAGAAAGCTAGATTAACAATCTGACCTGGTGGAATGAACTCCAAATTTTCATTCTTTCAGGAAGTTGATGGATGTCCAGAATGAAGTTTGTTATCAATCAACATTTCACCTTTTTAGAAACAAAAAGACCACTCATACCCCTGAGTTTTTCCGATAATGCTGTCCTTGTAAACTATGTTCAACATCACAACAGTTTCTGCGACATTCTTCCTGAGCCAGTAACAAATTTCACAGTCACACGTGTTCTCTTACATCAGCCATGACAAAGAAAAGGAGGTTTGAGGGAAACTGCTTTTATGAAAAATTTCACTGTGACCAGAGAGAACCTTCCCAGGGGACATCACTGTGTGCACTAACTCATGAGTCGCTTAATGCTCAACTAGCGGGAAAAATGTGTCCTAGAAAGCTCCATGCAGGGGGCTTTTTACATATAGATTTTTATACAAAATCTACCACTTTTGTAAGTTTGTCATACTGCAGTGACTTTTATGTTCTGATGCTAAAAGTTATGGCACAGTATTTCAAAAAGAAAAAGCAGGATCAATCATGATGAACAGATTTCAGCAGACCTTCCAAACCAAGATACTGTAGTCTCAAATGCTTTCTTTTTTTAAAAATCGTTTTATTAGGGGCTCATACAACTCTTATCACAATCTATACACACATCAATTGTGTAAAGCACATTTGTACATTCATTGCCCTCATCATTCTCAAAACATTTGCTCTCCA
>NW_022107431.1:48090682-48099973 GCF_000313985.2 Echinops telfairi | reverse complement strand
AGGATGTGCTCCACTCTCTCCTACTCCTCCTTCATCTGCTCCCATGTGCTCTAATCAGATATGTCCCTCCCCAGAGCTGCAGATTTAATGCCCTCTTTTGAAATAAATTCTTCTGGGGGGAGGGGCAGGCGTCCAACTCTTTCATTGGGAAGAAGACAGTTCATTTCAGAGGGATTTGTAAATGAAAACCTTATGGGCAGCAGTGGAACACTGTCTGATATAATGCCAAGGTATAGCTGGTCCCTCAGATTGGAAAGTACTCAAAATACCTCTGGAGAAGAACTGCCTCCTCAAAATAGTCACTCCCTGCCACCGAGTCAAATCTGACTCACAGCAACCCTATTGGACAAGGTAGAACTAACAGCATCTTTCTCCTGTCCTCAAAGCAGAGCAACATTAATGACACTGGTATGGAGTAAAACTTACAGGGCATTCCTTTGCTGTTTGCGTACAAGTCAAAATGAGAAGAACTAGCTGCAAACATCCATTAATAATTGAAACAGGGAATGTTCAAAATAGGACTCTAAGAAAATTTGAAGTCATTAAAATGAAGTGAAATGCATAAAGATCAATATCCTAGGCATTGGTGATCTAAAATGGACTTAGACATTTTTAATTGGATAAGCATCTGATTTACTATGCTAAGAATTTCAAATTCATGATGTCACATTCACTGCCCAAAAAAGAAAAGAAAACATAAAGACTGCAAGCTCTACCTTGAAATACAATTCTATTTGTGATAATATCTGTACATCTAAATGGTAGACCAGGCATTATTCAAATGTATGCACCAATCATTAAAGCGAGTGTGGTAGTTACATAATCTGGTGTCAATTTAGGGCTTAAAAGGATTAAGAGTAAAGGGGTAGAGTCTAGTCTGTCAATTGAATCATAGCCAATAAGGCCTCTGCATGGGCATGGCCTTCTCCTGAGAATTCTTGGAATTCCAGTACTTCCTGCTTGGAAGCCTGAGACACTCTTCTCTCTCCGCTCACTGTCTCGGAGACTCTCCACTGACAAAGTTGACTCCCTACGAGACATCCCTGAGGAGAAGCCACATGGACCTACCCTGATGCAGTCAGAACCGGGACCTGGAGAAGCCACGTGGAGACACCTGCCAGCACTGATATGCCTACAATGCCACTGGATCTACAGGACTTCCCACCCACTGGCCTGTGTCATTCGGTGTCATTGCATGTGTTTTGTGAGTCTGAAGAGGACTTTATAGATTAGTGTCAGACATATGGGCTAATATCGGACATATGGACTTGATCTGGACTGGGTTGGGATGCTTTCTTAATGTGCAATTACCCTTTATATAAAACTCTCTCTTATACACATCTGAGTTTCTATGGATTTGTTTCTCTAGTCTACCCAGACTAACACAGCCAGTAATGAAGATTTGACGAAGTTTACCAACTTGTTCAGTGTGAAATTAATTACACATGCAGTCAAGATGCATTGACAAATATTGGCAATTTGAATGGAAGCAAAGAGGACGGATCTGTAGTTGGAAAATATAGCCTTATAGAACAGAAGTTGAATATCATATGATAGGATTGTGCAAGACCAATGATTTCTTCACTGCAAATGCCTTTACTCAACAAAATAAAAAATAACTACACATATGGATCTCACCAGACAGAATACACAAAAATCAAAATGAATACATCTGTAGGAAGAGGTGATGGTTTAATATCATCAGCCAAAACAAGGCAAGAAGCAGAAGGGGTAATAAGCCATTAACTGCTTACATGCACTTTCAGGTTGAAGATGAGAACACTTCAGCAAGTCCGTTAGAGAGGAAGCACAACCCTGAGTAAATACTACCTGAATTTAGAGAGAATGTCAAGTAAAAACTTGACGCACTGGGTCCTACTGACCAAAGATCGGGAGTATTGTGTGATGCTAAGGCGAGAGATGGCATCGAGAATGTACATGAAGAACACAAAAGGTCCAGACAAAAGACACGAAAGAATGAAAAGGCCAAATTAGATGTTAGAAGAGACTCTGAAACTTGCCTTTGAACTTAGAGTTGAAAAGTAAATGGAAGAAACTATGAAAAGTGCTGAACAAAATATTTCAAAAAGCAGCTGGACAAGATAAATTATTATAATTAAATATGCAAGGACCTGGAGTTAGAAAGCCCCAAATGGAAGATGGTTCAGCATATCTCAAGCTAAAAGAACTGATGAAAAAAGTCAAGCCTCAATTTACAATATTGAAGGATGATTCTATGGTCAAAATATTGAATGATGAAGAAGAATATATCAAAAAATGGAAAGAATACAGAGTCAATGTACCAGGAAGAACTGGTCAAAAGTCAGCCACTTTAAGAAGCAGTATATGATCAAGAACTAATGGTATTGAGGGAAAAAGTCAAAGCCACACTGAAAGCACATCACAAGACACGGCTCTAGGAACCGTTGGAATACCAATTGAAACGCTTCCAAAAGTTGAGGCACCACTGGAAGCACTCATGAGGCTGTGCTAAGAAATTCATAAAATAGATACCCGGCCAATCAATTTGAAGTGATCCATATTGTGCCCAGTCAAGAGAAAGGTGAGCCAATATAAAAATTATCAAAATATCATTAATATCACATGCACACAAACTTTACTGAAGATAATCCAAAAATGTTTGCAGTCTTAGTCACAGCCCTAATCTAAGAACAAATAGTTCTTATGACATGGCCCTCGTGGCTCACCCTTAAGAAGACATCACTGAAGATATGGATGCTACCGCAAAGTGTGGTAAAGAAATCAGAATGAGTATGTCTGGGGTCTTAAAGGCTTGTCTTCAAACAAGCAACCATCTAAGGGAGGTATCAGCTACGTCCACACGGAAGAAGCACATCAGCCTATGCAATCCAAGGATTTTAAATAATAAAATCTGAGACCACAGGGGGGAATGGTATAAGAGCTGAAATTATGAGCACTCAGTTTACAGAAGGCTAGAGATGAGAGTAGAAACCCAAAATCCATTAGCTGGGTTCCCATGTGGACTCTAGCCTCTGATGAATTCCCTCTGCCCACAGACCAGGATGTGGATAGCCTTGCTATCAGGCAGAGTGCATCCGGCATTATTGCATGGTTACCTGAGTCTAAAGAGGAATTTATGACGAGTACTGGACATAGGGGCTAATATTGGACTTAGGGACTTGATCTGGACTAGGCTGGGATGTTTGCTTAATATACAATTACTCTTTTATATAAAGCTCTTTCTTGCACACATATGAGTGCCAATGAATTTGTTTCTCTGGTCAACCCAGACTAACACAATCATTTATAAATAATATAGTCTTACATTATAATTTTATACAATTATGGTTATGCTAAAATATTGATTCATATAAAATTAAGTTGTATACACACTGTAAACTTCTTAAAACTCATTTTTTTAAACTCGTTTTATCAACAATTTATCATATTAAAGTCTAAACTCACCAGCGTTTGAATATCACCACCAGGCACAATATTACCAACTGCTCTTAAGGCAGGGGACACCACTTTATAATCATTGTGACTAAAAATAATGAAAATGTGAGTTTACACTCAAACAATTTAAGAATTGACAGGAAACCAGCAAAACTAGTACAGAAAACTCCCTACTCTCTTCACCCATAGACCCTATTCAAGTTTTGCCAACTGTCCAAATGTTTTTATTGTACAAAATATACTCCAAGATTAGGCTTAACCTAACCCAGGTTTCAAGTCTCTCTAAGCTGCCTGCTTCCCTTTCATGAGCCGGACATTGTGAAGAACATTAACCAGTCACTTGGGTTTGTACGGCATTCCCTCAAGATTATGATGCGGGTTATATAGATTTGGCTGGAATATCATGCATACTATATTCTTTTCTTTACATCCTACTGAGTAGCATAGGGTTATGTATTTTATCCCAATATAGTAGTGTTGGCTTTGGCCATTTAATTAAAATGGTATCTGCCATTTAATTAAAATGGTATCTGCCAGGTTTCTTTACTGTAACATTACTGCTTTTCCTTTGTGATTAATTTCATGAGAAGATACTTTGGGATTATGTAAAATAATACTTGGTAAACACTTTTAGGGTTAGTTTTAGCATCTTTTGATTATTAGTAAGCATATTCTATGAATTGTTAGTAAGTACACGGCTGCTAATCAAAAGTGTGGTGGCTCAAACTCACCAGCTGCCCATGACAGAAAAATGTTTCTAGCTGGCCCATGAAATGTACAGCCTTCAGAGCCCTCTGTCCTTGGGTCACTCGGAATGAGAATCAGCTGGATGGTGACGGGTTTGGTTTTATACTCATTGGACAATGATTTTGTAACAACATTATCCTTCTATCTGTCTTCGACGTTGTTCCCTATTTTAGCATGGATTTATGGGTTCCTGTTTTACTCAATGAAGTACACTACATTACCATAACTTATTTTGATACTCAAGTTGACCCAGATTTTGACAGTGGGAGCTCCTTCAAATGAGCTTCAGTGTCCTTTTGACATTTCTTCGTTCAATGGTCACATTTTCCTTTCTTGGTTCATAATATTTTATCTGAACTCTAGCACTGAAATTGGCCTTTCCTCCAAAGGACTTGGTACTTTTCAGTGGAGTTTATTACTTAGAAACAAACTTGGGCATCCAGTGAACTTGGCATGTAACTTTAAGTTGGTCACCCCTCCCAGGTCCTTTCAAAGGGTGTACATACAAGGAAAGTAAAAAAGTATTGCTATATGGTTTTAGTTCACATAGGCAGACTTATTCCAAATAAAACATGTTTAAGCATGTCTCTGAGATCAGTAGATGTCTGAGGCAAGTTGTCTTCAGTAATACATTTGTCTTAGTCCCATTAGGATGCTTTTTTAAAAGGACCAATCAAAACAGTGGTTTCCAAGGGAATCTACTGGGCCAGTTAAACTCCAGGCAGTGAGGTCAGTTTGGAAAGTCATGGCAACTATTTTTTAGAATCCCAAAGGAGAATTCTTGAAAGATTTCATCAAAGGGCACATGACCATCATAGGGCTTATTATAAAAAAGCTTAAGAGAATTGAACATGTGTTGGGGAGAAAAAGGTCCGTGAAGTTGTGCAAGGGAGTTTTTAATCTTTCCACGACAACAATGCACTTGCTTGGTCTTCGAGGGCAGGAAAGGCTGGCCTCTGAGGAGGCTGTAAGGAAGCCTCACTCCAACAGCTCTGAGCTCTCCTTTCAGATTTTTCCCCAAACCCCAAAGAACATTTAAAAGGAGCAGGCTTCCAGTATCCCACGGGCCTGCCATTTTTTGGTGGTGGATATTAAAAAGTAGAATTCTTTGGGGAAAGGTTAGCGAGAGAGAAACAATGCCTTTGGAAGTGCACAGACCTAGATGAAGAATGTATTGAGAAACAATACCTTCACATTTTGATATTCTAAATAAAGGTTTCTATTACTTTGTAGCAATACTTTTTGACTGATCCCTATACATATAAACATGCATATCCACACATCTATTTCTGCATTGGGCTCTTTATGTTAAAAGCCATTATTAGCATTGATACCTCCAATCATAATCTTACACAACACAATTACTCTGGCTTTCCTCGTTTCCACATTTATATCTGGAGAAAGAAACAGGGCTGCCATTTTCATAATCCACAATTTGTTCAACATCCTGACCCAGACAGATTGCTCCTATCACTTGCTACCTCCAACTCCCAGCAATACCTTGCTTGTCTACTGCCCTGGCAGGGTCCCTTCGCATGTTTCCTGATCCCCCGACTAGACCTAATTTCCCATCCTCATCAACTACTGTCCTCACAGTTGGACCTTAGCCATTTATTAAGACTTTCTCCCTAATTCACTCATATCATCTGGACCTACATAATTTTATTTATTTTTTTTTGTGGATAAAAAATGAAGCCAACCAAAAATATTTTTTTAAAGAAAGAGGACAAAAATGTTGTATCTTCTTAAACAAGTTCTTAACTTCTTTGTATAGAAAAGTCTTTCTTTTTATAAAAGCAATAATAGTCCAGCAAAAGAAAAAATTATTTTTGTGAAATAAACAATTTTCACTAGATGAACTTTTATATAAATAGAGGCAAATAACTAACTAGATCATAAGTCCTGTGAGAGCAGACCCTATATTCTATACTTCATTAACAATATCTTACATAGTATCTAAGTAGGTAATAGGCATCCAAAAACCACTTGTTGAATTATGCCCTTCTAATTAAAAAAAATTGTATAAGACTGACTAGATTCATTAATAAAATGATTAGCACGAATAAGAATTAACCATATGGAATGCAGTATAGGATAGAATTACAAGATTAAGAGTCATCTCAAGATAACAGCTATTCTGTGCAGGAGTCCTGCTGGTGTGGTCAGGTAAGCATTAGACTCTAATCTCAAGGTCAGTAACTCAAATATTCCAGCTGCTTTGAGGAAGAAAGATCAGGTTCTGTTCCCATAAAAAAATTAAACCTTCAGTAACTATATAGACTTCAGGGGTCCTCAAACTTTTTAAAGAGGGGGCCAGTTCACTGTCCCTCAGACCCGTTGGAGGGTCAGAATATAGTTTTTTAAAAAATTATGAAAAATTCCTATGCACACTGCACATATCTTATTTTGAAGTAAAAAAACAAAACGGGACAAAAACACCCGGCGGGCTGAATAAATGTCCTTGGTGGGCCACATGTGGCCTGCGGGCAGTAATTTGAGAACCCCTGATGGGTCAGTATCATCAGAACTGACTCCTGAGATGCTTATGAGGCCACTATTCTATCTGTTACATTTAATACACAATCATACACTTATTAAGAATAAATTATAGTTACATCAAAAGTTCCACCAATCTTCCACAGACTCCAGAGTCAATAACTGCTTGAATTTTATCATTGGTTCCATCGGAGAGAGAAGAAAGAGGCCAACACACACCGGCTAAGACATCTGAATCACTGCTAAACAACAATCGTGACAGGACATTTAAGCAAGAGGAAACCTGGAAGGGAAGAAAGAAGCATTCATTTAAATTTTTCTCTTTCTGAACACACATTTCCTTAGTAAAATATAAAAATTCATTTATAACTAAAATTTAATGACAGAAAAATACCAGAGAAGTAAATGATTTTCAAATTATGATTCCATTTGTGAACATGAAACATAACTCCTATTAAACTTATCTTGATAGGAACTGGAAACACAGGGAATCCAGGGTGGATGATCCCTTCAGGACCAGTGATGAGAGTGGCGATACTGGGAGGGTAGAGGGAGAGTGGGTTGGAAAGGGGGAACCGATTACAAGGATCTATGTGTGACCTCATCCCTGGGGGGAAAACAGAGAAGTGGGTGAAGGGAGACATCGGACAGGGCAAGATATGACAATAATTTATAAATTATCGAGGGCTCACGAGGAAGGGGGGAGTGGGGAGGGAGGGGAAAAAATCAAGACCTGATGCCGGGGGCTTGGGTGGAGAGCAAATGTTTTGAGAATGATGAGGGCAATGAATGTACAGATGAGCTTTACACAGTAGATGTATATATGGATTGTGATGAGTCGTATGAGCCCCCAATAAAATGATTAAAAAAACTTATCTTGAATAAGAAATACTCATGTGGTAATTTAAAGCTTTTTTTTTAAGTAATGAAGTGTGTCTTAGGACCCTGTGTCTAGGTCTGTATTGCACACCCACACATACATGCACTCTCATACTCACACACAAAAAGGCACATTACAGCTGGAAGAAGTCAGAGTGTTTCTGTATTAAATCTTTAATACAGTGATCATTGAATATGGTCTAACTTAAATCATTCTTATTTTGCTTGTTGGTGTTAGGTGCCCCCAAGTTCGGGTAACTCCTAGTGATCCTGTGTACAACAGAATAAAGCCCTCACTACCTGGTTTTATCCTGCGCCATCCTCATAATTGTGGCTCTGTTTGAGCTCAGTGTAGAAGCCACTCTGCCAGCCATCCTACTGAGGGACGTCCGCTTTTTCACTGAGCCTCTAAGTGACCAAGCATGAGGTCCTTCTCCAGGTGTGATCCCTCCTGATAACACATCCAAAGTGTGTGAGACAAAGGCTTATCATCCTCCTTTCTATGAAGCATTTAGGATCTACATAAATCATTGGTAGAATAAAAATATAGAAACTATAAAAATACATTGCTGAAGGATCATGAAATTCAGCTAATGGAAGTTACTAAAACTATACTTAGATGATAAAGCCCTAAAACTTCAGTTAAAAAAGAAACACCAAAACCAAAAAAAGAAACAGCATGCGGCAACAAAGATTTTTAAACTCTTTGGCAATAAGACTTTAATTAGTTGTGAGGATAAGTGAGTCACTTCATCTCTTTAAGACTCAAAAAGGTTGAATTAGATAAATTCTATGACTCTTCCAGCCTTCAATTCAGGCAGACTGAGGCTCAAACACTACTTTTTATCTGTGATCTTAGGCAAATTATCTTTCATCTCTAAATTCTAATTTTTTCATTTGTAAAACAAGGGCAACACAATATTGTTATATAATAAAAGTACATCTTAGACTCACTGCCTACCATATAGTAAGCACTCACCTGTTGGTTCTTCAGTGTCATGGTCAATTTTGAGTCTCTATTCCTTAGCTTAAAAATAAAAAATCAGTACCCTAACATATTCCTTAGCATCTCTCCCCAGATAACAGCTATAAACGTTAAATAAGCATACATAAAAAGTCTTAATGACTTATGTTCTGGTGTTTTGAGATGGGTTTTCACTGAAAACACCTCACTTCTTTGCTGATCTTTCTTTTCAGGATGACTGGAGTCCGGGGACAGAAACCAACTTAAAAAATAGCTAAGTCCATCTCTATGTTCCACATATAATTTACTCCAGCGGGGTCTCTGTCTAACATGCTTCTACCTTTGCTGCCACCTCTTTATTGAGGAGAGAAATATTCAAATTTGTTTTTAAAGTAAATACAAATCTCTGAGTCATACAATCAGTATAAAATATGTCACTGAGTCCCCAAACAATAAAGTACTATTGATTGCTGGTTTTAATAGAACAAAGTAAAAGCATGTTTGCCCCAAGCTACTTCTCAGAAACAAAGGAAAGAGGAAACAAATGGCATTTCATCTTTGAAAATGAATGAAGGAATGGTTACTGGGGGAGAGAAGTGTTACGGAGTCGTGCCCAACAAGAACCACTGACCACAAACCTGTAAAAGCTAAGAGTAAGTTTATTAGAGAAAAGACAAAGGTTAGAGAAGAGCAAATTTAACAGGTAAAAGAGAAAGACAGAAACAGACAAGTTCGAACTCGGACTACAGCCTGACCACGCAGGGTCC
>NW_022107431.1:48043149-48079214 GCF_000313985.2 Echinops telfairi | reverse complement strand
CACAGATGTTCCTCTGGTGACAGTTTAACCACTTATGTGCACAATTATCTTGCCCAGTCATTCTGACCTGCAAAACTCAGTGGAAAGAGAACTAAAATGGCTGTAAGGGAAAATGGAGTTAGATAGGGATAAAAGAAATTTAAGTCTAACAACATATACTGTAACAAGAAGCAAAGCCTCAGTGCCTGGGGAGGACCAGCCAATGAACTCGAAGCTCACTTGTGACCGCTTCCCTAACACAAATCCCTAGTGGGTACCGTAGAGAGCAGGAGACATACATGGGGATACAGAGAGGGAGACGTTGAAGGTCTGAACAAGAATCAGCAGAGATTCTGGTTCCCTATTGCATAAGTAAATAACTAACACTCCCAATCTCACCAAAGATTGGGGAGGTTTATAGGAAGGATAAACTGAACAACAGAGAATGAACCACAGAACATGAGCTGTGGGCTATCAGGCAGAATGCGGGTTGAATTGGAGAACACTCCATTAAAAATCAAAGAGGATTAAGTAAAAGTCCATGTACTGACTGCTGAAACTCCAGCTCTCTTCACAATGCCAGCTCCCACAGCACTCGTGGTCAGGGACACTACCTAAGTCACATGCAACCCAATCCACCCGCCTTTCAACAGGAATCAACTCAGTGGCAATAAGTTTGGTTTTGGTTTGGATGGTGTGAAAGGGGGAAAAATGGGAAGCTTCCTTTCCACAGAATACTTTTAGATTTTTGTATATGTGGCAAATAGGATTAGATCAGAGTATGCACACTGTTACAGACAAGAGCCCACAACACAGGGAATCCAGGATGGCTAAACCCCTCAGGGCCAACAAGGAGAGTAGAGATATCAGGATGATTAGGGGAGGGTGGGATGAGAAAAGGATCAATCTAGAACCCTCCTCTCAGGGGGACTGGCAACGGAAAAGTGGGTGAGGGGTGACAGATATGAAAATAATTATCTATAACTTATCAAGGATTCGTGAGGGAGGGTGGGTCAGGGAGGGAGGGGGAAGAAATGGGGAGCTAATAACAGGGGCTCAAGTGGGAAGAGAATGCTTTGAAAATGATGATGGCAGCATATATGCGAATGTGTTTGACACACTGGATGAATGAATGGATTGTGATAAGAGATTTTTTTTAAAAAGTCCCTTCCACATAAAAAGCATCTACTATAAAAAGACTAAAAATGTGGAGAGATGAATTTCTTACTTTGTGCATTTTATTCATACCTTACTGAAGTTCAGAGGTGGGTTTTTGCCTCTACATAAATTGGAGAGGGCCCATACAGCATTTCTGGTTGTTGTCAGTCTGCTCGAGTTTTTTAATATGAACAGTCCGTTTCTTCTTCATAGTCCGTTTTCCGTCTGGAAGCTCTACTGAAACTCATCACCTTGGGTGACCCTCCTGTGTGTTGGGCAGGATGGACCAGAGAAACAAATCAAGTGACCCTCAAATATGTATAAGAAAGAGCTTAATATCATGAAGTAATTATATATAAAGAAAGCACACCAGCCCCGTTCAAATGAAGTCCTTAAGTCTGACACCAGACCACAAGTTCATCTTCGGACTCATGCAGCCACATGCAATGATGCAGAATGCACGCAGATCACAGACTGTGCCAGGTGGATCCAAGGTCAGTGGGAACGACACAGGGTTCCAGCAACTCTCTCGGAGTCAGTGGCAGAGAGCCCTTTCCAGTAGGAAGGACAAGGGGCAGAGAGCAGAGTGTTCCCCTGGTACTCCTGAAAGCCACCCCCCCCCCCATGGAGACAGCATCTAGCCATGACTTGATTGACAGTTTTGACTACCCCTAAGCCAGGAGTGACTAGTTGACATTAAATCATCTAATTGCCATATTTTGGCATTTGAAAGACCATTGACAGAGCTGCCAGCATCACAGAATCACATTAGCCACCACAACACGTACACATACATACAAGCCCCTGCAGAACAACAAACTGACGGACAAGTGGTGGCTTCTTAATAGTGATTTATGTGCTGCTACGTGGTACCCCGACTTCCCCGTGCCTGGAGGCGGTGTCAATGGCTCGCACGCCCCCAGCGTGGAACGGAACGAGTAGGTTCGCAATTCAAGATGGCGGCCACCGGCGCCCCTCACCCGAGACCCCGAGGCTCGGCTCCCAGAAGCCCTTGCACGCGGCCCAGGTTAGCGGAGGGGCTGGGAGAGGAGCGCGTCTCAGTCCCGCCCCCGGAGGAGGAGCGGTGTCTGCGCGGCCCTCCGTGCGTTCATCCTTGCGCGGCCCTCAGTGGGTTCACTTGCGCGGACCTCAGTGGGTTCACCGTGAGCGCCGCTCAGTGCGTTCACCGTGCGCGGACCTCAGTGGGTTTACCCTGCGCGCCCCTCGGTGCGTTCATCCTTGCGCGGACCTCAGTGGGTTTACCCTGTGCGCCCCTCGGTGCGTTCATCCTTGCGCGGACCTCAGTGGGTTTACCTTGCGCGGCCCTCAGTGCGTTCATCCTTGCGCGGACCTCAGTGGGTTTACCCTGCGCGCCCCTCGGTGCGTTCATCCTTGCGCGGACCTCAGTGGGTTTACCCTGCGCGCCCCTCAGTGCGTTCATCCTTGCGCAGACCTCAGTGGGTTCACCGTGCGCGGCCCTCAGTGGGCTCATCCTTGCGCGGCCCTCAGTGGGTTCACCGTGCGCGGACCTCAGTGCGTTCATCCTTGCGCGGTCAGTGCGTTCATCCTTGCGCGGACCTCAGTGTGCTCATCCTTGCGCGGAGCTCAGTGCGTTCATCCTTTCGCGGAAGGTGTTGCTGGAGTTTTCCCTCCTTTTAGTCTTTGTGCAGAGTTTGCGCTCTCATTCTGGTCCATGCAGGCAGTCAACCTGTAGCACAGTCTTGATTGAGGGCTAACTCTTGCCAGTCCCAACAGTTAGAATCCCGACCTTACCGAGTTTGAAGAGGCTCTGACCACCTCTAGCCTCATGAAGGTTTTCTTCAATGCCTTGATGGCATAGTGGTAACCCACTGGGCTGAGAACAATAAGGTCAGCATCTTGAAACCGCCCACCTGTCCTGGGCTTTCTACCCCCATAAACAGTTATAATCTGTTAACAGTAAAGAGTTACAACCTCTGAAACTCACAGGGGCAGTTTACCCTGTCCTTTAACAGCATCGATCAGATGGCAGTGAATTTGTTTCAACTTTTCACCATGTCAGTTATTTATAATTTTTAATTATATAGTATCTGGATATTTTTCTAAATTAAAGTCATTCTAAAGTATCTGCATATTTAACAAAATTGTAGTCACTAATATTTTTTTAAAGATTAAGGCTGGGTAAATCGTACTCTAGATGATTGTAATACATTTATAATCTATAATCCATCATGGAATTCAGTTGAAAGCTAACTATTTTCTAGATGGAATGTTAGCTGCTGATGATATAACTAATGCACGATTCCTGCCCTTAATAAGTTTACAGTGTATTAGGGGAGAAACATGAAAACACGTGTTTAACAAGTTGTGCTATCTTCCTGAGTTGAAAGAAAGAAGAGAAAAAGAAACAAAACAGGAGAGACAGCAATGGTTAACAGTGGTGTGGGAAGCTGAGAAGGGAAGATAGCTTGGTAAAGAAACCCAGAGTGAAATCTTAAAGTATGAAGAGCGGTTTATTTGACTGAATCATCTGAGTCCCCTTCTTTTTTTCCTACCTCTCCCTCCAGCCTAAACATTCCTGCTCTCTAGGCAGGCTTCCTCTCCGAAAAGATATGGCAGAGGCAACATCATGGTGTCTCCTGGCTGTGTCCCAGCAGGGTTGGGAACTGTGTTTTCCCTGTCCAGGCTAAAACTAGAGAAATGGGGCTGGTATCAAGATGTCAACTTTATCTTTGGCATAAAACATCAGCCACAGCCACTCCAGTCCAATGTCTGACATTTTATGGCATCTTCCTAACTCTACCTATCAAAATAGATGCCACCAGTCACTGAAAGCTTTAGCTCCATAAAGCTGTGGCCCGGAGAGCATAGAGCATATTGCCCACTGGTGCACGTATTCCAAAGTCCATGGAAAGGAAAAGGTTCTAGGCCTTGCCTCACTTTGGCAAATAAATCTGAAAAATCAGAAGACGCGCCTCCCTTAAGTCAGGTTGACTAGTGCAAAAGTGAAGTCTGATTGACTCGCTTTTACAATGACTCCCGTGAGCTAGAGGAAACTGAGACGTTAAGCAAACGTATTCCCATAGTCACAGTGATAGTAAAAGTAGCCGCTGCAGTTTGAGCTAAGTAATGGAGTCCTTGAGTCTAAGACTCTAACCACACAGTGTGTAGTTCTGTGTATATATGGTATTGCAGAACTTCTTGATAAGAGAACTTGATCAAAACTTAATAGGAAGATGATCATATA
Source organism: Echinops telfairi (assembly GCF_000313985.2). Classification (NCBI taxonomy): domain Eukaryota; kingdom Metazoa; phylum Chordata; class Mammalia; order Afrosoricida; family Tenrecidae; genus Echinops; species Echinops telfairi. The sequence goes on along the minus strand of NW_022107431.1, from coordinate 48,074,851 downwards.
ATGTGTTGCTTGAACTAGAATATTTTTGACAGTGGAATGGGAAACTATTAATAAGTTTTCTGGGACAAAAGGCAGTAATTAGGCTGCCCTGGGCAAAGTGTGACATGCAATCCTAATTACAGCAATATGAGAAGAAAAAAATGGACATAGAGACACTTAAGAAAATACCTCTCTCCTGGAAGGAACATAGTAGGTGTGTGTAAAATTACAGTATTAGATTTGGGGATAATTGCTAGTTTAAGCTTTTGTACACCCTGGCATCTGCCCTTGCTGCCATAGGTCTGCTCCTGGGAAATGGACTGAAATTCAAGCTGTATCTCCTGATATTGATTGGAGAATATTCTTCAGGAATAATAATTTTAAGGGTTGTGGGAAACAGAATTTCACAGAGTGAAATTGAACTATGATGTAATTGCAATAAACTCCTCAAACAATTCTCCAAGGAGCACTGGACCTTGAGAATTTGTCCCTATAGAAACTAGCAGCTGGCATTTTTTATGCCTGAATAAAACAGTTGTTGGCAAAGGAGGCTTATTGAGGATAAAGGAGTTCCTTTTGGCTGAAGGGCAATTTCTAGAGAAGAGGTTGGCTTAATGCCCTGAGCAGTCAATCTTTCAGCAACTGGTGGCTAAGAGTTTCTGTGTTGAAATGCTATCTGATCATTGAACTAAAACTTCCACCACACCTGCTTGTTCTGTTCTCCCGAGACACAGAAAATGCATGGCTTTTTCCCATTCAGCCTGATCTTTCTCTTCCTCCATACTTGTCCCCTCTCCAAGCAATACCTAGATGTTGATGTCCTAGATCTAGTTGCATTTACTCTCTATGCAATGTAATTCACACCTGCGTTTTTAGATGCCCTCTTTTAGCTGCTGTCTTTCAAATTCACATCTCCCCCTTAGATCAGACAGCTCTTCCGAGGTCCAAACTCACATAGCCAGTCACCTTTTCAATGACTGACAAACATCTCAAACTTAGTGAGCCCAAACACTCTTGATCCCGCTCACCACTCCCTAACCCCACTGTTTTTTGTTTTTCTCAACTTTCACTATCTCAGTAATGATACACAATACAGTTAGAAACTCAAACTGAAAATCCTAGGAATCTTCCCTAAACAATGCCCCCTGGCTTCTGGTTCTTCCTTCAAAGTCCCTCTCCTGTATGTCTAAATTCTACTGAAACCACCTCCAACTTTCAGTCTCCTCTTTCATATAATGTAGTCCTAACAATACTCCCTGTGTCCACCCTTATTCCTCTACAATCTCTTTTGTATGTAAAAGACAGAATAGTTTAATATTAGATTTTTGTATATTTTAATCAAAGCAATACATGGATATGGTTTTTACAATAGTTTATAAAATTTATAATAAAGATTAACAGTTCTCTCAACTTCCACTCTCCAGAAAATTCCTCTTTCAACTTTTTTAATTATTTCTTATGATATTCACATTTATAGTTCTAAATCATATGTAGTCATAAACCTTTTCATATTTGTCTTAATCTTAGACATGATCTAAGACAAAGGAACATGAGGATTTAACATATTGAGAACACTACTCTCCAAACACACACACACACACACACTTTCAGCTCATGTCCACTATGATTCTATTAAAAGTATCCTAATTAAGTTAGTATTTGATGTTTATAGAAATTGTTATTAGGTGCTGTCTCATGGGCTCCAACTAGTGGTAGCCTTGTGTATACTACAGTGAAACACTGCTCCTTCTGTCCCAAACTAACAGCTGTTGTTATGTTTGAGCCCATTGTTGGGGCCACTGTAGCACTCCATCTCTCGAGGGTCTTCATCTTTGTAGTTGTTCTTTATGAAACATGGTGTATTTTTCCAAGGACTGGTCTCTTCTGATAACATGTCCAAAGTATTTGAGAAGAAGTCTCACCATTCTCACTTCTAAGAAGCATTCTGGTTGTATTTTTTCCAAGACAGATCTGTTTGTTTGTTTGGCCATCCATGGTACTTTCAATATTCTTTGCCAAATATCAAAATGCAAATGGGTCAGAAGCCACATAGTCTTCAAAGTGACATCTTTAGTCATCAACAGTTGTAAGAGATCTTTTGCAGCAGATTTGTCCAAAGCAATCTGTCCTTTGAGTCCTTAAATGTGGCTTCTATGAGCATTGATTGTGGATCAAAACAAAAAGAGATCTTTGACAACTTTAATCTTTTCTCCTTTTATCATAGGGTGGGGCTGAACTACCCCAGTGGGGCTCCAACACTGTAATTCTTTTCAGGAGCAGAAAGCCTGGTCCTTCGCCTATGGAATGGCGAGTGGGTTAGAACTGCTGACCTTGCAGTTATCAAGCTAATGTGCAACCCACTATGTCACTAGGGCTCCTTTAGGATTATTAGGCTGATGCAATATTGCCTCCATTTTCATTATTGACATAAATAGCAATTCTATTTTGAAAAAAATATACCTTCCTCCCCAAATGACAGGGTTAGCAAAACTCGGGAGTGGTGAGGGGAAGGGTTTAGGCTTAACCAATTGCCACACACTTAATACGTGGCTTTTTTTAAAAAAACCACAATTTATCAACTCACAAGTCCTAAAGGTCAGAAGAGCAAAATGGATGTCACTGTGCCAAACTAAAAAAAATTGACTGAACTGGTTTCCTTCTGGAGCTTTTGGTGGAGAAGCTGTTGTCTTGTCCACTTTCTGGAAGCTGCCTGCATGCCCTGGCTTGGGTTTTTATGGCACTTTTATTACTGCTGCAGGCCCAGTTCCAAGTACACACCTATTTAAATATTTGTTGAATGAAATAAGTAATTGACCATAGACCTTAATACTTGTGATCATTTAACTGAGTGGAGAACTTGTTTAAGCAATCCTTCATGTGCAGAGTATAGTTTGGGGCTTAGTGTCTAGTATCATGTTAGTCTGGGTTGACTAGAGAAACAAACTCATAGACACTCATATGTGTGTGAGAGAACTTTATATCAAAGAGTAATTGTACATTAAGAATTTATTCCAGTCCAGTCCAGAGTCCAAAGGCCCGATATTAGCCTATATGTCCAATACCAATATGTCAATTCCTCTTCAGACTCACGCAACACATGCATTGACTCCGAATGCAGGAAGATCACAGGCCAGTGGGTGGAAAGTCTTGTGGATCCAGTGGTGGTGTAAGTATCTCAGCACTGGCAGGGGGATCCACATGGCTCCTTTAGATCCAGGGCTCTAGTGTAGCTCCACGTGTCTTCTCAATAGGAATGTCTCACAGGGAGTGAACATGTGTCCCACCTGCAGTGAGCTATTTATCTCCTTAGCGCCTCAATATGAGGTCATGAAGCTGTGACCTGATTGACAGGCTAAACTCCACTCCTTCACTCTTAAGTCTCAAATTGAGAACAGATTATGTAACCACCACCTATCATTATACAAATACAACCTTTATCAATACTATAATAGAGTATGTAAATGCATTGTTTAGTGCTTAACTGCTAGCCAAAAATTTGGCAGTTGTAACCTACCCAGAGATGCTTGGGAAGACAGGCCTGGCATATGCTTTTGGAAGTTGACAGCCTCGTAAACCCTATGGTGCCATCTACTTTGCACAAATCAGGTAGCAAGGAGTTAAAACTAACCCCACAGCCATTAACAATAACAGTGTTCTACTCATCGAAGCCCTAGACAATGGTCATTGTAGTTCTGTGTATGCCTTAGAGCCTGTCCTAAAAAGTTGTATATAGCTGTGTTTTGTTTTGTTTTGAAATCATTTTATTGGCGGCTCATACAACTCTTATCACAATCCCATACATCAATTGAATCAGGCATGTTTGCACATAAGTTGCCTTCATTCTTTTCTAGATATTTAGTTTCTATTGAGCCCTTGGTATCAGCTCTCCGCCCTCTCCATCCCCCCCACCCTCATAACCTCCTGATAGATTGTACATTGTTATTATATTCATCTCTCATACTGACCGCTGTCTCCCTTCCCCCATGTTTTCTATTGTTCTTCCCCCTGTAGAGGGTGTATGATTATGTGTCGATCATTGCGATCAGTTCCCCCTTTCTCCCTTCCTCTCCCCCTCTTCCCCCTACCCTTCTGATATCACTATTCCCACTCCTGTTCCTGGATTCTATGTGTCGTGAGCTCCCATCCCTTTCTATACCTGTACTTGTTCCGGTCTAGTCTGAATTGAGAAGCAGCACTGGGCTCACGGTTCAGCTGTGTTTTAACGACTTCAGAATCTAGTTCCTTTCAGGTAGATCTGACCCAACTCACTGTCATCCAGTCAATAACAACTTATATTGACCCTGAATAGGATTTCTGAAGCTGTACATCTTTACAGGGGCAGCTAGCTTCATCTTTCTCCTAGTTACCAGCCAAATGCCTTTCCATAGCTCACCAGAGGTCCTTAGAAGTGGAGCATGATGAATAATTCGAGGAGGACAAAAAATGACTACAACTCCCAGAATGCATTACAATCCAGACCTGCTTGAAACGGTGCATGCTGGGTTTCCTCTTCTTCCGGCGGTGGGAGGAAGAGCAGGTTTGAATGTGGTGCTCCATTTTCCCTAGACCTGCAGGTGCTTTCCTGGACATCTGGATTTGGGAAGGATTGGCTTCAGCTGTCGGTACAACAGAGGCATCGAAGGCGGCCCTCCTCACTCAACTCTGGACCGGCGTGGAAGGCTGGAGGGGTGAAGCGAAAGGGGAAAGCCGAGCGGAGCGCACGGTGCGGCATCGCCCAACTGGTACTGCCCGGGCAGGGGAGGGCGCGAGCCTCCAGTTCTCTGCCCCGGGGGAGGGGTGGGGGCGGCGCGAGCCTGCAGTTCTTAATCCTAAACCCAGTCCATTGATCGCTGTCCGGCCTCCTTTCGTTTTCGGATTCAGCCCTTGGCGCGGGGTTTGGGTAGACACGGTCTCAGGGCATTCCCGTCCTAAAGACGATCCAGCCCGCACCGCCTTCCCGCGCCAAGGGCTTCCCTGCAGCATCCAGGCCTGACCCAAATGTGCGGGTGCAAGTCTTTCGTTCTGCCTACTCGGGTCCCAACCACCAGAAAGAACTCTCAGGGTATGACGTTTTTGACCCCAGGGGAAGGTGGAAGAACTTCCTTCGAGAATCTGAGTTTCGTTTCTTTGGACTGAAATAAAGGAAGGAAGGGCAATACAGGGAGATCTCATAATGCTAATTTTATTTGAATGGGGAGTATCGTGTTTCCTTTTGTTGTGGTGGTTGTTTGGTAGTTGCTACCCTAATGATGATGCCTAATAGAAAGATAGCTTAGTGGTTATTAAAATTGTTATTAAATGTGGTTAAAGTTCTTTTTTAGAAGAATGGTCTTTAAATTGATAGTACTTTAGTACTCCATAAATTTAAAAGTGACTGCTTTTAAAATACAACTGGTAAAATACAACTCATTTTACAGTTGTAAAATACAACTAATTTTCCACACTGGTGAGATGTATGACCGAAACTTAGGAACTTTGAGATTATGCGCCCAGTCAGTGACCGCTTCTGCTTCATCAAACCCATTGCCTCTAATAGAATCCCGGTTCTCGGCGGCCCTACTGAACCGGGTAGAACTGCCCCAGAGGGTTTTCAAGGCTCTGAATCTTTTCTGTAGACTCCTGTCGCATCTTTGTCCCCGGATTGGCTGGTAGATGGGAACCACTGACATTTCATTAACAGCTGAGTGTTTACCTCTCCACCCTTAGCATTATTCCTCCTACTCTTCCACTCTATGTTTATTCTTTAGGTTGAGTTTACAGACGCCAGAGCCTGACTTGGTTAAAATTTTGGCTTCCATGATTTTGTAGTTTGGGTGATCTCTCTGAGCCAGGTTTCCTCGTGTGTAGACGGATAATGTTGCTTGTTGCCTTGGGATCAGCTTTACTTGATAATCAAGGGAAGGAGACAGTCCTGAACCATCCTCATAATCTTTGTTATGTTTGAGCTGAATATACCTGTTGTGTCAGCCCTTATTATTGAAGGCTTCCCTGGTTTTACTTGACGTGACCACATTGCATCCTTTTCTTGGATTGGTCTAGTTCTTTAAGTGTTAACATCTTATTATTAAGATGTGCTTACTTACACACTTATCTCTTAAGTGTCTGTATTTACATCAACTAGTAAATACGTTTCTTCTATTTTCCCTAATCTGACTTATTTTACCTGGGTAATTAAACTTTGTCATCCCACCCCCAATCATGAGCCAGCATATTTTGTGAAAAAATACATTTTAGTTACTTATTTTAGTTTCCTTTATGAGTGTCTTTGTTTTATTGAAATTACTGTTTCAATCAGCTTAAAATACATTAGTGAAATTTTGCTTGACATTTATAAGTGAATTTACAATTGAGGAATAGAAAATACGTGGGAAATTACTTCATCTCAAATAATTAAATGTTAAATAATTGCCCCAACTCATTTTTTTTAATTGAGACATTTATTAAAAAGATAAACTAATGGTTCTGTGAGGAGAAAGATGAGACTTCCTATTCCCTTTACAATTTACGTTCTCAGAAACCCACAGAGGCAGCTGTACCACGTCCTCTGGGCTCATCATGAGTTGGAATCGACTTAATGTCAGTGAGTGATTGAGCGAATGGTTCTGTACTCAGATATCATTGTAGTTATGTGCTGACTTTCACAAAACAGAACTGATTATAAGGGACTCTTTGCAACTACATTCTGGACGGTTTTTTTAAAGTACCGTATGTCCTCGAGTATAAGCCAACCCAACTATCTGTCGAGCACCTAATTTTACCACAAAAACTTCATTAAAAATGTGCTGCAGTACTCGGTTTATACACGAGTATATATCGTAATCATAAATGACTGCTAAGATAGTATTACCATACTTTAGATACTTATTGATATTTGTTAGAAAATGAAGTTTGATATTATTTACAATTATATCAGCATTCATGGAGGCAAAATATCGGCATAAGGGTGTAATACTACCACAAGAAATATTTGCTTACTTCCTAATTAATTTTATTTTTATTTAGTTAGTTTTGAGCAGTTTTATTGGTATATAATCCACATATACATTTCAGTAGTTTAGTCATATCAAGAAGAGTTATAATTCATTACCACAGTCAATTATAGGACATTTTCTTCTTTCTTGTACTCATTGCTCTTAGCTCCTCATTTCCCCCAGCCTTCCCTGCCGTACTCCTAAGAAACTTTTAATCCAGTTACTGTCTCTATAAATTTACCTATCCTGGATTTCATATACAGAAAAATATTGACACAAAAAAACTAACAACAGGAACAAAGTAAAACAGAAAAACCTCAATTAAAAATAAAGAATATATTGAAAACTAGAACAAATTTAAAATGGGTCAAATGGGAGATCAAATGATAAGGTATTAAATTTTAACCTAAGTTCGTCTGCAATAATCCACTTTCCAGTGCACTCTGATAGCAGAGCCATACCGGGGGTTCAATCCACGTGTGTTTCCCCTCCCCTCACTGGTTTTGTTTTTTAAATCTCTAAAGCATTAAAATGGCTCAAAAGAGGGCCCAGTTAGTTTTATATAGGGAGTCATCAGAGCAGACTTGTTCTTAACAAGCAGAATTTCTAGGTCCATTCAATCAGAGTCTTCTATATCTTTCTTGGTGGGGCCTATTCATTGACAGATGGGAGGAGAGATAGAACCAGGTTCTGTATTCTATAACGTGTTCACATGTGATGCCAAGTCTTCATGATGTGCTTTCAGTTTCTTTGAGTTGATGCAGTGTCACAGAAATAAGAAAATTCCGGAGGGAGGAGATCCAGCCTTGAGCACCTTCGGACTCATTTCCTCTTTGACTAGCTTCCGTGTAAGACCCTCAATCCGAAACATTGTGCCTCGGCTTCAGGGGCTCCCAGACGCCTCAGTGGCCGAGTCTTGATACCAGTCTTTTAGACACACCTTTAGAAGGTAAAGTATTAAATTTTCATTTCCTGCCCCAAATCCAAATCATTGTATACGTGTGTTTTATTTGTCTTCAGCTCCTGTTTTCAGACTGAAGGTTATGCTCTCTTCCCAGCTCCCCGTGGTGGCACCATGTTCTCATGTGACATTTGTGGTGAAACAGTAACTTCTGCACCAGACATGAAGGCGCACCTCAATGCCCACTTGGAAAATGGAGTGATCTGCCCTTTTTGCAAGTTGTCAGGAGTGAATTATGATGAGATGTGTTTTCATATTGAAACTGCTCATTTTGAGCAGAGTGAACTTGAAAGAAACTTTCAGCGGAACCATACAATGCAGTACAGAACTTCAGATAACAAAAGAGACAATACCCTACAGTGTAGAATGGAAGTGAATTCACGTCTTCCTTCCGCTTGTGCATCTAATCATCCGAGAAGCTCAGCTCAAAACCTGTCTAAGGATGGTGCTTTAAAACACAAAACCTGTTGTTCAGAGAACTTAACTGAGTCGAGAAAATTCCAAAAAAGTAGGGGAAAACAATCTGACAGAACCAAAATAAAAGGACCAATTTATGAAACGATGTATGGCCCCCCTGAATGTCCATTCTGTGGGAAAATAGAAATTTGTAGTCAAGATATGGAAACTCATGTGAAAACAAAACACGCCAATCTTTTAGACACCCCTTTAGGAGGTAAAGTATCAAATTTATATTATAAATAATTTAGTCTCAATGTAATATTTGATGTAGTCAGTGTTGCTTTGTAAATCAGATGAGTATACATTTTAAAAATTTTAGTTTATGTTAGTAATATTGTTCATCTGCCATTATTGCAATATAAAAGTAATGGGAAAAAATGTTGCCGATATAAAATATTCAGCAGTATTAATAGTAGCTCTTGGACTCTTCCAGTGGTAAAATATACACAAGAATTCAGTTTCTAGGGGCCATTCTTTCATTTAGCACAAGCCTTTTAGCCTCTGAACAGCCCCGGCTGTTTTTGTTACTGATTTATAGTTTGATTCAAGTATGATTTGAAAATACGTCTATATGATTTCGTTTCTTTTAAATTTGTTGAGATGAATTTTGTGGCCAAAGGTGTGGTCTATCTCGTTACACATCCTGTCGGCATTTGAGGAAAAAAATATACTCTGGTTTTTGGGTGGAGGGAGGATTATATATATGTCAGTTAGGTCCTGTTTGATTTTAAAATTAGACCAACTGCTATCTTTCTCTGACACAGACTGCGACCAGCCACTCTATCACTGCCCAATGTGTGGGCTCAGCTGTACAAATTACCATATTCTTCAGGAACATGTTGACTTGCATTTGGAAGAAAGCAACTTTAGACAAGGTATGTTTGTATGTTCAACCATTTCTACGCGTACAGCTAAGTAACACTGATTAGCTTCTTTGAGTAACTCTACTACTTTCCCTCTTTTTCTGAGTTGTTCCTCCTTCATTAACCTACATTAATTGCTCCCTGAGGTTCCTATCCAATCTTTCCAGTTGCTGTTGTCACATGAATCTCCTAGTTCTTAAAACAGTGTAATTCTGAAGTTGACCTCTTTTTGCGTTTAGTTAAGATAAACTGTCGTTTAGTTTTGAGAATACTTCAGCACATATTTTTGGTTTGAAGATTATCCCAGACAACAGCTCAGAGGTTCACCCGTCTGCAATAGTCCCAGGAAGTGTACACTGCATGAGAATTGAAATTCTGTGTGTGTTTTCCCCTTTCGATTAGGGTTCTCTCCCAGAATCTCTGGTTGAAAGTGCTGGTTGATGGCAGCTGGACACCATCCAGCCCTTCTGGCTTCGTGGCAGCTGGGTGTGCACTCCATGTCCTCCTGCTGCTCCTGACTCTCCTCTTTCCTCGGTTCCCCCAAGGCATAGAGACCAGGTGTCTTAGTTGCATCCTTTTTCGGAAGTTGTTTGATAGACACATTGCAAAGGATAAAACATTGTAACCTGAACTCTGGCTGTGCCGTTGGGGCCTTCGCCCTAGAGTACTAATAGCTCCTAAACTCCCTCTCATCAAGTTGATTCCAACTCTTAGTGGCCCGGGATTTAGATGGTGCAAATATTAATACAATGCCTTTGAAAAGATCTGTTGGATTTACAAGTTGAAGCCATTCCTTCAGCGCCTAATGAAAATTAGCATATAGTCAGCAATAATGGGCATTAAAGTAGGATTCTGCCATATGACCAGTTAAAAATATTTGACTTTTAAGTATTGACTTAAAAGTACTTCTGATACATTCCTAGTAGCTTGCCCCAGCTTTTAAAAATTATACAAAATTTTGTTCCTTTGTATCTTATTTAATAGTGCTCTTTGAATGAAGACTCTATGGTGACTCAAGGAGCCATATTGGCACCATAGTTAGAGTGCTCAGCTACCCTGTTTCCCCAAAAGTAAGACATCCCTCGAAAATAAGACCTACTTACAGTTTTGCCTCTCACTTAAATATAAGGCATCACCCGAAAATAAGACCTCCCCGAAAATAAGGCCCCCCGAAGCTACTGTAGCTCTGGACTGTAGCGGCGGGCACTGCCGTGCAGCTCACTGTTGGCTACAGCACAGCCAGACCACACAGAAAGTGCAAGGTCTCTTTTAATAAACAATAAATGTGTGCCGTATTCTTCTTCATGGAAAAATAAGACATCCCCTGAAAATAAGACCTAGCGCATCTTTGGGAGCAAAAATTAATATAAGACACTGTCTTACTTTTGGGGAAACAGGGCACTAACTCACAGGTCGGTGGTTTGAATCTACCAGCCACTCCCTGGGAGAAAAATGTGGCAGTCTGCTTTTGTAGAAGAAATGGAAATGCCGTGGGACAGTTCTACTTTGTTCTGTAGGGTCACTGTACCCTGACAACAGTGTGCTTGGGCTTGGATATATATGGTGACTTAGAAATGGAACATTTTCTCAATCTCACTGAAACTCTAGAGCAGCAGTTCTCAACCTGTGGGTTATGACCCCTTTGGGGGTTGAATGACCCTTTCACAGGGGTCGTCCAATTCATAGCAGTAGCAAAATTATGAAGTAGCAACAAAAACAATTTTACGATTGGGGGTCACCACAACATGAGGAACTGTAATGAAGGATTGCGGCATTAGGAAGGTTGAGAAGCACTGCTGTAGAGGAAACACTTTTGCTCTGCCTGATTTCCGTAAGTGACACATGGTTGTTAGGTGCCGATGAGTTGGTTCGACTCAGAGTGACCCTGTGTAGAACACGAGGAGCACTGCTCAGCTCGGTGGCATACGCACAGCCCTTGCTGTGTTTGAGCTCATTGCTGTAGCCACTGTCAATTCAGCTCGCTTCCGCTGCCCCTTCGTCAAACAAAATGCCCTTCTCCAGGGGCTGATCCCTCACAGTGTTTGTTCATTCCACATAACCCCACAGTAAGAATTCCTGGAACAAAGATGGACCTCCTCTATTCTAGTGAAAAGCCAAACCAAACTCGCTGTCATCGAGTCAGTGCTGACTCTTAGCGACTCCCTGTATCAGTTTATGGGAGTAGAAAGCCCAGTTTTTCTTCCGAGGAGTTGCTGGTGGTTTCCAAGTGCCGAACTTTGGGATTGCAGCCCAATGTTTAATCACTGCACTATTAGGGCTCCTTCCCTTCTGGTCGTTCTCTACTAGTAATTACTCCACCTCGTGTGCCTTTTTTCTGTAACCTAGCTAGCGGAGACTGTAAGAATGTCTGGAAATTCTTACTCTTGTCTGTGACTGCTTTGATGTGGTACATTGCTTATTTCGTAGGCATGTTATGGGTAATGAGAGAAATGTATGGTCTGAGGAAGTCATTGTACATAGTCTCAGAAGTGCACTAAAAAAAGTAGCTGTGAATTGAATAACCCCAAGAATGTAAGGGGGGGCCACTAGGAAGATGTAGTAGAGACTGAGGGATTTGAAAAGAAAGAATATTCAAAGACATAATGAAACTATCAAATTGAGAGATCCAAAGAGAGGCTACTGGTCAGAGCCACTTACTGATGTGATCTGTAGGACATTGTAGAGAAGAGGCAGGACAAAAGTTTGCAAAGTGCTATTTTTTTCAGGCTAGACTATGAATTATGATCTAATACCTGTATTTCGAAAATACATATTTTATACTATTATTTTTTTCCTCCTTTTATTTTTATTATTATTATTATTAACAATAGTCTACATTTGGTGTATTAAGGCGCACTAGTGAACAGTGTTACTTTACCTCTAAGCCCTGGTTTCCTCAGCAAATAATAATACCAACTTCATAAAATTGTTAGGAGTTGCAATGAGATAATTCATGAAAGTGCTTGATACTGTATAAATAAGCAATCAAGCAGAGGTTTGTCCTTTAGAGAAGCAGTTATGAGTTTTGCTAGGTAAATGCTCACTGGTGTTATGACATGACATTTATGAATAAATGACAAAAAATAACTTTTACTCCATTTGAAAAACAATGAGCTTTGACTGTAGCAGTTATTTTATTCTGTTAAAATTTTTTCTGATAGGCATGGATAGTGTCCAGTGTTCTAGAGATCTAGAATTGGCCCACCAGCTTCAACAAGAAGAAGACAGAAAGAGGCACTCTGAAGAGTCAAGACAAGAAGGAGAAGAATTTCAGAAGCTGCAGGTGCAGAATAGCAATTGGGAGCTTCTGATTAGTTGAGGTCTTCATTTTGTGAACTTGCTTTTAAGACATCAGTCTTGGTTTTGGGTTCTCAGCGTGTTGTCTTAATTAATGTTCTCTTTTATATGCAACAGGATGGCACCCCTGGGAATGCTGTTCACCACTACTCAGGTGAATCCAATCAGTAGTTACTCCCACCTCAACAGACGCATGCAGGAAAAGGGAAAGGTGGTTTGGTGAAAGATTGTTTAGAAGTGAAAGATGGGTTAGAAGAGCCACATTAAACAATTCACTGCCCTGCACTTATTCAAGATATATTTTACATGTACAGTCTGTAATTCATAACCGCTAACACTTGTGAGTACTTGCTGGTCAGCTACTGATGAAAACACTTGCTATAGTGCACCTCAAAATCTTTCCAACAAATAGAGAAGTCACTTTAAGAGACAAAATCTAGTTAACTTGCCCAGGAACCAAGCCGAAACCACCCTCGCTGCCATTGAGTCAATACAGGCAGCTAGTAGGGGGTAAAGCGTGGTTTTCACATCCATGCTAGTTGATCAGGCAATTAGAATATCAAGATTCAGAATTTGTGTTTATAGATATGTAAAAGTGAAACCTTTATTTAGAATGTCTTCTAAGACTTAAAAAATTGGGGGGGAGGGTGGGTGGTTTTTTTAAAAAAAATTATTAATTGGGAGTTAATACATATATTATTCCATAGTTAAGACTTCAAATTTTCCAGAGACTTCATTTAAGGCATTTAGAAAGAAATTAATCATAAAGGTTTTTTTTATAATATTTGAGACCAGTTAAGTCAGCAGTTTTCAATCTATGGGTTACGACCCTTTCACAGGGTTCATGTAAGACCATCGGAAAACACATTTCCTATGGCCTTAGGAACTGAGACACAGATCTTCTATCTGTCTCCAGGCGGGTCCGCCCACATGCAGATACGCCCACATACGTACCCGGTGTGATGACATCGTCCTGCCAACCCCATCACATACACCCCTTACAAATACAGGTGTATGTCACGGGGTTGGTGCCATATGTACTTCTGTGGACTAGTCACACATGTGTAGAGAGCAGCTACTGTGTAGAAAGCAGCTGCTCTGTTAAAAGCAGCTACTGTGTTGAAAGCAGAAGTATTGGAGGTAAAACGACACTTCATGAATTATAATTACTGGGTAAATGTAAACTGTACTGTAAAATCATCAACTGCTGCAAAAAAAAAAATATATATATATGTATCTGTACCATGGGAACTGAATCTGGATGCTGACGGGTCTTTTTATATTCAGCTGTGGTTGATGTGAATACTGCCCCCTTGTGATAGCTATAGGTATGTAAAAGAAAACAGAATGGTAAATCATAGGAAACTTTAATGAACTGTATTGACAGGACTAAGCCATGTATCATCTTTTGTATTATTAAAGCTATTGTTATATATTATTTTCATTGGTAAACCATCCCATGACAGTGAAACGTATAGAGAAGAATGTTAAGCAAAGAAAATATAGTGAGGATTTTTTACAGTATGGTTTTACCTCAGTAATTAGAGCAGGAATTGAGAAACAGCAGTGTGTTATTTGTTGGGAAGTTTAGTCAGCCAAATCTGTGAAGCCAAACAAAGTAAAATGCCATTTTGACAGCAAGTATCCGAGCTTTGCTGCCAAGGAAACCAACTATTTCAGAAGCAAAGCTGATGGACTCAAGAAAGCCAGATTTGACACCGGTGGCAAGTACCATGCTTCCCGGAAAATGAGACATACCCATAAAATAAGCCGTAGCAGGACTTCTAAGCATTTGCGCAATAGAAGCCATCCCCCGAAAATAAGACATAGTGATAGGCGTGGCTCTGCAGCGCACTGCGCGGAGCGGTCATGAAGACGGGCAGCCCTTTCTCACCTGCCCCATCGGGACAGCTGCTGTCTCAGAGGTGAACTGAGGTCGTTCTGTGCGTGCTGCCAGCGGAGGCCCAGAGGGAGACAGACAGTGAAAGTCAAAGTCTCCCCGTGAAGTGAGGAGCAAGACGCTGTGCTCTAGGTGTTGTGTGTCCTGGGGGTGGGGGTTGGGGGGGAGGAAGGAAAGCCGCGGCTGCCGCTTGACTCAGCACCGGGGGTCGATGTTCCAGAAGAAGCCGACTTCGCTGTATGTGAATCCATGTAGATTGTTGTTCCATACTTAATCAACATAAGACATCCCCCGAAAACAAGCCATAGATGTCTGCTTGAGGAAAAATAAATATAAGACAGTGTCTTATTTTCGGGGAAACACGGTACCACAAACAAAACGTAGCATCCGTTTAAGCTTCATATTTCAGAATCGCCAGAGCTATGAAACCTCACACCATTGCCGAGGATTTACTGTTGCCAGTGGCCAAAGACATTGCTCAAGTTACAATAGACGAATTTGTTACGAAATTGAGTGCAATTTCCTTATTTAAGGACACTGTCCACAGAAGAATAGATTACATGTCTGCAAGTAATCCAGGAAGTTAACTCTGCTCCACTTAGAATATTTAGCATCCAGCTTGATGAATCTACAGATGTTGCAAACTGTTCGCAGTTACTGGTTTATGTGAGGTATGTTAATGATGGTGACTTTAAAGATGAGTTCCTTTTTTCCAACCTCTTGAAAGGACAACTGCACGTGATGTATTTGACACAGTTGGTTCATTCATGAAAGAGCATAAGATCTCTTGGGAAAAGGTTTGTGGTGTTTGCACAGGTGGTGCTCCAGCCATGCGAGGATGTCCATCTGGATTTCAGCGTTTGGTACTGAACGAGTCACCAAAAGTCATCAGAACTAACTATGATTCATCGGCAAATATTATTAACGAAGACGCTGCCACAAGAGTTACAAGTATTAATAAAAAGTGTCATAAGTTCTGTCAATTTCATAAAGGCGAGCACTAAACAGTCGACTGTTTTCGCAACTGTGCAACGAATTGGATGCGCCCGACAATGCTCTGCTGTTTCACACTGAAGTGAGAGGGTTGTCGAGAGGAGCAGTTTTAAAACGTGTTTTTGAGCTCTGTGAACTCAAAATTTTTTAATCAGAAAGCAAGACCACGGTTCGAAGTACTTATCAGCGATAAAAGTGCAGAAAATGGCTTATTTAGTTGACACATTTGCCATCTTGAACATATTTCGCAACACAGTTGCGAAAAGTCGATGGCGAATGAGTTAAATTTATCAGTGCACAGACCAAATGCAACATGCCTTGATTTGTCTGAAAAGATCCGATCATTCCAAATGAAACTTCAGCTTTGGCAAAACAAATTGGATGAACATAAAATGTACATGCTGCCTACCATATCTGCTTTCTTTGAAGAACCTGACATTTGAACAGACAGAAGGATTATGATGATAATTTTTGTGAAAGAACATTTGCACATGCTTGCAGACGAAATTTGATCATTTTTCCAAATCTACCTGACACCCCATTTACGCTTGCCAGAGGCCCATTCACCAAGTTGAAGATGTTCCTGAGAGCACAAGAGGAGTTCATTGAGCTTATTAACAGCGATGCAGCGAGAACTGATTTCTCTACAATGCCAGTTATAAAATTCTGGATCAAGTGTTTGCAGTCACATCCTGTTCTGTCTGAGCCTGTGTTGCGCCTTCTTCTTCCATTTCCAACAACATATCTTTGTGAAACAGGGTTTTCCAGCTTGTTGGTTATCAAGTCTAAATACAGAAGTAGACTTGTTGTGGAAGATGATCTTCGTTGTGCTCTTGCAAAGACTGCCCGAGAATTTCTGATCTGGTGAGAAAGAAGCTATCTCAACCTTCACACTGACTGGATTTTTATCCATACTGTTGCAAAATGTAGCAGTGTAATTTACTGTTGTTAAATTAAGACTGTTACCCATGCTACACCAGGCTTCAGGACAAAATTTCATTTATTTGTAATTCGAAATCAATATTTCACGATATATAATTACATATTGTTTTTGTGATTAATCATTATGCTTTAATTATGTTCAGTTTGTAACAATGAAAATACATCCTGCGTATCAGATTATGATTCATAACAGTAGCAAAATTAAAGTTATGAAGTAGCAACGAAAATAATGTTATGGTTGGGGGTCACCACAACATGAACTGTATGAAAGGGTCGTGACATTAAGAAGGTCGAGAACCACTGAGTTAAGTGGAGTGGTGGTATCAAACTAAATTGGCATCTATTATATTTTTAATGGATTGAAATTTTAAATATGCTTTTCTATTCTTTTCAGTCCTAATTTGCTGTGGGCTGTGGTGCCATCTGCTTGACAAGTGTTAGGCACTGTGTTAATTGGATAGTATGTGAATGAAAGGATTTATGGTCAGATGTTTGCATATTTCAGGACTTCTTAGAACCTTGACTATGTTAAGGTTCATTGTAAAAATAAATTTCCCCACTCTTATTTCATATGTATTTTTTCCTCATACATCTTACATTTTGCTATTGTTTCTTGGAACCCACTCTGAAATATATATCTGGGGCTTTTTCTTACTAGTGGTTTATAACGTGCCTATCAGGTTTCAGAGGATGATAGGGTTCCTTAGTCTTTTATGTAGTTAGGGACTGCAGCACAAAAAGCTGCTAGTGCTTCATGGGCGTCTTTTATATAATTTTACAAGTTGTGTAGAGCTGGATGCGTTAGTCCAGGTAAACTAGAGAAACAAATTCATAAACACACATATGTGTATAAGAGATAGTTTTTTGTATAAAGGGTAATTGTACATTAAGACAGCATTCCAACCCAGTCCAGATCAAGTCCATAAGTCCGATATTAGCCCATGTGTCCGATACCAGTCTGTCAGGTCCTCTTCTGACTCACAGAACACATGCAAAGATGCTGAACGCAGGGTTGTCACAGGACGATCACATGGAAAGTCTTTGGAGCCCGTGGTGTCAGCATCTCAGTGCTGGCAGGGGTCTCTACATGGCTTCTCCAGTACCCAGCGCTGTATCAGGGTAGGTACATGTGGCTTCTCAGGGATGTCTCAGAGGGAGTCAGCTTTGTCAGTAGAGTGTCTTGCAGGGAGTGAGCAGAGAGAGAAATTTTCCATCTCCAAGAAGGAAAAACCAGCATCCTCAGGAGAAAGCCATGCCCACACAGAGGCCTCATTGGCTACGATCTGATTGACAGACTAGACTCTACCCCTTCACTCTTAATCCTATCAAGTCCCAAATTGACACCAGATGATGTAACTGCCACCCTGGATCACACCCTTTCCATAGAAGCAGTTTTTAATTGCATATTCTCTAAGAGTCTCAGTTCTGTTTACAAAAACTATTTGTTGTATAGAATGATTAATTAGACAAATTAGGGATTTTTGTCAACATTTGTCCATTGACTGGCCTGAAAACAAATAAAGAACACTGGCAAATTTCCTTTGGGGGGAAAAAATTAGTATGTTTAGAACATGTGTGTCTTCATAGTATCTTAAGTAGAAAGGTGGGGTCCCCTATTTTCCCTATTACAAAGCACTTTTCTTGACACACTTATTGTATAAATGAAAGGACTATAATTGCTCCTGGGATTTTTTTGTAGACATTTTTCACAGAAATCTTTCAAGTGCACTTACTTATGAATCTGTAAATCAGACTATTTCAAAATACATTTCCAAGTAAATAAAATTATAGCTAAGTTTCCATCGTCACTGAGGTATAGGGATATAAAAATTGTTATCCTTTTTCATTTCAATAGAGACAGTATGGTTTAGATAATTCTGGAGGATACAAACAACAGCAACTCCGAAATATGGAAATAGAAGTCAGTCGGGGAAGAATGCATGCATCAGAATTTCATAGAAGAAAAGCGGATATGATGGAATCATTAGCTATCGGTATTGATGATGGGAAAACAAGAACTTCTGGTGAGTACTTAACTATCAAAGCCATGCTTTCAATATTCGTATACCACTAAAGTAATAAAAAGTACTTGATGTTTGTTTAATTTTCGTAATTCATGGTTTTAGGTGAAATGATATTTCTAAAAATCAATATTAATTGTTTTAAAACTTGGGGAATTCTTATTTTTACAGTAAACAATTTACTTAAAAATAACTCACTGTCATGCTATATTTAAAATGAGCCTCAAAAAAAATAAAATAAAATGAGCCTCTAATAAAAGTCTTTATTGAATGCTCACCATGCAAACCAGTGCTATCTAAGAGAAGTGAGCCACATATTAGAGCCTCACATTTGTGGGATTATTCCATCATCTTTCGATTTCATTTTTCCACCAACTTTTTGAAAGCCCTTTTATATAATTTCAAATTTCTAGTAGCCATTTAGAAAAATAAAAAAGGGACAGGTGAAATTCTTTCCAATACTGTGAACCTAGTGTATCCAAAATATTATTACAACATTTAATCAATATTAAAGCTATGAATGAGATATTTAACATTCTTTTCACATTTGTACCGAATTCTACAAATCCTTTCACATGTTTTTTAAATCTATTAAATACTTAAGAACCTAATTGCTCCTCCCACGTAATTGGAACCATTATCCTGAATTTGATAGTTAACAATCACATGCTTTAGTGCCTTTGCCATATATATATGTTTTCATAAACAGTATATAATATTTACACGTGTAATTGGTTTTGTTCAAATATGTTGATTCCTATAGCTGTATGTCCTTTTTGCCTGCTACATAGGATTTCCATATATGAATTATGCACCATTTGTTTACACAATGACAGACATTCAGATCATTTCTAGCTTTTCCTCTTGCAGCTTATGAACAGATTTCTTGTCGAGCGTTTCTCTAGTACCACATCCAGAGCTGGACGTGCTAAGGTAGAGGCCATGCGCATCTTCAGCATTCTCACTGTTTTTCAAAGGTTGCACTGCTGTCCCTGCACACCAGTGTATTCTCTCTCATACTTTATACGATGACATTCTTTAAGTTTTGCTACATAACCCAGAGTGGGGTGATACTTTTTTAAACGGCATTTCTCTAAGGACTCGAGTTTCTTCTGCAGCAACTCCTTTCTTTCACCCATGTCTCTATGAGCTTGTGTTTCTTTTCTTATTATGCTGGTCTTCTCTAAGCATTCGGGATACTAATTCTTTATTGTTTACATGAAATTTAAATGTTTTCCTCAGGCCTTTGCTTTACTTTTAAATTTGTAGATAGTGTCTTTAATTAGAATTTTAAAATCTAAGGGTAACCAAATTCTTGAGTCTTTCACTTTGTTTCAAGATGATTGTATAAGAAACTTCTTCACATTGATGTTAGAAATCTACTCCTTTTATCTTTTCTTTAAATATTTAGAGCTTGCTCTTGATAATTTGAATTTTAATCTATCTGGAATTTCTCTGTGTTTAAGTATTGTGAAGGGAGGGCCAACCCCCCACCACTAATCGCAGGTCCATAGGCACAATTGTACGGCTAATATATCTAAAGATTATAGTAAAGCCAGAGAGCATGAGAGATAAAAGAGAGACTGAAATAATGGAGTCAGACACATTTCATAGTAGCATGCTCACCTCAGCCCCGCTTGGTGGTCCACGTGGAGATAGGGGGAGGGGAAGGAGGTCAAGGGGAAAGGGAACAGGGGGGAGAGGAGGGGGAAGCCTACCAGAGGCCAAGAGGGGAGCCCCAGAGAGAGCTCTTTATTGCTAACCCAGGCCTAGATACCTTGGGGGGCCAGTGCAAGCCCACTAATTACAGGTAAAGACATACATCACAGGAAGGGGTTGCACTATAGGTTATACAGCACTGAGAGGGGGACAATCTCCGGGGCATACGTGTGACAAGAAGGGCGGATCCTAGATACAGGATGGCAGCCTAACTTTGGATGTCACTCAGCAGGTTTGACCTCTTCTCTGGATCTCCATAGAAACTATTATCAGATGGGGGGAACTCCACCTGCAGGAACCAAATCAATGACTGCAAGCCTTTAGGGAGAAGTAGCCCATTGTCCTTAACAGCAGGGAGCAGGCCTACCCAGGGTGGGACCAGACAATAGTTTGGGCAACTGTCTGCCTTCAGGGAGGATGTCTTTAAGCATGTGACCTACTCGCACATGCTAGCAAAAAGCCCCTAATGTTTGGCATGTCTTTGGGGGAGACAAAGCTGGGGAAAAGTCTCTTTATAATGCCATAAGGTATTTTTGTGTGTGATTGAGGGTTAAGGTATGCATATAATGTCCCCCCCTTATTTGTAACAATACTTAAAATAAGTACTTCATGTCCTTATGTATCTCAGTACCACTAATTCCCACACAATCCTGGAACTGAATTAAAATATTATAGCCAACATCTTGTTTAATGTGCTCTGTTTGGCCACAGCCAACATTTTCACAAGAAGAATGGTGTAAAATAAAGATAAGTGTGAGATTAGTTTACCAATCTTTATGTACCTTGGGTCAAAACTATTCCCTCAGTGAAATGGGACCTATTAACGTTTTTTGATTGGAAGCAACTTGAACTATAGCTGAGCTTCAGAGAATGACATTTTCGACAGTCTGTATAATGAAATGGAGAGACAAGAACAAGATTCACCCAGTAGTTTTATGATCGGATAGATGAAAGATGAGAGCAATTTCAATCCAATGTAGGAAATAATATGCTAGAGTAAGGAAACTTGAGAATAGTAACAAGTGAGGACACGAGCTAAGTTCCTAACTCTAAGACAGTAAGGAAGAAGACGGAATTGATAGGACTTAGATTTGGAACTTGAAGGAAAGGCTGATGTTAGACACTTATGAATCAGCCATAGAAAGGTGGTAACATATCTTCTAAATCTCTTTTACTGTAGGAATCATTGAAGCCCTTCATAGGTATTACCAGAATGCTGCCGCAGAAGTGAGGCAGGTGTGGCTTTCTGCAGCGGTGGATCACTTTCATTCTTCCTCGGGCGACAAAGGATGGGGTTGCGGCTACAGAAATTTCCAAATGCTCCTTTCATCGCTGTTACAAAATGATGCTTATAATGATTGTTTAACAGGTATGTGAAATATAGTGCTTGCGGCCAAGTTGATTCTGACTCATAGCAACTGTATAGGAGAGGGTAGAATTACTCCCTGAGGTTTCCAGGCTATAAGATAAATTGTTGGAGAGCAGATTGCCTCCTTTTTCTCCCATGGAACGGCTGGTGGTTTCAAACTGCATACCTTGTGGTTAGCAGCTCAACACATAACCTATGTTCCAAATTATATAGCAAATACAATGACTAGTTTTAACGAAGTATTTAGTGGAAGCTTACATTAGGAATTTGAATTCTGTTGGTAGGAAAAGAAAATGGTGCACTAGACAATGTCAGAGATAACTTAAAAACCCTCGTTTTAGGTTTCTTTATAGTTTGTGATACACTGCTTTATTTTATTCACCATCATGTTGTCATGAAACACATTTGCTTGTGTTATTTTAGGTATGTCAATTCCTTGCATTCCTAAAATTCAGACTATGATTGAAGATGCTTGGAAGGAAGGGTTTGATCCACAGGGAGCCTCTCAACTCAATAATAGGTTACAAGGGACAAAGGCCTGGATTGGAGCATGCGAAGTCTACACACTTCTGACCTCTCTCGGAGTAAAGTATGTACCTCGAAACAAAAGTGCTTGTGTTTTTCATACTCGGAAGACTTGTTTCTGCTAACGTTTTTCCAAACTATAGAGCTGGTAAAGAAACAAAACTAAGTAGCACGGAAAGGCTTATGAGAATCTACTCCCTTCTCGTGCTCTTTAATTTTAATTCTTCTTTCACAGAAAGAACAGCGGGCTCCATTGTTTTTAAGTAATATGTTTTGTGGACATTCTTTGGTATTTCAAATTTGCACATTGTCTTTTTTATTCTCCTTATATGAGAGTAAGCCAAAAAGTGTGACTATTATCCTTCCAGCTCATATGTGCATGGTTTATTCAAAACATGTCTAAACGTGTCTTGACAATCAGTGGTTGGCTGCAGACCAGTCTGCACTGTACTTCTCTTAGTGTGGTGGGGTCAGATTTCTTATGTGGCTCTTCTATCCATGTCTTGGTAACGCCCACCAAAGGATCGGGTGTGACTTTGCAAGCATGGCATGTGTAACACTGCTGGAAGGGATTGTTCAGTTTTAGTAACACCACACCTCTATACATCATATGTTGGTGCCAGCATATGTCCTTCTAGCTAAAAGGATAAGCCACCCTTGAAGCAGCAGTAGAAGAGAGACATCCAGGACCATTGGAAGTGGAACATGTTCTAGATCTCTGTCTAACGTGGCAGAGGGTGAGACCAGAGGCACTGTCAGCTGAGGCAAATGAGGCCATGAGACAGAACAGAAGATCAGCACTGAGGCTGAGATCTTCAGGCAGAGCAGCAGGCTGGCTTCCTGCCCCACAAAGGCAGAGGCCAAGGGACCATGTGGCTGAGAGGCTGCGGACTGGAGGTAGACTTGGCTGCTGACTGAGGAGAGGTGTTGCTCTGGATAAATGACTGTACCCTTTTTGTTTTCTTATCCTTGCTTATAGTAACCTGTTAACTTCCCTAATCATCCCCTTATCTTAAAGTATGGTCTGTGAGTTGTGTGTGGCCATTACAATGGATGATTGACCCCAGCATGAAGTAAGAGTGCTGTGGGAAGAATGTGGCAATAGGGAAACCAGAGGAGGTCCGATATGGAAGCTCTCTATATCATTGGCTCACTAAGTCTCAGTAGGTTGTCTACCAAAAAGGTCCAGTCAAAACAGTGGCTTCTGAGGGAATCCATTGAGCCAGTTAAATTCAAGGTAGAGAGGTCAGCTCAGGGTTTTTTGGATGACTTTTTGGCCTCTAAAGGAGTAATTTAGATAAACTTTTCTCCAAGGACACAGGGCTGTCACAGGAGCCTGTGAGGAAGAAGTTTTAAGAAAATGAAACATTGCATTGGTGAGAAAAAGACCAGGAAAGTTATGCCAGGAAGCGTTTCCCCATCATAAGGTGCCCTTGGTCATGCTTTGAGGGTAGTAAAGGCTCCCCAATGAGAATGTGTTGGGAAACTGCACTCCGAACACCACAGCCCTGATCCTGCCCCCCTTTCAGACTTCGTTGTTTTCCAAACTCAAAGCACAAATCAAAGGAACACGTGAGTCCCTTGAAGATGCAACAAGTGCGTTGTGATGTCACGTGAATGGAAGAGCAGCGCTCTTCAGGACAGGCCAGAGGCGGAAAGAACATCTTCCAACTGTGTAGACCTAGATGGAGTGTATAAGAACGACTAGCCTCACATTTTGATATTATTGTTTAATAACGTTTTCTATGATTTTGTCCAAAACCAAAGTCCCCCAATAAAATGGCGGGTTCACTGGCTGCCACAGTGGGCTCAAATATGGCAAATGTGAGGGTGACCCAGGGCTGAGTGGTGTTTGCTTCTGTTGAACTTCGGGTCTGGGAGTCAGTACCGGCTTGACGACACCTAGCGACCACCACAACATGCTTTTTGACTTCTCTTCACTTCTCCCACCCGCCGCATCTCATCGTTCTCATAGGCTTTTATCTACGCTTCCACTGAGATCAGAGTTTCCGTTATTGTGGCTATGTGAATAGCGTTCATTGCTAATCTTACTTACGTTCCTGTGAAAAGCTTGTTGCCTTTCCTTTTTCCTTTTGCTATATGATTTCATCCTGAGCTGAACATTTTCCAAACACTCCTCTGATCATCTAATTCAGGCCCTCCTTCTTAGAGAACTTCTTCATTTCTCTGTTCTCCCTGCCCCAGTATGGATTATTGTGTTGGTCCGGGTAGACTAGAAAAACAAATCCTTAGAAACTTATATGTATTAAAGAAAGGTTTATATACAAGAGCAACTGAATATTGAGAAAATGTCCTAGCCCAATCCAGATCAAGTCCATAAATCCAATATTAGCCCATATGTCCGATACCAAGCTATAAAGTCCTCCTCAGACTCACGAAATGCATGCAATGATACTGACTGCAGGAGGATCACAGGCCAGTGGGTTGGAAATCTTCTGGATCCTGTGGCGTTGTAAGCCTCTCAGAGCTGGCAGGGGTTTCTATGTGGCTGCTCCAGCTCCAGAGGTGTGCTTGCATCAGGGTAGGTTCATGGGGCTTCTCCCGCTCCCAGGACGTAGTGCCATGTGTCTTGTCAGTAGAGCATCGTCTCAGGGAGTGAGAAGAGAGGTGTCTTGCCTCCAAGGAGGAAATCCAAGAGTTGCCAGAATTCTCAGGTGAAGGCCATGCCCACACGGGGCTCATTGGCTGTGATCCGATTGACAGACTAGACTCCACCCCTTCACTCTTAAATCCTCTCAAGTCCCAAATTGACACCAGATTATGTAACTACCACAATTATTTACTCTCATTTTCTCTACACCTTTATCACGTAGTTTCTTCTTTTTTTTTTTTAATCACGTAGTTTCACTGTACACTTGTGTGGAATAAGGGGTACTACTACTGAAAGGGAAGATGCCTTCTGATTCACATTCACACACCTTTATATACAGTGAACCCTCGTTTATCGCAGTTAATCAGTTCTACTACCCTACGGTGAAAAATGAAATTCCGCGAAGTAGGATTCCTTATTTGTAAATCAAATATTTTCGTAGTTAGAGCATAGAGGACATGAAAAAACACCCTTTAGTCACCATTACACTCGTATTACCCAATTTATTAAACGAAAAAGGGAAAATACAGTAAAACATTTTGGACGTTACAATTATCATTTATTATTTATTATATTATTTATGGCATCTAGTTTACAGTATTACATATTTCACATACAGTATTATTATACATAGTTCTTACAAATACTGTAATCAATAACCTATGAAATGACTTAAGGGATGTATTCTACAGGTGGGTCGCCGTCTTTTTCCTCTGAAGGAGCGGGTGTAGGCAGTGGGTGCTGTTACGCAAAAACCGCGATAGAGTGAAGCCGCGGAAGTCGAAGCACGAAGTGGCGAGGGTTCACTGTATACAGATATACATTCCTCGAATATTTTTTCAGATTTTCTCTTACTCTTGATATTATAAAGTGTTGCTAGAGATTATTATATTGGATGTTTTTCTTTTGACTCTGGAAGTATGAGTTTTAGGTTCTCATTATAGTGGCTAGGAAGGAACCCTGGCAGAGCTGTTAACTGCAGGGTAAGTGGTTCAAACCCAGCAACCACTCCAGGGGAGAAAGATGAGACTATTTGCTCCCATAAAGATTTGCAATCTCTGAAACTATATGTAGGGTCACAGTGAGGTATAGTAGACATGAAAGCAGTAGGGATAATGGTAAGAGTTGAATATTTGAATCCAGACTGCCTACATTTGATCCTAGCTTTTCTACTTCTAGATGTATTATTGAGAGAGCCTGGTGGCATAGTGGGGTCCTACTGGATGACAGTGAGTTTGGTTTTGATATGACCCTTTAGGACAGGGTAGAATTGCCCCTGTGGGTTTCCAAGACAGTAACTTTTTACAGGAGTAGATTAACCTCAGGAGCGGGTAGTGGTTTTGAACTGCTTACCTTATGGTTTGTTTCAAACAAATCTGTGTTGTGTAAGAAGTACAGTGGAATGCTCCTTAGAGGCAAGGGTGGGGAGACTGTATCACATACTTTGGACATGTCAGAAGAGCAAACTCTGGAGAAGGACACCGTGCTTGGTAAAGTAGGAGGGCAGTGGAAAAGAAGAAGCTACAAAGACGGACTGATGAGGTGGTGGCTGGCTGGGCTCAAACGGAAGAACAGTTGTGAGGATGGCCTTGTTGCGTTCTGTTGTACATAAGGTAATTATGAGTTGGAACCCAATCAACTGCACTTAACACCACCACCACCACCTTGTAATTAGCATCCCAATGAGTAACCTACTAGGCCCCCCAGGACTTCCGAACCACAGGCATAGAGGCTAGAATTTGCCATATTAAGTAAATGACTACACCTCACTAATATAATGACTTTAGAACTATAATCAGAATGGAATGTTTTAATGCTTTCTAAATTTTTCTTCTTTTACTAATTCATACCTTCAGGTTACAAACTGTGTCATAAGGAGTTTTAAGATAGTTTGCTCAAAAGCAGTTGGAGCATGGGGCCATTGCCCAGATGGCCTCAGAGAAGAGCAAATTGTTTTCAAGTCTTAAGAACTAATGTAACTTGGCAGCTCTCTTCCCCATCTCTGCTTCTCTAGCTTCTTGTTTAGCTTCTTGTATATCTTAGTAGATTATTGACCCAAGACACAGCCTACACCAAAGTAGGCCTGTGTCTCATTAACACCACAAAGACAACCCCTTCCCAAATAGTATTATAACCACAGGCCTAAATGATAAGATTTATTACAAATATTTGGGAGAACAGAATAGACTGCTAGGTCCCTTTTACTTCCTTCCTTTGAATTTCTCCCGTTTGTATGGGAATGCCCTACATTGTGCCCATTCTACCATGGTACTTTGGAAGCAGATAAATTGTATCCTAGATTTCAAAGATTCATTGATGAAGAATAATTTTGACCTGAGGTAGAATTTGGACATGGAGTTGCTTTAAAACTCTTGGGATTGTGGGGTGGGGTGAATGATTTTTACATGTGGCAAGGACATGAATTTGGGAAAGAGTGGATGAAATGGTATGTATTGAATTCAGGCCCCCAAAATATTTGTAATCAATCTTATCATGTAGGCCTGTGGTTATAATACCATTTTGGAATGGGTTGTCTTTGTGTGGTGTTAATGAGACAGGACTTTAGTGTAGGCTGTGTCTTGGTCACTAATCTGTTCAGATATAAAAGAAGGTAAACAAGAAGCTGGAGAAGCAGAGATGGGGAGGAGACATGCTAAGTTACATGAAGATTGCCCAGGAGCAGAAGCTCAAAGAGATGAGAATGTTCCTTTAGAGCCAACCAAGAGATACAGCTTTCCCCTAGTGCAGACACCTTGAATTTGGAGTTTTAGCTTCCTTAACTACAAGAAAATTAATTTCTGTTTGTTGACCCACTTTTGATACTTCTGTTATAGTAGCATTCGATAACTCAGACAGCTTTCTTTTCAGGACAGAAGACCAGGATGGTCTTTTGTAAGATGGATAGAAATGGGTACACAGACCTTTTTCTATGATCTTTATAAGCATTCTTGGTACTGGAATTTTTTTAAAGAGTTGGTGGGAAAAAAATAGTCAAGATAATTTTTATAGCTACAAATGGCTCTGGAGTGAAAACCACCCCGTTTTTAAATGACGTTGTTACCGCCATCAAGTGGATTCCAAATACCCCATGGGTGCTCCCAGAAAAAGTCAGGAGCCCTCACCTACTCTGTATGTACCTTTTATGTGTCAGAAAATGCTGGTAACTGCACTCAGTTGTCTGTGTTTTATGGATAGTTATGTAAATAGCTATTTCCTCCACTGAAATAATACTTCTCCAGGTTAATTATAAAAGCTTATGTTTATTTTCTGTCTTCCTATGTAAAGAAATAATGATTAACTGAAATTTGTTTATAACTGAAACATGTCTTTATTAAGTACCTCTGATGAAAATATTTAAAATATATACTATACATTTTGTCAATTTTTTGATAGGTGTCACATTATTGATTTCCATAAGTCAACTGGCCCTTTGGGTACGCACCCCCGATTATTTGAGTGGATATTAAACTACTATTCTTTAGAAAGGGAAGGAAACCCAAAGGTGGTGTGTACATCTAAGCCTCCTATCTATCTTCAGCACCAAGGTTAGTGTAACTCATAGATAATAATGTTATTTATAAGATGTGCTAAATAACTTTGGTTTTAGGACAGGTAAAGGCCCTGGTAATGGGTGTAGATGGGGTGAGGTACATGGTATTAATCTAATATCCAGAAGAATGATAATACATGGAATCTTCAGGGTCTTTTTCTTTGTTCCCTTTTTCTTCTTTGTCCATCCATATCTTCAGGTCTTTACCCATACCATGTCACCTTAATAACCTTCCCTGGCCACTTTATTTTAGAACTGCAATTCATTTTAGCTCCTCAATGCTGACGTTTCCTATCTCATGCCTCTGCTACACTTTTCTTTCTCTGACATAAAAATAAATAGCTTCATTTATTTATCTTGTTTATAGACTTTTTTATTAGAGTACAAACTCCATGAGAGTTGGTATATTTGTCTCATTTTTTGCTATATCCCTAATTGCCTATAATAGTGCTTCTTATAGACATTTGATAATTTTGTTGAATGGGTGGTTTTGAGTGACAGATAGAATACATGTGAAGAATTTAATCGCTTAGGGATACAACTCTCCCTATTGAAATCTAACATATAATATATTTACTTCTGTTTGCCTTTGTAACCATGAGAATTTTGGGCGTGGGGTGGATAAATGGTTATAGATAAACATAACGTACATAGGTGTTATTTTATAGGTCATAGTAGAACAGTTATTGGTATTGAAGAAAGGAAAAACCGCACATTATGTTTACTGATACTTGATCCGGGATGTCCTTCTCGAGAAATGCAGAAACTATTAAAGCAAGACGCT
Organism: Echinops telfairi; assembly: GCF_000313985.2. Classification (NCBI taxonomy): domain Eukaryota; kingdom Metazoa; phylum Chordata; class Mammalia; order Afrosoricida; family Tenrecidae; genus Echinops; species Echinops telfairi. The sequence continues at coordinate 48,045,907 of NW_022107431.1, read as the reverse complement.
GAGGCGAACAGTCTCAAACAACTTCGGAAATTTGTGGGAAATTTAAAACATCAGCAGTACCAGATAGTGGCAGTAGAGGGTGTTCTTTCTCCAGAAGAGAAAGTTGTAAGTATCAGTATTTATTTTGAATGATTTTTAGCTAAAATCAGTGTTAACCCTTTTTATCTCCTAATAATGTCATTCTGTTTCATTAAGTCAGCCAAAGACATTTTGTGTTTAGGCCATTTTTTTTCTGAAATGAACATCTTTAAATTCCAGATATTTAAATATCAATGTCAGGTAAGTGATGAATAATGAAAACATAGGGGCTTGAAAAAGTTTGTGGAAAATGGGGCTAAGAGATAATGGCATTTTTCCATGAACTCTTTGAAGTCCCCTCATACAAGGTAAGAAACCCTATCTTAACCCAAGGAGAACTAACCATAGAGGTCTTAATGTTTGTTAAAATGTGACTTGTGGTTCCTGAGGCTCTGTTTCATGCACTTGAGCTCTAGTGGATAGATAAAGTTCTAGAATTTAGCCCAGGTGGCATAATGAGTTTTATGTTGGGCTGCTAGCCACCCACTTGTTGGGAGAAAAACGAGGCTTACCGCTCCCATTAAGGCTTAGAGTCCCAGAAACCCACAGGGCAGTGCTTCCCTGCCTGGTAGGCTCTGTGTCAGTTAGGGTTGACTCATGGCAGTGAGTTTTAAAATTTTTGAGAGTTGGCTCTTTTCTTTTTATAATAAAGTCTAATTAAATGTTTGTAGCAGATGATAGAAAACAGTATTAAGAATCAGGTGTTGATAGCATTGATGATATGTAACTCCATTCATTGGGATTGAACAGCAGAGTTGTATGTGAATGGATATCTTGGATTGAATAAGATAATGCCAATAAGACTATTATAATAAGAAAAGAATGAGAAACCTTTCACCAGGTACGAACTGAAATTATGTATTGGTACATCAAGTTTAGCAAATGCGCAGGACCTGGAATCTTTTTTTAAAAGTGCCACTATTCTAGTAGCTCGGTGTTTTATTTTCCTCCAGAGAGAAAAGGGACAGAGGCAACAGTTATGTAGAAACTGGTATCTTGAGAGAAACATCGAAACCTGTTTGAAATGGTTGAGATACAGCTAAACTAATCTTTTTTAGCCCCACAGCTTGTGATACAAAGGTATTGATTGTTAATATGAGGCCCTTCAATTTAATTGTGGTACACAATTGCAAAATTTAAATAAAAATTTCATTTTACTTCAAACTCATTTAGCTTCTAAGTTAGTGATTTGAAGCCAACCAGTGACTGTGGGAGAAAACGTGGCCACCTGCTTCCATAAAGATGAGTCGAAATCTCCAGGGACTATAATTGAACTATAGAAATGTAGGATTTGGGATTATGTCCCACTAAAATTTTTATTTAAAGTGCAAACAAACGCCAGTGGGGCAGTTCTGCTTGGTTGAATGGGTTGCTCTGAGTTGGAATTGGCCCCTGCCATCCCCAATAATGGCAGCCTTGTTCATTTGTCCAGACCACCTGGGAGGTTAGTTGTTATTAACCCCCCACATCTTTGCTTACTGAGGTGCAGACGGTTTGTGGCAGCACGGCTGGGGTTACATATCACGGAGTCTTGCAGAACAGGATGGTTAGTGTCTCTGTGGAGCGGCAGGTGACTGAAAGTGTGCTTCCTACATATAGTTGCTGCCGTGTCATTCTTTTCACCACGATGAGCCTTTATGGGTATTAATAAAGGTCTTTATTTAGTAAATATTTTGTAAATATTTTGGTATTTTAGTGTATAAGGATTACATGTTGGGCTTCCACCCCCAGATTCAGCAGTTCAAAATCAACAGCAACTTTTCAAGAGAAAGATGAGTTTCCCACTCCTGTAAAGATTTACAGTGTCTATCTGGAGAAAAAACCAACGAGACCAATGGTTCTGGGGGAGATGGAAGGGGGAGGCAGGGGAAAGAAAGTGGGTGTTAACAAAACCAGGGACAAGGGAACAAGTGATCCAAAATCTATGGCAAGAAAGGTGTAGGAGGCCTGATAGGGCTAAAACAAGGGCAGTGTAAGTGAGAGGAATTACTGAAACCCAAATAAAGACTGAGCATGATAGTGGGACAAATGGAAAGTAAAAAGAAATAGAGGAAAGAACTAGGAGTCAAAGGGTATTTATAGAGGTCTAAATACAGGCATATATATATATAAAATGATGCGGAAATAGGTCTATGTACATATATCTATAGGTTTAGTATTAAAGTAGCAGATAGACAATGTGTCTCTACTCAAGTACTCCTTCAATGCAAGAACACTTTGTTCTATTAACCTGGCATTCCATGATGCACACCTTCCCAACATGATCACTGAAGACAAAGCAGGTGCCATAAGTACATGTGGTGAAGAAAATTCATGGTGCCCGGCTATCAAAAGATACAGTGTCTGGGATCTTAAAGGCTTGAAGGTAAACAAGCAGCCATCTAGCTGAGAATCAACAAAGCCCACATGGAAGAAGCACACCAGCCTATGTGATCATGAGGTGTTGATAAGATCAAGTATCAAGCATCAAAGACCCAGAACAAAAAAATCATATCATTGTGTATGAGTGGATTGCAGAGTGGAGACCTAAAGCCCATCTGTAGGCGATTGGACATCCCCTTACAGAAGGGTCACCGGGAGGAGGCGAGCCAGTTAGGGTGCAGCATAGCACTAGTAAAACATACACCTTTCCTTTAGTTTTTTAATGCCCCCCCCCCCACTATCATGACCCCAATTCTAC
>NW_022107431.1:47949715-48042886 GCF_000313985.2 Echinops telfairi | reverse complement strand
GGGGATGGAGGAAGGGAGGGGGAAAATGATAAGCTGATACCAAGGGCTCAAGTAGAATTATTTTGAAAATGATGGTGGCAACAAATGTACAAATGTGCTTGACACAATGGATGGATGTGTGGATGGTAATAAGAGTTGTACAAGCCCCCAGTAAAATGATTGAAAAAAAGATTTACAGTTTCAGAAACCCATAGGGGCAATTTCCTCTACCCTGCAGGGTGACTGAGTCGGGATGCACTAGTGGCAGTGAGTTTGGATTTGGGGCTTATGTGTATTACTTCATTGACTCCACAGGACACCCTGGTAAGGTAGGCACCGGACAGAGCAAACGCTGAGGCACAGAGAGGTTGGATTCCTACCACCGCGCAGCTATTAAGTAGCAGAGTCAGGGTCCAAGTTAGTTTGCACACAGAATCCTGATCTCTATTGCTTCTTCTCTGAGAATGCAAAGCCTTATAGTTTAGCATTTGTTAAAATTTTGTGGGAATAAATAAATTTTATTTTAAAATAGAGAATTATGAAAAATGAACAATTTATCATACCTTAGTTTTACATTTTGACTTCAGGACTTTGTTCTTATTTTTAAATTTTTTATCTATATCTAAAAGTGATTCTGACCAGTTTTACATTATTTTATACATTGTGAAAATTCAGCAAAGATAAGAGTACTAGTTTATATACAGGTCAGATAGAAATTTACAAGTTTAACAAAAATAGAATTGTAACTTTACATTTGTTTAGTTTTTATCTTGTTTTTGAAAAGTATTCTTTTCCTAAATGATAACTACACTTCTTTTTAATGGTAGGAATCTAAGAATAAATTCAATATTTTAAAGTATTCCAAAATGTAAATATGTATAACTCCATTTTATTGTTCATTCATATTTCAATTTAAGATTAGTTATGGTATTTTAATAATTCTTACAACTATTATTCAATTGTTCTGAAATATTTTTTTGAAATTCTAGCCAAGTATCTTAATTTGCTGTAGATATTTCTGCCATAGTATTGTTTAGCATCTACTAATTCCAAGCTCTGCTCCAGAATTTGGACCACTAGTTCAGTGAAGGAATTTATTTTAGAAAGAGCCTCCTAAGGAGAACCACTGAAGTGATCACAGTTAGGTCAGAGTCATGTTTTCGATTCTCTTCATGTTTGCTGATATGGTTAGATGGCATCACTGCATTCTGAGCTGGCCCTCTTCACGTGGCCTGCCTGTACTTTAGCTTAGGTGCACGTGCCTCGATTTACAAGCAAAGCGGTGAAAATGGCACCAATTTTTTAAAGTTTTTGCATTGCCCTTTTGAGCTCAGAGTGAGGGCTGCTCTTCAATTTTCTTAGTGGGTCTGCCCCTTGCTGCTGTGGCCCTGGCTCTCCAGCTTTCCTGCTGCCTTTCCCTGTCTCTTTGGGAACCAGCATTATTACTTTTGATTCAGTATCTCATCAGTAATGACTTTTTAAAAAGTTCTGTCTCATCTTTTCTCTGGTATTTCCTTACATTTTTTATGATGGTCTTATGTATTCCTAATAGAAATTTGAATTTGTAACTTTAGGAATTTTTATTACTGTTTTTTAAAATCTCAGATTTATTTATTTATTTATTAAAAGATCATTTTATTGGGGACTCTTACAATCCATAGCTTTTTTTTAATGGTGATGAATACATATTTAAATTAATTGATTTCTAGCTTGCCACTAACAGTTTTTCGTTTGTTTGTTTTTAATCTCTTTTCAAGGCCAAGAGACAAGCTTCTCAAGTCTTTACTGCTGAGAAAATTCCTTGAAGAACTGAGCATTGATTGCAGAATTATACTTTGCTTTTGAAATTCACTTCTTAAACTCCTTAATGCAACTTAAAAATTTCAATTCTCTTAAGTACATAACTTGAAATAGTTTCATTTTTAAAATGTTTAAATGGTGTTAATGAAATACTTTAATAATTATTATTTCAATAAAATATCATGTTATATATCATTGGCTTTTTCTTATTCTTTCGGAAACAGATTTCCTAATATGGCCATAAGCTAATATGTGTTGGATCCTTACATATGTTAGGTATTTTTTTCAGTATGTTATATATATTGTTTAATCTTCGAAATAGTCCTTTTGAGACAGAATTATTCTTAGCCTTCTGAGGACACTAGCACCAAGGTTTCGTAATTTTTCTGAACTTAGTTAAAAAGATTCCAACTCAGGCTTTCTCCCTTCCAAGCTTTTGCTCTTTATTATACCATTCTGCTTTTTTTTTGTAACAGAGTGTATGTAATATTCAATTGTGTACTCATCACTAGTTCATAATAACCACAATATTTATTAGGGATAGCTCACTAAAAAGGCATTGCTTTTGGTAAATTTTTACACTATTAGTAGCCTAAATATTTTGTTACTTACTATTCCATAGTTATTTATAATAAATTCTAGGTATTTTGTGTCATATGTCTTAGAATCTTGTTTAATATGCCCTCTGGGAAAGAAACTTTCAGCTAGATGCTGATAGACATTGGGTGTGCCGTGTATGTCAGTTAAAATTCTCTTGCAACAAGAACACTGGCATACAAACCAAGGAATTCATTGAGAGATTTTCACAAGCTCACAATAGCCTCAGGTAACTAAAGAACTGAACTTCCTTTTCGGGGGATGCTGTGTAGAGGCATTCAAAATGGTTCAGCATCTGATCTACCAGTGTAGGCTGTCCTACAATGCAGCCTCTAATAAAACTGGACTGTCCTGAACCCCTGCTAATAGAACTGTTTACTTTTATACAAAGAAGGTTGGTAAAGCACCAAAATCTGCATGTGGCTCGTGCCCAGGCTGACCTCGAGGGGTCCATTCTGTGACACCTTAAATTCTCATGAAGTTGTCCAAAATGAAAACTGTCAGCGGGGTCTATGGTGGTTCAAGTGTGTCCAGGACAGAATCAAGCAAGCTTTCCTTACTGAGGAACAGAAAATCAGGGGCTATGATGGCTCAAGTGTGTCTAAGTGTATCCAAGACAGGATCCAGCGAGTTTTCCGTACTGAGGAACAGAAAATAATGAAAGTGTTGAATGTACAAGCACAGAGTCGGAAAGCTAAATAAAAACAAATGATGCTTTTTGAATAATTTAAAAAAAGTTTTAGGGGCCCAAATATAATTTGTAGCAAGAACAATCTGATTAAAAGCTAAGATAGAATGTTCTCTTAAAATTCAGATTCCAGAGCAGATACTAAGGGAGGACATTGGGGCAGATGAATATATGGATACTCAGCAACAAAAGGAACCAGTATCCCGATGAAAATGAACCAGACCTTTACTTGACTGAAGTTTTATACATTATATGTATTCTAGTAAGAATTTACAAGTTACACTCCCAAGAAGTGCCCTCTGCCATTCAGATGTAGCATTGATTATGCTTCATATCATGTATTTATCTTAGGCCACCATTTTCTCAGATTCGCTAACGCTACCCCTGTGTAGTCTCGGTTCTCTCAATCCATCTTCCACTAGAGCTAAACGAATGTTTTGTGACACTAGTGTAATCGTCCTTATTGCTCATTGATGAAACAAAAACATCCTACATAACAGCCTTGCTTATGTCTGTCTGAAGTCTTATTTCTCACCACTCCTTTCGACCCCTCTTCCCCCGCCCCCCCTCCTACACACACACCTTTTGGCTAGAAGTTGTTTGTTAACCGATAGCTGCTTCGAACGCTTTTGACCTTAGTACTCTACTTGGTTCCTGAAGAATAACGCAGTATCATGGGGCGCTAAAGGAACAAGCACGTCTGTCTTGGAAGAAGGACAGCCAGCGTGCTCCTTAGTGGCAAAGACTTCGTCTCACCTACTTGACGTGTCGTCACAAGTAACCAGTCCCTGGAAAGGGACATCATGCTGGGTAAAGTCAAGGGGCCGTGAAAGAGAGAGAGGCCCTTGACAACGATTAATTAACACAGTGCTGTAACAAGAAGATCACGCATAGGGAAAAGTGCAAGGACGGCGCCGGACCAAGCAGTGCTTCCTTCTGCCGTGGGTAGTCGCTATGGATCGGAGCCTGCTCAATGGTGCCCGACGATACCTTACAGCATTAAATACCATTTCATGTGGCCTATTCATTAGAGCATAGCATATGCTCAGTCAAGACAATTCTCAATATATGTAAAAAGATAGAAATAAAGAATGTTCTTTGATAGCAGTGCAATCAAATAGAAAGCAATAGCAATAAGATACATAGTGAAACCCCAAACGTTTGTAAACTAGGCACTCTGTTTTAAATAATCCATAAGTTAAGAAATCACAAAGTAAGTTGCAAACATTTAAAATAAATGATATTAAAATGACATTTGGAAAAAGTGTTTCCTGAGCTGGTCGAGCCTGGATTGAAGTGTGTCCTCTAAGTGTTCAATGCGAATATTAACTCCCAGTATAGATGGGTGCTTCATTTGTGACCAATTAGAGTCTCTATGACAGTTTTCCTTTACAAAAGTAACATTTTGTAACATTTTTTAAAAAAAATAGACCCTTCACAGAGGTTGAGAAACAGTGTTCTATGATCCATATTTATGATCTGTGTCACGATATTTGCTGTGTGGCAGCTTATCCTAATTTTCTATTTGCCTTTTTACTATTTCCTCCTTGAACATAGACTTTGATTCCAGAGGCAATGTTAAGAGTTTGGTGGTAGCCTCAGGGTGCCTGGCAAATAGAGGCTTTAGAAATACTTTTTGAGTGAGTGAAAGTAATTACTAATCTTAGAAAAGTAGTGGCAGAAAATGTAAGTCATATATCTCTGATATGCCAGCTAGCTACCTGCAAATGATTTTTCCTCCCTTAGTTCAAGCTGATTTCTGTAGGAGTCAGATAACTCAAAGAAATTTCTTGGAGAAGTAGTAAGTAAAAGCATGACTTTTACAGTTCCCACTATCTTTAAGCAAGTGATGGAATTAGGAACCTTTTCCCCAAGGAGAGAAAACAAACATACACATACAATACTCACTTATTCTCTAATTTAGATACTCTAGTGCAATGGTTCTCAGCCTTCCTAATGCCGCGACCCTTTCATACAGGTCCTCGTGTTGTAGTGACTCCCAACCATAACATTATTTTCATTGCTACTTCATAATTGTAATTTTTCTACTGTTATGAATCGGGCGACCCCTGTGAAAGGGTCGTTTGACCCCCAAAGGAGTTGTGCCCCACAGGTTGTGAGACGCTGCTCTAGATCAGTTCTGGATATTTTTGGCTTCAGTACTTTTTGACCCTTAAAAATTACTGAAGTCTCCAAGAAAATGGTGCGAATTATGGCTTTCAATATCTACCATATTAGAAATTAAGTCAGACTTTAAACGCAACATTTAAAAAATAAGACCATCAGAACAATGCTATAATAAGACTCCATATTTGATATTTTCTGAGAAATAAAAATTATATATACATAGGATCTTTTAGCATAAACCATATAGCAGCAGACAGCCTCGTTTTGATCCCACGGATATGTACTATGTATTCCCATACGTAGGCTTGCCCAGACATGGTACCATACATGTGCTTGAGGGACACTGGACTGATTTTATCCTTGCTAGTCATCCTCGTCTTCATCTTCAGTTTCTTCGTCTTGCTCGGCTTCGAGTACAGCTGCTGCCTGGGCAGCCCTGAAAGACTGCTCCTCTTCCACACTTGGGTCATCCATTTCTGTGATTTCTGGACCACTGGGGTACTCTTCATAAACTGGTGGGGGAGCTGGTGGTGTGTAGTTGTCTGGGCTATACTTATGACCCCAGCCTATGTAGATATTTTCAAACTTTCTATAAGTTAAAAAAAAGTAAACATAATTTTTTGTAAGAAAAATGAACCTTCTGTAAAGATTAGACATTTCAAATTTATCAATGTCTCAGAATTTGTTTTTAATTCATTTAAGAATACTAGAAGTGAAATATCTCAATAATTAATGATCAAAGAGATTTTGTTCCCATTTGCTTATGCTGTCTGAGAAAACCCTGGGGATAGACCCTGTTAACAGGTATGGTGTGCCTGGACCACAAACAAAGGCTTTTCTTTGATTTATGTTCATGGGAGGAAAAAGAGTAACGGTACTTCAGGATTAAAAATGCACTCCTTCCACATAGCTACTTAAGAATAATTTGAAATGTACTCAGCCAGCGAAGTTTTATCTGTGTTATTAGGTAAAACATACAGAAATATAAAACAAATATGGGTTTCTGTTCTAAGTGAGGGTAAAAGGGCATTTAATACCCTCTTTATCCTAATTCTCTTGAATGTGATAGCTTAAATATTTATTTTATGAAAATATATAGCAAAAATGAGAGGAGATTTAAGCTAGTAATTTAAATCCTTCTTAGCATTACCTCCAAAAATCCACGGAAATAAATGCATAAATCAAGCATCCAGATAGTCAAAGAAGAAAGCTGAAAGTTGCTTGATTAATTGGGTAATTTGGATGATAGGGCAGAAGTCTAAAATACCCCAATTTCCAAAATGTATTTCTGTGTCCTATAAATATCATGTTAGTAAGTTTTATGCCATAACTGACCTAACTCAAAAGACAAACTCGCTGCTATCGGATTGCGGTTCTGTAAGGACGGGAGCACCGCTGTGTGGATTTCTGAGCCTGCAACTCTCCTGTGCTTCTCAGAGAGCCTGTTTTTCTATCACCAAGTGACTGGCGGCTTCACACTGCTGGCCTGTGGTTAGCAGCCCAACATGTAACCACGATGCCACCATGGCTCCTGACACAGGAATGAGGGGAAATGACAGTAGCTGGCCATTCCAGTGATCATTTATAATTGCCAGAGTTTATGTAGTTCCATTTCCTTACTTGCCATTGGAAAAGGCATATGCTCCAGGCCAAAGGTTGGATCGGAGGACTGCAATGGCATATTGAGGAATGAGATTCGATGATAGCCGTGTTGTCCACGGAGGTACATTCCGAATCTCTGAAAACCAAAGAGAAACTTTAAAACAGAGCTCCAGGTACAGATCTAAAACATCCATCTGTGCAACACAGAAGTCATTTTGATAAACCTTTTCAAAATGGCCCAAGCCCATACCTATCACACATGGCATAGCAAAGTTAAAGTGTCAACAGCTGAACCAGAGAGCATTATACAAGTATGTCATGGTTCTGGAACTGTGCGATTTGAATGGGCGGAGTAAAATTAGATGACCAAATGGGCTATTAAATCACTTCCATGGAAAAGTAGGCACAAAAACTAAAACAGAAAAAAACCACTACCATGGAGTCGATTTCAACTCACAGTAAGCCTATTGGCCAGAGTAGAACTGCTCCTTAGGGTTTTTGAAGCTGTAAATCTTCATGGGAGCAGACAGCCTCATCTTTGTCCCCCAGGAGTAGCTGGTAGGTTTGAACTGCTGACTTGTGATTAGCAGCCCAATGTTTAACTCGCTGTACCACCAGGGCTCCTTAAAACTTATTAGGAAGAAACAAATCAGTGGGCCACTGAATTGATTCCGAATCATAGCGACCCTATAGGACAAAGTAAGTGTGACCCACCACACCACTAATGCTCCTAAGCACTGGGACAGTAGTAGGTTAAAAAGCAAAACTCAAAAAAAGCCAGAAGCTCATACAGTATTGTACTATCCCTAACAATGCCAAGTGTTTGTGGCCTGTAGAATGCCAAGCACAGAAGAATGGTGTTCCATACAACCACCAGCATTTCCACGTTGTGTTTCCTCACTACAGCATCTCTTCAACCTCTCTCAGAAAGCTGGTGTGGCTAGTTACATACTTGTCCTCATACCATGCCAGACTCCCTACCATGTCCTTAAGGGGGAACGGATGGAACCCGAGCTCCTATTCACTTTTCTGAGGTTTCCAACTCTCGTATATTTACCACAAAGTGTGCACAGTATGTTATATATGTGGTGCATGATTAAGAGCTTGGCTGCTAACCCAAAGGCCTGCAGTTTGAATCCACCAACTGCCTCATGGGACAAAAAGAGGAGCCTGCTTCTGTAAAGATTTATGGCCTTGAAAACCCTATGGAACAGTTCTGCCCTTTTTTGAATTTAACTAGACAACACTTTTTGGTTTTAGTTTCATGAGATTTATATATATCGCTTGTGTCTGCATGTTATTGTTTATGTAAACTCACCTAAATCTTCAGAGATTGGTGTCAAAAGTGGAGGCCCCACTTCCTGTTCTATATAGTCATGCTCTTCTGCCTTTTCTTCTTCTTTTTCTTCATCTTCTTCCTCTTCTTCCTCTTCACTTTTCTGTACGGGGTTGAACCAATTACAGCGACCCTAGGAATGAAGGTTGTACTATTGAAATTTTATTGAAGATCTTAAAATCTTAGAATATGCATTTGTTTTAAAAGCAATTATCAGCATGTAAGTAAGATCCCACTACGTGGGGATGTAAACTTCAGTCACTCAAAGCACGTTTCCTAAGTGCTATTCTCAGGTGGTGTCTGGGGAGAGCGCTGGAGAAGATTGAGCCATCTGTAAGGGTGTATAGGGTTGCTATTAATTGAAATTAATATGTTGGCAGCAGGTTTGTTTATTTCCAAGTAGGTAAATTCATCAGCATCTTGAAGTTTAAAAATATTTATATTTAAAAATTTTAAAAAGTCTAAATGAAAATGCTTTGCGCTTTGTAATAAATTATTTACGTGAAGGAAGTAAAGTACCAGTGTGGCTATGATTATTAATAACAGCAAAATAAAAATGTGCTAACAAGTCTGGATACAGAGTTTAGAGGGTTTTCATTTTTCATTTAATTAACTCTGACCTTAGAAATAGCTAAGGTTCATCTCTTATCTTAAATGAACTTTTTTTAACTGTGGATGAAAAATGTAACAGTGGTTATGAGAATTCTGGCTCTATTCTGTCTGGCCTCACACATGACTTTGCTACATGCTTGGTATGTCTTTGTTTTTTCCCTGCATTTGTTTGTTTTTTCCACAACGATTTTATTGGCATATAATTCACATATCATACAATTCAACATAGTTCAATCACATCAAGAAGCCTGCACAGTCTCACCCCTGTCACATTTCTTAGACGCTACCTCAATTTTCTCTTCCCTAATGTAGGGTGACAATAGGAATTTGTTCATAGAGGTGTTGTGAGGGTTAAATGAAATTACAGATATAAAGTATTAGAACAGTACCTGGCACAACAGATGTTACATAAGTGTTGTGCATCACAGTTTGCTTATTTTTGTTATAATCCTTCATTCCTCTTGGCATAAAAGTTCCAGTAATTCCCATGTATTATAGAGATAGAATTCAAATGAAAACAAAGCTGTTTCATAACATACACATACACACAAACTTAAACCTTTATGCCACTTGTCAAATATTCCATAGAAGTAGTACTTTTATTTTCCACTTGAAAAGAAAAATCTATTTGGAAATCTCCACTTCACACCACTGGGCTACTATTATGACATATCATGCACTGTGTTTTTACTTTATTTTTATGGTCATTTCCTCTAGAGTCTGAAGGGCTTCACTTCTAACTGGCTGACAGATTGAGCATGGCAAAGCACCTACCTGAGGGAGAATATGTTGTACATGGTGAACCCAATTGGATAGAGATTCTACTAGATCAATCACAGGAATGCCTTCAAAGTCAGGGTTTTCCTCAAAGCTCTCTCGTCCACCTTCTACCTCTTCCTCCTCTTCGCCCTCTTCCTCTCCAAACTGATAGAATCCTAGGGGGCTGACATGGGTGCCTGCTGAAATTCTAGCGATTTGTGCTCGTAAGTAATTGCTCTCATTTCCGGGGAAAGGTGGGTAACTTATGACAGGTGCATCCAATCTCCCCGTGAAAAATTTTTTTATTTTTCTTGCCACAACAATTTGTACAGGTGTAACGGATGGTAACTTAATCCAAGGTCTTCCTGGTTCACTGCAAACAAAATATACATATTTGTTGGCACCTGTCCTACTTTCTTCCTTTGGTACAGCCTGTGGGGCTTTGTAAAAAGGCTTTGGTAATTCATCTTCCTCATCTTCATCCACTTCACTTTCTCCATTGGCCTTCTCGTCAGCTACATCTTCCTCCTCCCCCTCCTCTTCATCTTCTCCCTCACGGAATTCTACTTCAGCTACAAGGTAATTCATTTCCAGCCCCAGGATTTTGCCCCAGAAACGACATTTGTGGATTGGGTGGGTATCGGTGAGCTGCTTGAGGGCGAGAAATATGCGGTAAGTCGCATCTGTGCCCAAGCAAACTCCAGCTTGTTCAAAGTAGAAAGCAGATTCCATGACATTGGGAAGACAGTTTTCTGCCTAGAAATACAAACATTGTAGTTAAATCTTTATCCAGAAAACAATGGCCTATTTCTACATTATTTTCTGCACATCTTGATACTAGCTACACTTTCTACAACTTCTTTAACCATTTCTATCAGAATTCAGATCAAACTTTGATAATTTAGGAACTTCAATGGCTCTTTCATTAATTATGAATATACCTCTACCATTGTATCTTATACTCATGAATAACTATAATAGTTATCTTGTTTTATGTATATTTGGGGCAGAAATAATGTAATGAACCCTATTAATAGTAACCATTCAATATCACCTTCTTATTTAAAAAATGTGTCTGTATGGACTCCCATGTATATATGTATTTATATATAACATATACACACCCATTACATACCTCTAACTCTGGAATCCTAGGGTGTCCATATGTTTAGTTTACCTGGCTATTAACTGAAAGTTTATTTGAGTTTACCCAGAGGCACCTGGGAAGAAAAACCTAGTGACATACTTCTGTAAAAGCTGCCACTAAAACCCCTATGCAGCACAATTCTAGTTTGACATGTACGGATGGGGTTGAGATGAGACAGAATTGAGTCAATGGCAATTGGTTTTTATATGGACATGTTTATGCCTATACCCCTGGTGGTGTCATGGTTATGAATTAGGCTGCTAACCACAAAGTCCACAGTTCAAAACCACCAACTACTCCACAGAAGAAAGAAAAGTTTCTACTCTGGTAAAGAGTTACAGTCTCAGAAACCCCCAGGAGCAATAGGTTCTACTCTATCCAGTAGGGTCACTATGAGTCAAATTCCACTTGATAGCTGTGAGGGTTTGGGGGTTGTTGTTTGGTATATGTATATCTATATAGATATGTGTATCATATTTATTTTTTCCTCTGCAATACATATTTATTTTTATAAATATATATGTATGTATATAATAAATAGAGTAAATAAGAATAATATGCTACCCTAATGTAGGGTAACTATATGAGACATTAAAAAGATCATATAATAAAATAAATGTTTAGGCATTGAAGACATAATGAAGTAGTCGATGCTTGCCCTTATTTATAATAATTCAATTTGGATTTAAAACAAGAAAGACAATATGAAATGAAAGAATACAGGAAAATGAACAGGAAGCATCTCAGTCGAACCCTAGAAAAAAGTGATGAGAAAGTTGAAATGACCTGACCTGAAGAACTCTTTTGCAAAGCAAATTCTAGACTCTCAGGTGGAAAAATTGAGATTCTTCCAAAGGATATGGCTTATGAAGTGTGCAGTGCCAGAATAAACATAACGGCTGTCAACTCCACAGTGGATGGATGGATGGATGGATGGATGGATGGATGGATGGATGGTGATAAAAGCTGTATGAGCCCACAATAAAGCGATTAAAAAAAAAAGACTGTCAACCTCAGCTCTTGATGTAGGACTGTAAAATTCTTTCCTCAGCATGCACTGCACCACCCACCCTTGATTTGATCTTGCTTCCTAGAACGATTTCTTATTAGTCTTTTCAGTTGGTTCTTTTTTTCCTAATTGACTTTTGTTTCTTTTTTAAAATTAATCATTTTATTGGTGGGCTTTTAGAGATCTTATAACAATCCATATTTCGATTGTTGTTCAAAATTTCCTTTTGAAGCAGCTCATCTTTCAATATCATATGCTTCAAAGGTTCCTGCTTCACTTCAGTGATACGCAACTTTAAATTTTTCTCTCTTTAACTCTAATTTTTCTTCCCCTATGTTTCACATCTGCATTTCCAGTTACATCTGAGAAATTTTAGGGTGAAGATTCTACAGATATCTTGAGTTGAACTCATATTTCTCTCAGTCATTTATATAAGCATATGTATCTTGTCTTTGGAAATAACTTTATTATATAGTCTGTCTTAATATTTTACTAATCCTGCCAGAGACCGTGGTGCCGAGAGAGAATAGCGGAAGGTGAACAGGAGGTATGGAGTGAGCCTCGAGGCTGGAGGCTTGCATTTAAGTATTTTCCTATTTGATTTCAGCTCACTGCAGCAAGGAGAAGCCACAGAGAGTAGCTATTTCCTCCTGTACATTTGCTCATTGTCTGCCTGGTAATGTGTTTTAAGCTCTTTGCATTTCAGCGTGAAGGCATCCGTCACATGGCCTATACCAGGGGTGCTCAATACGTCGATCGCGATCTACTAGCCGATTGCAAATGTAGTGTGGGTAGATCGCATGGCATTAAAAAATAGACATAAACCTATCATCAATCCATCACTTAATTGATGTACAGCGCAGCCAAATCTTAGGTGTCAAACGCATGTGCAAACAACTGTGCTAAGTGCAACAAAACTGACAAGCTAAGTTATCGCCAATTTTTATACCTTGTTTTTTTTCTCTTAAACGTAAGAAAGGGCATTAAAATGAGTGGGGGAGCTGGGCCAAGTAAGAAGACAAAAACGTATCACTTTCACACGGAATGGGAGATTTTAACACTACAAGCCGACATTCAGCTGAAGTCTAGGGCGCATGAACAGTTCTGGAACTTACTCTCAGAGGGAAAGTACCCAAACATGAGAAAATGTGCTACCTCCTTGACTGCATTATTCGGCTCTACTTATTTATGTGAGTCAGCCTTTTCCCACATAAAGATCATTAAGTCCAAGTACCGTTCCACCATGACTGATGATCATTTGGAAGTGTGCTTGAGGCTGGCTGTCAGCAGCTACTGTCATACTATGCATCCCTGGCTCATTCCATTCAGGGCAAGCCATGACAGTAAACTCAGGTTATGGCAAAAAATGTACATAGTTAATTGTGTTGGGTTGTGCAATATGGACTCGTGGTTATGCAAGGTACATAAACATACATTATACATATAAAGAATTATCAATGCATTTATGAATAAATGTAATAAATAAATAAAAATAAATATATGTTTTGCATTTTTGTAGTTGGTAGATCATTTTGACTTGATCATTTTATAAGTAGCTTGCATGCTGAAAAAGTGTGAGCATCCCTGCCCTTTACAAACTAAAAAAATTAGTTATCTTTACTTCCTCTGACTCTCTTGACTAGTTGGCGTACTATTGGTTTTAACCCCAAATCCAGAACCACGGCTGTCAAGCTGATTCTGATGCATCGCCCTAGTGGGATTGCTGGACAGCATGGTCTACAGATAGATTTTAGGTGGGCTAATTGTAACAAGCATGGAAACTCAATCAGTATGCATAAATTGCAAAGATACAGGGCATTTAAGAAACAGAATATTGGGTTTATTTAGAAACATTTTGATCTAAGATTTCTTTTTTTTTAATCGTTTTATTAGGGGCTCATACGACTCTTATCACAATGCATGCATACATCAATTGTGTAAAGTGCATTTGTACATTCATTGCCCTCATCATTCTCAAAACATTTCCTCTCCACTTAAGCCCCCGGCATCAGGTCCTCATTTTTTCCCCTCTCCTTCCCCACTCCCCCCTCCCTCATGAGCCCTTGATAGTTTATAAATGGGTATTTTGTCATATCCTGCCCTGTCCGACGTCTCCCTTCACCCACTTTTCTGTTGTCCATCCCCCAGGGAGGAGGTCATGATCTAAGATTTCTGTGATTAAAAGGATTTTATTCTCCAGTGATAACTTTTATGTTTTAATAACATTCTCTGACTGAGTATTCTCAACAATTTGCCTGCATTGATTAAAAGACATATTTTATCTTTTTACTCTTGCCTGTGTTTCATTGAGAGAATATGGATAATATAAAAAATAATATGAGGCCATAAAATGCATACTATTAAAATATAATATTAGGAACTCACCTCAGAAGGGAGTGCAAATGGCATTTGAAACATATGCAACTTGATATAAGGCCTAGCTTTTAATTATGAGGGGACTTCAATATATTTATGGAAAAATTCATTTATCTTTTAATTCCATTTTCCATGACTTTGCTAAAGCCTCCTTGTATTGGGTATCATGCATCCAGCAAAAGTTCAATGAAAATGAATAATAAAACCATATCTTCACTAGGCATGTTGGAGATCATAGAAGATGGAGAAACCATTTCTTCTTATTATTATGTTTAGCCTCACCATCATATAAAACGCAACTAAGGCCTATGAGATACTACATACCAATTTGAAACAAGAAACCAGAAGAAAAATAGGAATGCTATGAAATGAGGTTGATTGGGAAAGATTGTGAGATTAAAGAAAATTTAAAATTCAAATACAATCTCAAAAGTTAAACCCACTGCCAATTCTGACTCCTGGTGCACACACATGCTTCAAAGGAGAGCTGTGCTTTAGAGGGTTCTCCCTGGCTGTAATCTTATGAAGGAGATAGATCTTCAGGTCTGCTATAAGATTGGATTCCAGCTGCCAATCTCACAGTTAGCAGCAGAGTGGAGCTGTACTCAGGAAGCTATAAAAGGTTCTACTCTGTGCCATTGGGTCTCATATTCACCCTTTCGGACTGAGTAGAATTGCCCGTTAGGGTTTCCAAGCCATTAATCTTCATTGGAGCAGACAGCCTCACCTTTGCCCTGTGGAGCAACTGATGGATTTAAATCTCTGACCTTGAGGTTAGCAGTTCAGCGCTTAACCCACTCACCCCACCAGAGATCCTCCTATGAAAGACAGCATGAATCCAAAACCTAACATTTAAATTATTCAAATGTACAGAGTAACTTACTATTTCATCTTCCAGATCTTGGTCAGCTTCTTCCAAATTTCCTTGGAGAAAAAGAGCCTTTTGCTTTTCTGCTAATTCATATGCTGGAAGCATCTCGTTTTCGTTTTGGAGTGTGTCTAATTTTTTACTAAAATGTGCCTTCTTCACATCTTGACTAATACTTTCAATGATTTCAACAGCATTTTCAGGACGCTCATCTAAGACCTTGGTCAGCATGTCAGAGAGATGATCATATCTATATCAAAAGAGAATTTTTCAGAGAATGTGCCTGTCAAACACATTTGTCTTTTGGTTGTTGGCATTTAAAGAATTTCAACAACTTGATGTCTTCAGAGATTTTAAGTGGATAAACATTTGCTAGGAAGAATCTCTCCCAATTTTTTTTGCTTAGGAAATACTCCCAGTATGATATGTATTCCATTTTAAAAATATGGAAAGACATACATTCTACATTTGCCACATTTCCACAATTTACCTGTGAGATTAAAATTACTTGATTATCTACTGAAAAGTAATATTATTTTCCACTTTTTACCTTAATCTTTTTCTGATCCTCCTTCCTGGCTTCCACCAAACACAATAGGATTTCTCAATTCTGTTGACTCTTTTTTGTGAAGATGTGTTGACTTTCCTCCCATTTTTAAAGTTCTTGATCACTTCAGAGCTTTTCAGATGTATTAGAAATGCATTTCATATTGCAACATTTTTGCCCACACATGAATGAAAGAAAAGTGTTGTCAAATCTACTCACGTTTACTAAAATGTCATGCACGCAAGTAGTTTTCCTATTCAGTAATAAGAAGCCCTGATGGCACACTGGGTTAAGTGTTGGGCTGTTAATTGCAAGGCCACACTATGGGAGAAAGATGAGGTGGTTGGCTCTTGTAAAGACTTATGGTCTCAAAAACCCCACGAAGCAGTTCTACTCTGTTCTGCAAGGTCGTTTTGAGGATTGACTTCACAGGAGTAGATTTTGGTGGACTTTTATTCTGTGAAAATCACTGCCTAGCCTTTCAACTTCATGCTCGAGTCTTTAATTTCCTCCATGGAGGCTATAAATGACATCAAATTAAGGGATTCAGGTTCAAACTGTAGTTTTACTTGCCAGGTCTCAATATGTCTACCTGTGCTTTAGTAAAAACTATTCCAATAGAATATTGTATATAAGATCACATCTGAAAACGCCTTCTTGGCAAGTATAACACATGGTTATTGTCTTCCATTCATGACTATGCATTTTAGAATAGGGATATATTAATATTTTGTTTTAATAGAATGTCAGAAAGATGGGAGTAATTTTGGATCGTTTTTTATTAAATGATATAAAAACTAACATTAGATCCTGCATTTTAGTCAAACTTTTCTGTAATTGCAATAGGTAGATTTTATATTGTTAAACAAATTTTGCATATAGGAAAAGCCATCCTCTTACTAAATACATTTGTACGGCAGTCTCTAAGTACTAGAGGATAACAGTTAATATTATAGGCGATATTTATTAACTTCCTCAGACAAATAGTATTTAGCAATAAAATCAAATCTCAATATTTAAGTAATATCAGTTATAAAGCAGTTATAAACATTTTCTTCAGTAAAGAAGATGTTTCCATTTTAAGTTATTAGTGAACTTCCAAGTACTTAAATGAGCTTCTCTAGCATTTTAACAATGTTTATAAATTCATGCTTGTTATTTAATCTAAAGCCGTAAAAGACAAATAATTTATATGTGAATTTCAAGTGGAATCCATTACTTAATAGCACATCACATGCTGGCAGCTGAAATAAATTGTAGTTGAAAAAAAGAACAACTACTAAATAATATTTTACATTTACAAAGATTTCTCACCTCGAACATGAATTGGTTTTCTATTTTTTGACCTTACAGTTACATCTCATACTTTAAAACATCTATTCATAGCCGCATGCTCTACATTCAGTAAGCACTCAATGTTTGCTGATGAATCAGAAAGCATCTCAGCAGAATATGATGACAACCAATTTAGATTCAGCAATCTTGAATGTATCCCCATGTGCTGCCATTTATTCAGTCATTCATTTAGTAAATAATTGATTGCATTATGCTAGGCATTGAGTATATAGACATGTATAAAACTGATATGATGCTTGAGCTATTGGGACTTCCAATCTAGTAAGAAATCAGATATTTAAAAAATAAGTCTCTATATATTCATTTATAAAATTATAAATGGCATTGGGTGATACTAAGAAAAAGAACAGGGCATTGCAATAGAGTTCTATTGTAACTGGGTTCTGTAAGATAAGAATGTAGGAAGACTTAGGCAAAGGCTTAGGAAGGCGGGGAAGAAGCCCTCTGGGCACAGGGAGCAGTATAGGAACTAAAGAGGTCTCATGATTCGAACTCGGTGACGGAGATGCCACGAACGGTGAGTGCTGGGAGTCATTGCGAACTTGATTGCATTAATTTCTCCATGATTCAGACCCCTCATTTAAGAGACAAGTAGGTTTCAAATAAATGTTTTCTGTTAATAGGATCCCTTCTAACCCCGAATTTCTATGACCTTCTGATTGTGTAACCCTGGAAACAGGAATCTTTAGAAAGCTGTACTCAGTGATGGGTTCTGAAGCTAAAGCAATAGTGAGATGGCTGGCACATGCCTGGACCACTGGGCACCACATGTTAAGAGAGATATGGGAAAAGCAGTGTATTCTGAGTGGCTTTTAAGGTGACTAATTTTCTGGGCTTCAGAAACTGTGAGGTTTTTCTTTTCCTTCTTTTTGCCACCCTGACTTCTGCAGTTAGGGAAGACTGGGGGCTCCCTGTAGCATGGCTGGGAGATTTTCTGATGACGGTTGTTCAGTGCTAACATTAGGTAGACAGGGGAAATGGGAAGACTGGTCATAGTGCTAGCCTAGGTGAGAAGGAAAATCCAAGTCATGCAAGGCCTAGTAAAATGCCTAGATGGGAGACATGGTTCCTTTTTATGAATGGGCAAGTTTGGAGGGTTTTTTTGTTTGTTTTTTTACATCTTGGGAGATGTTTGAACTTGACTATCAGTTTAGTCTTCCTCAAGTCTGAGAGCCTTTAATTACCAGGCTTTGTTTCTAGGTGCCTAGGTGGTGTCATGGGTTATGCGTTGGGCTGTAACTGCAAGGCCAGCAGTTTGAAACCACCCATCACACTGTGGGAGGAAGATGGGGCTTTCTGCTCCTGTAAAGAGTTAACCGTTTCAGAAACCCATAGCAGGCAGTTTGCCTCTGTCCTTTAGGGTCACTATGAGTCAGTGAGTTTAGCTTGGTTTGGTTTGAGGGCCTTTAAAAGGTCCCTGGTGGTGCAAATGATCTAGTTTCATAAAGAAAAACCAAGTGAGCTGGCACACCCTATGCCACAGGATTGCCACGAGTAGGAATCAACTCCGTGGCATGACACAACAAGGGTTTTTAAATACCCCCCCCCTGCTGCCCCAAATACCCAGCAATAATCTCTTTAGAGTCTAGTAATAGAGTTATTGTCCCCAAGTGTTATATTTCTAATACATTCTGTCCAAATGGATAGCTTCATTTAACTACAAAGCACATTGTTGCACAGAGAAATCCACAAGCCCCTCTGTTTCCCCAAACCTTTCTCTCCCAAACTTACAGATTTAAGCTTGACTTGCTACTGGTCTGCAGTAGGTAAGCCTTAGCATTCTGAACAGCAATCTCAAGCATGTTGGGGGCTGCTTCAGAGACTTCAGGCTCCACCTGATCAGGATCCTCGTTACTGCCCCAGTCTTCCTCCAGGAAAAGACCAACTCTCAGCTCTTTTTGTTGAGAGTGGTTTGAGGTCACATGCCCTGGCTGGGGTAGGTGAGGTTTCGATTGCTGAGACTGTTGGAGGGCGTTCCCCTCTAATTGACTTGTTGGATGAGGAGTGGATTCTTCATCATCAGTCGTGTGTTCTACATGATCAGAACGAGTTGTTTCAGCGTCAGGAATCGCACTAGTGAGCTTGTCTGATGGCCAAGGTGGGACAAGATCCAGTTTGGGCAGCTCAAGGGGAGGACTGGGAAGGGGGTCCTGAGGAGAGGCTCCAGGCAGTGATGCTCCGAATGTGGTAAGGTCACCCGCAGGGGTGCTGGCTCTAGACCGGGGGCTGCCAGGCAGGCTGCTCCTGGGCTGGGGTTCTGTTTCAGGCCCTGGCTCAGACTCCATGGGCTCAGGTAACTTAGGCTCCTGATCTCTGGAAGAAGCTGCTGCCATTTCTTCCCATGGCTGCCCTGCTTCACCTGGTTCTTGGCTTTCCTCTTCCTGGTTCAGAATAGTCGAGGCTTCCATGGAAGGAGTCAGGAGAAAAGTCTCTGGAGGAGCGGGGAGTAGAGATGGAAGGAGGCAACACAAAGCTGAGGCCTCCTTAGCGATTTCTGAGCTCAAGTTGCCCTGCTAGTTGCAGCGTCCTCTCTCCATAGCAACTCAAGGCAGCGTTCCCTTTTTTTTTTAAAAAAAGCAGCAACTAACCAACGAAAACCAAGAAGCAGCTCTGTTGCTAGGATTAAAGAGAGACACCAAGTACTGTGAAAATACTGGGCTTGTGATTTGGTGGAGTCGCTGCTTCTCTGCCTAGTGCAACCAATCAGCTCTGCACTGAAGCAGGAAACCTGAGAATGTTTCTGCGTGCTAACACCCCTTGAAGAGGGAGCAGCAAACCCTCCTGGGCGGACCTAATGGTCTAATAGTTGGATGTATGTTAAGCAGAGAGGGGTGAAACATGCATTAATGGAGATACCTCTCTCTGTCTCTCTTTTTCTCTCTCTGACAGGGAACTGCAGCGGGGAGTGAGAGGATGGAGGGAATTGGGAGCTATAGGGAGAAGGAAAGGGAGTGGGGTGAAGAGGGAGCGGGACATCTTGGGAAATTTAGAGTTGCTGGTACCCATAGAACCACAGTGTACTCCCGAGTACAAAATTGACAAAGCTCAAAGATGTCTCACCTGGGCCCATGAAACTCAGGAACTTTTGGAAAATGATCAAAGTCCTGCTTTTTGCTTTTTCCTCCTAGAATGAAATCTTCCCTGAATAGGCAAAAGATTAACTTTAAGGAAAAGAAAACACAGAAAGTTCGTTCATGAAAATAAACAGTTCAGGAGTTACCTGTTTCTAATAACTGAAATTCAAATTAACTCTAAAACTAAATTGGCATAATCTTCATTTGACAATAACATTCAGAAGCTTTCAATGAGTTCGGGTCGTGATTATGACTAGCAAGTCAATCTCCAGCATGAGGAAGGAATAGAGGATCGGGCCATTTCTCTGACTATGAGCTGCAAATTAAAGTCCTTAATTTCGTTTTGGTTTTTTTCCCCCTTGAATTTCTCTTTTTTCATAGACCAATTAAAACTTGGTATGTGAATCTTTTCACTTACATGATTTCCAATATCCACACGGTTCTCATGAATTCTAACTTCATGGAAGAACATACTTGCTCCCTATTCTCCTCAATTTCATGGGGGCATCAGTACATTTCACAATTTTTTCACCCCTCAAACTCCTTGCCACGGTCACTTCGGACCCACTGGTGTTACATGCCATCAGGTCAGTTCTGACTCCTAGCGACCCGATGCAGAACAGAACCAAACACCTGGTCCCGTGCCACCCTCACAACTGTTCTTATGTTGGAGCCCATTGTTGCAGCCACCGTGTCCTTCCATTTTGTTGAAGGTCTTCCTCCTTGGGGCTGCCCCTCCTCTTTACCAAACATGATGTTCTTCTCCAGGGACTGGTCTCTCCTGACAACATGTCCAAAGTACTTTAGATGATGTCTTGCCATCCTCACCTCTAAGAAGCATTCTGACTATGCTTCCGAGGCATTTCTTTTGATTTGGAAGTCCATGGTATTTTCAATATTTTCCACCACCATCACAATTCAAATGCACCAATTCTTCTTTGGTCTTCTTTATTCAGTGTCCTATTTTCACATGCATAGGATTTGATTGAAAATACTATGACTTAGGTGAGGTGCACCTTAGTCCTCAAAGTCACCTTCTTGTTTTTGAACACTTTAAGAGGTCTTATGCAGCAGGTTTACCCAATGGCAACGCGTGTTTTGATCTCGTGACTTCTGCTTCCACGACCATCCTTTGTGCATCCAAGCAAGATGAAATCCTTGACAACATCAATCTTATCTCCATTTATCATGATGTTCCCTGCTGGTCCAGTGGTGAAGCTTTTGGTTTTCTTTACACCGAGTTGTAGTCCACTACAAGTCTTGAAAACAAAATCAAGCTCACTGCCATTGAGTCAATGCTAACTCCTAGTGACTCCCTGTTGGTTTCTGACATGGTAACTGTTTACAGGAGTTTGTTTGTTTGCTTGTTTATTTATGAAAGCCCAGTTTTTATCCCGAGAAGCTGCTGGTGGTTTCAAACTGTGGACCATGTGGTTCACAGCCCAATGCATTACCACGACACCACCAGGGCTCTTACCACTCCCCAATGCATCTGAGGATGCACGTACAAAATTTTGCATATAATTTCTCATGGTACAGGGATTTCTTTATATAAGACTCACATTTTAAGAACACTTGAATTAGATGTATGGACAAAGTGAAGGAAAAACAGAATTGTAAATTGGACATTTTTGTTAATTGATTAGAAGATTGAAGGAGCTAATATTTTTTCCCCTTTCAAGGTTTCTTTCTCTTCTTTATTGCAGCTGGCATATGTGGTGGGGGTTTGCTTTTCTACCTCTCCTCTGGAGGGTTGTTGGGTCAAAAGAAAGCAAGCAGGACGGAACAGGCTTAGAGTGAGCCTCTCTTCACTTTAGGGGGGAAATTCACGGAAAGTTTGCAAAGTGGTTTGTCCACATAGAATAATCTCATAATCTTGTCTTGATTCAAGCTTTAGTTTCAGTCTAGCGAGATTGATTCCAATAAGTTTCTAGCTGTTTCTCATTGTTCTTAAGACAAGGACCAAAACCTATAGCAGATTTACCTTTCCATCACCTTCATTTTGAGTCACCATCCCTTTCTCATTCTGTAATTCAGTCTGTCCAATTCTTCTTTCAATTTCCCAACTGTCTTGCATTCCTTCCAACCTCAAACCCATTGCTCCTGTTGTTTCCTCTACTTGAAATTTTTCTTCCTTTTTTCCCCCACTTAGTTCTTTGCCTTAGAAAAATCTTCCCTGGTGTCAAAAAAATTGCACTTTTCCCTGTCATATCATGTTCTCTCAAAGCACCCTGCAGTGTACATTTATAACATTGGTCACAATTTGTAATTGTAAAGGACCAGCATTGTTGTTTCTTTCTATTTTTTGGAGGTTGTTTTCATATCTTCTTTTAAAAAATATCATTTTATTCGGGGCTCATACAGCTCTAATCACAATGCATACATCTATTCACTGTGTCAAGCACATTTGTACATATGTTGCTATCATCATTTTCAAAACAATTTCTTTCTACTTGAGCTCTTGGTATCAGCTCCTCATTTTTTCCCCTCCCTCGCCTACCCCCCTCCCTCATAAACCCTTGATAATTTTAAAAATTATTATTATTTTTCCATATCTTACAATGACCTATGTCTCCCTTTACCCACTTTTCTGTTGTCCATCCCCCTGGAAGTGGGTTATATTTAGACCATTGTGATCAGTTCCCCCTATCTCCTCCCACCTTCCCCTTCCCCTCCTGGTATCACTACACTCATAATTGGTCCCGAGGGGTTTACCTGTCTGGATTCCCTGTGTTTCCAGCTCTTATCTGTAACAGTGTACATGCTCTGTTCTAACTGGATTTGTAAGGTGGAATTGGGGTCATAATAGTGGGAGGGAGGAAGCATTAAAGAACTAGAGGAAAGTTGTATGTTTTATCAGTGCTATACTGCACACTGACTGGCTCGCCTCTTCCTTGTTACCCTTCTGTAAGGAGATGTCTAATTGTCTACAGATGGGCTTTGACTCTCCACTCTGCACTCTCCCTCATTCACAATGATAGGATTTTTTGTTCTGGGTCTTCGATGCCTAATACCTAATCCTAGACACCCATAATCACAGAGGCTGGTTTGCTTTCTCCATGTGGGGTTAGTTGCTTCTCAGCTAGATGGTTGCTTGATTATCTTCAAGCTTAAAAGATCCCAAACACTATAGCTTTTAATACTCAGGCACCATCAACTTTCTGCAGCACATTTGTTTATGCACCCATTTTGTCTTCAGGGATCGAGTAGGGTAGGGGAGCATCACAAAATGCCATGTTATTACAGCAGTGTTCTTGCATTGAGGGGGTACTTGAGTCGAGGCCCAATGTCTATCTGCTACCTTAATACTTAACAAATATATATATATATATAACTATTTCCCTAAGGTTAAATATAAATATATTTCCATATGTACACGCTTATATTTAGACCTCTATAAATGTCCTTTGCCTGCTATGTCTTTCCTCTATTTCCTTTTACTTTCCTCTTGTCCCACTATCATGTTTGGTCTTCATTCAGGTTTCAGTAATTCCTCTCGGCAACATTGCCCTTGATCAAGCCCCCACCAGGCATGCTATACCCTACTCTCAATAGATTTTAGTTCAATTGTTGTTCCCTGTCCCTTGGGTTGGTTGACATCCCCCTTCCTTTCCCTGACTCATCCTTGCCCATGTCTCCTTGGAACCACCAGTCCAGTTGTTTTCTCCTCCAAATTGTTTATCCTGCCTATCTGATCTAGATACACCTACAGAGAATAATAAGCACAAAAACAAGACAGAGCAAAACAAAACAACAAAAGGAAACAAAACAGCAACAACAAAGAACAATGAAAAAAAAGAAAAGCCTCTAAGTGGTTCCAGGTCTGTTTGTTGACCTTTAGTGGAGTTTTCCGGTTGAGTCTGATGAGGTGCCCTGTTCTGGCCCCAAAATCTATTTTTGGTATTCCCCAAGGCCTTCATTGCTTTGCTCCCCTTGCTGTGCTGTTGCACCCCCTTAGTGTTTCACACTCATGTGATAGGGTCAGATCAGACATAATTTCCGCACTGTGTCTCCTGTGTTGTCCTCTTTAGCACTATGGGTCAGTGAGGGATGTTGTTTCTTGTGTTGGGGCTGGCACTATAGTCCTCTCTGTGCATTGGCTGCTCTGAGCTGGAATATCATTCTCAGGGCTGGTGGGCCAGGATATGTTCCACTCTGACCTTCTCTCTTTGTTTGCTCTGATAGGAGGCACTACTCTCCCTGAGCTGTAGCACCAGTGCAGTCCTCTAAAGTGCATTCTTTGGGTGAGGATGGGGGTTTCCACATAGTTGGGAATGGGGCTGCCCCTGCAAACCTCTGTATTAGTTCCCTGCTTCATGCCAGTATGTTGCATTCATGTCTTGGCGCATCGTTTTGAAGTCTGTTCCCTCTCACCCTCTCCTGTGGAGATATAAACAACACCCTCCCCTAGGGTGGGTTAGTGCCCTGTTCCCTGCTACCCATGTACCCATGTTGCCTTCTTCTTCTTCTTCTTCTTCTTCTTCTTCTTCTTCTTCTTCTTCTTCTTCTTCTTCTTCTTCTTCTTCTTCCTCTTTTTCTTCACCCCATCCTTTTAAGTTGGCAGCCATATATATCCCTGGATTGGGTATGACCCCTGCCATAGTACCTGGACCTCACCCCAGGAATGCATGTATATAGTAGCTTTCTTCCTATGCTCCTTTTGCATTTTTTAGCTTACCTCAGGGGACTCTTGTTGTACTTGTCCTTTTGTGCTGGGCTTACTTCCCTTAGCTTAATCACTCCAGTTCTTCTCATGCAGCAGTGTGCTTCATGCGTTCATCTCTGCTTTTTATAGATGTGTAGTACTCCGTTGTATGTATGTACCATAGTTCTTTAATCCATTTGTCTTTTGATGGAAATTTTGGTTGTTTCCAATTCCGTGCGATTGTGAACTGTGCTTCAATGAACATTGGAGCATAGATGTCTGGTTGTGGCTTATTTATTTCCTATTCTGGGTATATGCCCAGTAGGGGGATTGTTGGGTCATATGGTAGCTCAATTTCCATCTGTTTTGATATCACTAGAACTATTTCCATAGTGGTTATACATGCCTACAAGTCCACTAGCATTGGAGGAGAGTTCCTATCTCACCACAGCCCCTCCACCACTTCTTACTTTCTGATTTTTTGAATTGAGCCATCTTTGAGGGTGTTAAGTGGTATCTCATAGTTTTAATTTGCATTTCTCTTATGGCTAATAATCAGGAACATTTTCTCATGTTTGTTGGCCATTCAGATTTCTCCCCTTGTGAAACTTCTGTTCAGGACCTTTGCCCATCTCCACAGTGGGCAATTAGTTTTTTCCTTATTGTAATCTAGCAGAGTATTGTAGATTTTAGTAATAACGACTTTGTCTGATGTGCCTTTGCTAAAGATGTTTTCCCAGTCTGTGGCTTTCTTTTTATTCACTTGGCGAATTCTTTTAATGTGCACGGGTGTTTTATATAAATCAGTATATCCCTCATTTCAGTTTGTGCTTCCTCTGTATTTGTGTTCTACCCTATATCCAATTGACTATATATTCCCTGTGCCAAAGTTCTCAGGTTTGTACCATTTTCCTCATTAATGGCCCTAATAGTTTGTGGTTTTACCTCAAGGTTTATGATCCACCTTGAGCATATTCTTGTGCATGGAGTGAGGTTAGAGCGTTACTTCATTTTTCTGCAGGCAGATATCCATTTTTTCCCCCAACACCACTTGTTGAGGAGGGCATTCGCTTCCCATTTGATGTTTTTTGGAACCTTATAAAGATCAGTTGTCTGTATGCTGGTGATTTTATTTCTGGGTTTTCAGTTCTTTTCCATTGGTCAGAGTATCTGCCTTTATACCAGTGCCACACTGTTTTGACCACTGTGGCTGTATAACACATGCTAAAGTCAAGTAAAGCAATCCCTCCCACTTGGTCCTTCTTCAGGTGTTCTTTGCTAAGTCTTGGCTCCTTTCCTCTATATATGAAGTTGATAATCAGTTTTTCCAATTCTTTGAGGAAAGATGATGGTATTTGAATTGGGATAGCATTAAATTTTTATAGTGCCTTGGTCAGAACTGACATCTTTATTATATCGAATCTTCTGATCCACAAGCATGAGATATTCTTCCATTTGTTTAGGTCATTCTTGGTTTCTTATAATAGTGTTCTGTAGTTTTCCTTGTACAATGTTTTGCTTTTTTGGGCAGGTATATCCCTAGATATTTCAATTTGTGCTTAGTTACTGTGAAAGGTACTACCTTTTTGATCTCTTCCATGACCTTGTCTGATGTGCATAGCAGTCCAATAGGCTTCTGTTTGTTAATCTTGTATCCTGCCACTCTGCCATGTTCCTCTATCACTTCCAGCACTCCCCTTGTGGAGTTTTAGAGGTTTTCCATATATAAATCAAATCATCTGTGAATAGCAATAGTTTAACCTCTTCCTTCACCAGATGAACATCTTTTATGTCTTTTTTAAAATTTTATTTGCCTTATGTTGTTAGCTCGGGCCTCCAGTAGAATGTTAAATAAGAGTGGGGACAAGGGGCATCCTTGTCTTGTGTCTTTTTCAGTGAAATTGTTTTCATCTTTTTTCCATTGACAATCATGTAGGCTGTTGGTGTTTCATATCTTACAAGATAATACAGCTTGTATTATATTGAGGAATTTTCCTTCCATTCCTAACGTCTTAAGTGTTTTAAAAAGGAATTGTTTGATGTTATATCCACATCTATCAATATTATAAGGTTCTTATAATTTTTCATGTCAATGTGGTGAATAATACTAATGATCTTTGGTGTATTGAACCAAGCCTGCATCCCTGGTATGAATCTCATTTGGTCATAGTGAATTATTTGTTTTATATACTTTTGTATTTTCTTGGACAGTATTTTGTTAAGGATATTTGCATTGACATTCACTAGGGATATTGGTCTCTAGGTCTCAATTGTTGTGGGATCCTTGCCTGCCGTAGGTATCAGAGTTATACTAGCTTCATAGAAAGAATTTGGGACTTTGCTGTCTTTTTCTATGTTCTGGAAGAGTTTTTCACCTATAAAGGAACCCAAATAAGAATATGCTCAGACATATTAGTGAACACTGTGAATAAGAGGAGAGAGTGGAGTAACATATGCTGAAAATTGAAGGAATTAATCCGAGATTAGTATCGCAATCCCTGCTTTTTTAAATTGCAATTTGCATGGTATGTTTTTCTCCAGCCTTTGATTCTCAGCCTATTTTTGTCTGTAATCTTGCAATTTAATCTTGCAATCTATATTTAAACAGTTTAGACTTGTGTCCCAGCTAGTATGTGCCATGTGGGCTTGAAAAGAATGTGATTTTTTTTTTCATTTGGGTGGAGAGCTCTAAATATTTCTATCAGGTCAAATTATGTAATCTTTATATTTAAATCTGTAGCCTCCTTGTTAAGCTTCTTTCCCAGAGAGGCGTGTATTAAAGTCACCTACTGTAATTGTTGAGCCTGTGATTTCTTTTTTCATCTTTTAGAGCATTTTATTGATGAATTTTCCTGGTCTCTCGTTGGGGATGTATATATTTTTTAAGCTCACTGATTCTTGGTATAGTGTTCCCTTGAGCATTATATAATGTCAGTAGTTATCTCTTGTTATGGCTTGCACCTTGAGATTACAATTACAACCCCTGCTTTTAATTGCCAATTGTTTGGCATGTTTTTCGCCAGCCTTTGATTCTCAGCCTATTTTTGTCTGTAATCTTGAAATGTGTCTCTTATAAGCAGAAGATTGAAAGGTTGTGTTTTCCAAGCCAGTTTGTTGTCTCTGTTTTTTCATGCCTGAGTTCAGTCCATTGATATCCAGGGTTATTTCATCCCTCTGTGGACTCTGTGATGTCATCATGTACATTTTTTGTTATGTGTTTCCTTACATCTCTTTCTTATTAATGTGCTGTGCATCCGCACACACGTGTGCATGCGTGTGTGTGTGTTTAATTCTTTTCTTTCTACCCTTGAGCTAATGCTATCTTGGAGGCTATTTTCTCTTTGTTGACCTCTGGGTGGAATTGTCCTATGTGGCACTCTCTTATTTCTGCTCAGTGAGTGCTGTTCTTCTTCCCATACTGGGTCGACAAGGCTCTTCTGTAGGGAGGGGTTTCTTTTAAGATATTCTTTGAGTTTTTTCTTGTCTGGGAGGACTCTTACTTCTCCATCTATCTTGATAGATAATTTGGCTTGAGAGAGTATTCTTGGTTTTGGGTTATTTTCCTTCAATTTTCGGGATATGTTGCTCGACTCTCTCCTCTTATTCATAATGTCCACAAATAGGTCTGAGCATATTCTTATTTGGGTTCCTTTATAGGTGACTGCATTCTTCCCTCTACCTGCTCTTGTGATTTTCTCCTTTTCCACAAAGTCGGGCCGGTTAACTATTATATACCTTGGTGATTTCTTCTTGGGGTTCAGTCTAGCTGATATTCTTTCAGCTTCCTGAATGGTTGCCTGGTTCTCATTCATTAAGTCGGGGACGTTTTTCTTTAAAATTTCCCTCATTCCTTTTGCCATTGACTTCTTCATTGTATCCTGTTCTGGTAGTCCAATTCTTCTAATGTTGTTTCCTTTCATAGCATCAGACATGGCTCTCAGGTTTTCTTCAGCTTCTCTGATTATCTTATTTTAGTGCCTTTCCCATTTGTTGAAATCTGCCTAGGTATACTCTAGGTCACTGGTGTGATTCTCTGCCTCCTCAAGTATTTTGGCAAAGTCTGTGTATTTGCAACTGACTTTTGTTACGGTATGTCTTCCCTTATGTCTTGTATTTCCCTTTGGTGTGTGACCTTTATCTCCTCTATCATCTCATCCTTTTTCTCTAGTGCTTCCCTCATATCCCATATGACTCTAAGCAGCATTCTGAAGATTTCTTTCTGTAGCACACCAATGTCAGCTTCTTCTATGCACTTCGTTAGGTTCATGACTTCTTCTGACTTGCCTTCTGTTTCTCCTGTTTTTTTCGTTGAGGTTGTTGGAGCTGGTTGCTATTTGCATTGTGTTGTTTTAGAGGAGCCCGGCATCATTTCCCAAAAAGTAAAAGAACTAGGCTGTTCCCTAGTCAACCAGTATTCTGTTAATTGGAAGGAAAGTTGGATGGTTCTCTCTAGGGACGCTGCTTGGGTGGATGTACAGCCATGAGGATAGCGCTGCCTTGGATGAAGTCACAGGAAACCATGTGGTGTGTCCCACAGCATCTTGAAGTGCCCAGAGGGCATGCAGGAGTGCCTGCAATGAGAATGCTGCAGAGGGTAAGTGCATGTGCACTATTTGGTGTAGAGCACCAAGGATGGTGGGCAGAAGTGCCTTAGTCCCTCAAACTGCATTGTAGGTCAGGTGGAGGTTCCTTCAGCAGTGTGGAGTGCAGGAGAAGGCTTTCACAGCTGCAGTTGGCCATGTGAGCACTGCAGTAGGTGGGAGGAAGTTCCCTCAGCCACATAGAACCTCAGAAAATGGGCAGGGGTTCCCCCAACCACTTGGAGCACTATGGCTCCTTAAACTTTTTGTAATGTAAACGTACCCTCTTACTTTCACATCCACACCTGAAAGTCATTAAAATTTAGTGTCTTTTCAAATTGGTGCATAAGCAAATGTGGTGAAGAGCTGATGGTGCCTGGCTATCAAAATATATAGTGTCTGGGGTCTTAAAGGCTTGAAGGTAAAAAAAAAACAGCCATCTATCTGAGAAGCAACAAAGCCCACATGGAAGAAGCACAGCAGCCTGTGTAATCTTGAAGTGTCCTATGGATCAGGTATCAGGCATCACAGAGCAAAAAATCAAATCATTGTGAATGAGGGGGAGTTCAGATTAGGGATCCAAGGCCCATCTGTAGGCAACAGGACATCCCCTTACAGAAGGGTCGCAGGGAGATGACCCAGTCAAGGTGCAGTGTAGCAACGATGAAACATACAACTTTTCTCTAGTTCCTAAATGTTTCCTACCCCAGCCCCCAGCCCAAACTATCATGGTCTCAATTCTGTCTTACAAATCTGACTAGACCAGAGGATGTACACTGGAACAGATAGGAACTGGAAACACAAGGAATCCAGGACAGATGATCCCTTCAGGACCAGTGCTGAGTGTAGCAATACCAGGAGGGTAGAGGGAGGGTGGGGTAGAAAGGGGGGACTTATTACAAGGATCTACATATAACTTCCTCCCTGAGGGATGGAAAACAGAAAACTGGGTGAAGAGAGACGTCAGACAGTTTATGATATGACAAATTAATAATAATTTATACATTATGAAAATTTTATGAGGGAGGGGTGAGCGGGAAGGGAGGGGAAAAATGAGGTGCTGATACCGTGGGCACAAGTAGAAAGCAAATGATGTGAGAATAATGATAACAACAAATGTACAAATGTGCTTGAGACAATGGATGTAGGTATGGATTGTGAGAAGCGTTGTATGAGCCCCCAACGAAATGATTAAAAACATTTTTTGTTGTCTTTTCCAAATTTAAAGATGAATAAATATCTACATTGCAGGGTTTTCTTAAGATTTAAGTATTCTGTCTGGACAATGTTTGATGGGAGGAAAAGTTTCTACTCCCATAAAGAGTTACAATCTCAGAAACCAAGTGACAGTTCTACCCTGTTCTATAGGGTTGCTAGGAGTCAGCATCAACTCAATGGCAGTGGACCGTATACTACTTGGTACATAGTAGAACTGGGGGTAAAAAAAGAATCTCTTGATATATTTTGGTATTTTATTTATTCTTTTAATAAGCATCATGCTTCAATGATTATAAATAGTGTAAGTCTAACAGATAGGAACATAGTCTCTAGCAATATTTACTGTTTTATTGCATTCCTAGGATAATTTCTGAAGTCATCCCCACAAAGAAAAGATGAAAATCAAATCTCCTGGGAAACTACCAGTTATTTAGTTTGGCTTATTGAAGATTCAAGTGGGTTGGGATAACCTTCACCTTTGTCATTTAAAGTTGTCACTCTTTGTTGTTCATATGTTATCTTACTAGGTGCAACTGGAGAATGGAAACATCACTTGACCATGGAACAGAATGAAAGATTTGGCAAGCTCTTCCATAGGGTGGGGAAGAATGTTTCCTTGAAGTTCATCTAGGATATAAATGAGGAGTAGAATTCTAACTGCAGTCCAAAATAATCATAAAAATCTACTAATCCGACCTAATGTCGGGGGTTTAAATGGAGAGAAAATGTTTTGAGAAACGATGTACAAATGCGCTTTACACAATTGATGTGTGTATGGATTGGGATAACAGTTGTATGAGCCCCTAATAAAATGTTAAAAAAAAAAAAAAAGAGAAACATCCAAAATATATATATATATATATACAATAAACCAATTTTTTTGACAAACATTGCAAAGAAAAAAAAATCTACTAATCCGAATACATACCTTGATATATAAATTATAAGAATTACATGATAATATCTATAGATGCAGAAAAAGAATTCATCCAACAATACCAATTCCTGTTTAATACATTCAAGAAGATAGGAATGGAAGGATAATTCCACAATATTATATAAGTTATATATGAAAAATCAATAACCAAGATGGTAATCAATGGAGAAAAAACAAAAACAATTCTACTGACAAAAGGGGACCAGACAAGGATGCCACTTTTCCCCACTCCTATTCAACATCGTACTGGAGTACCTAGCTAACAGCATAAGCAAAGAAAAGACATCAAAGGTATTCGCCTGGTGAAAGAAGAGGCAAAACTATCCTTTTTCACAGACTATACGATTTTATATATCGAAAATCCCCAAAACTCCACAAGTGGAGTGTTGGAAGTAATAGAAGAATTTGACAAAGTGGCAGGACACAGATTAACAAACAGAAGTATATCAGACTGCTATACACATCAGACAAGATCAAAGAAGAGGCGATTAAATTATAATTACTCTTATAAGGCGATTACAATAGCCAAGCACAAATTGAGATACACCTGACTAAAAAACCCAAAATATTTGTATGAAGAAAACTACAGAACACTGTTACAAGAAACCAAGAGTGACCTGAACAAATGGAAGGAATCCCATGCTCATGGACTGGAATATTGGACTCAATATGGTAAAATCTCAGTTACTATATTGGACTCATAGTAAAATGTCAGTTCTGCCCAAGGCACTACTGACATTTTAAGTTTAATGCTATCCTGATATGAATACCATCATCTTTCCTCAAATAATTGGAAAAAACTGATTAGCAACTTTATATAGTAAGGTAAAAAGCCCAGGATTAACAGAGATCTCCTCAAGAAGGACAAAGTGGGAGGGATTGCTCTACCTGACTTTAGCACATATTACACAGCCACAGTGGTCAAGACAGTGTGGCACTGGTATTGTGATAGATATTCCGACCAATGGAAAAGAGCTGAAAACCCAGAAATAAAATCATCAGCATACAAACAACTGATCTTTATAAGGGCCCAAAAAATATCAACTGGGAAGTGCATGCCCTTTTCAGCAAGTGGTTCTGGAAAAAATGGATATCTACCTGCAGAAAAATGAAGTAACACCCTTACCTCACTCCATGCACAATAATAAACTCAAGGTGGATCACAGACCTTGAGATAAAACCCCAAACTATTAGGGCCATTAATGAGAGAATTGGGACAAACCTGAGAACCTTGGCACAGGGAATACATAGACTATTAGAAATAGGTAAGGACACAAATACGAAGGAGTCACAAATTGACAAGTGGGATATATTGAGTATATGACACCTGTGTATATTGAAAGAATTCACCAAGAGAGTAATAAGAGAGCCCACCGACTGGGAAAACATCCTTAGCAATGAAATATCAGACAAAGGTCTTATTACTAAAATCTACAATACTTTGAAAGCTTATAATAAGAAAAAAACTAACTGTCCATGAGGAGGTGGCAAAGGACCTGAACAGAAGTTTCACAGGGGCATCAATCCGAATGACCAATAAACATATGAGAAAATGTTCCTGATCACTAGCCATAAGAGAAATGCAAATAAAACAACTAGGAGATACCACCTAACTCCCTCAAAGATAGTCCAACTCAAAAAATCAGAAAGTAACAAGTGTTGGAGGGGCTGTGGGGAGATAGGAGCTCTCATATACTGCTGGTGGACTTGTAAGTATGGACAGCCCTTATGGAAATTGATTTGGCAATATCTAAAACAGATGAAAATTGAGCTACCATACAACCCAGCAATCCCACTACTGGGCATGTACTCAGAAGAGGCAAGAAACAAACCATTGCCAGACATCTGTACTCCAATGTTCATTGCGGCACAGTTCACAATTGCAAGGAGTTGGAAACAACCCAAATTTCCATCAACAGATGAATGGACTAAAAACTGTGGTACATACATAAAATGGAGTATATGCATCCCTAAAAAGCAGCAATGAGTGCATGAAGCACATTGCCAAATGGGAAGAACTGGAGGAAATCATGCTAAGTGAAGTAAGCCAACATAAAAGGACAAGTACAACATGAGCCCATTGAGGTAAGCTTTAATTGAAAAAAAAACCAAAAAACTGGGCATAGGAGAAAAGCTACTATGCATATACATCCTTTGGGGGATGTCCAGCAGCTATGGCAGGGGCCAAACCCAATCTAGGGATACATATGGTAGTTAACTAATAAGAGGGGGAAAGAAAGAGGGGGAAAAGACATGGGTGGGGGGGGGGGGCAGGGCACTAACCCACCCAAGGGGAGGGTATTGTTTATATCTCCACAGGAGAGGGAGAGAGAGACCAGGCTTCAACCCGATGCACCAAGACGTGAATACAGCATATCGACATGTACCAAGGAACCATTAGAGAGATCTGTGGGGCTGCCCCAATCCCAACTATGTGGAAAATGCGCCCCCCACCTCCACCCCCAGAACTATGCACTTCGGAGGACAGCACTGGGGCTACATCTTGGGGAGAGAGGCACATCTGATTAGAGCACACGGGAGAAATGAAATGGGATGGAGAGGGAGGGGAGGACATCCTGACCCACCAAGCCCTAAAGACGATGTTCCTTCTCCGAGGAGACAACACACAGAGAGGACCATAGGGCTGGCCCCACCACGGGACACGACATCCTTCTCTAAACCATAGTGCTGCGGGGGGAGGGGGGATACTGAAGACGCAGTGTGGGAATTGTGCACAATCTGACCCCATCACGCTGGGGCAAAACACTAAGGGCATGCAATAGAGCAGCAAGGGGATCAAAGTGATGAAATTCCATGGGAATACCAAAATTCGACTTTGGAGACAGAGTGTGGCACTCCCATCAGACTTGACTGGAAAACACTCGTAAAGGTCAACAAACAGACTTTGAACTATTTATAGGCCTTTCCATTTTGTCAGTGGCTTTCTTTCCTACTGTTGTTGTTATTGTTTTATTGGTCTTGACTTCCTTTGTTTTATTTGGATTTGCTGGGTTTTGGCACTCATTAATGTATCTACATGTCTATCTAGATAAGATAGGTGGGATAAATTATTCGCAGTGAAAAAGAATGGGACCATTGGTTCTGGGGGGGATACAGGAAAAGGGGAGGTGGAAGAAAGGAGATGGGGGCGGGGATCAAGCCAGGACCAAGGTAACAACAAGTGAACTAAAATCAATGGAGAGAAGGGTGTAAGATGCCTAGTGGGGCTTAATCAAGGGCAATATAGTAGCAGGAATTACTAACTTGAATGAAGACTGAACATGATGGTGGGACAAGAGGAAAGTAAAAAGAAATAGAGGAAAGAACCAGGAGGCAAAGGACATTTATAGAGGTCTAAATACAGGTATAGATAGATAGATAGATAGATAGATAGATAGATAGATAGATAGATAGATAGATAGATAGATAGGAACAGAGCTATGTACTCATATCTATATGTTAAGAATTAAGGCTGCAGATGGACATTGGGCCTTGACTCAAGTACTCTCTCAACACAAGAAAACTTTGTTCTAACAATCCAGAATTCTGCGATTCTCATCTTCCTGACACAATCTTTGAAGACAAAATGGGTACATAAGTACATATGGTGAAGAATGCTGATAGTGCCCGGCTATGGAAAGATATAGCATTTGGGGTCTTAAAGGCTTGAAGATAAACAAGTGGCCATCTAGCTGAGAAGTAACAAAACCTACATGGAAGATGCACAGCATCTTCCCACTGCACCCCATTATCATGACCTCAATTCTACCTTACAAATCGGATTAGACCAGAACATGCACACTGCTACAGATTAGAGCCCACAACACAGGGAATCCAGGATAGATGCCCCGCCCCCCCCTCAGGGCCAACAATAAGAGTAGAGATACCAGGAGGATTAGGGGAGGGTGAGGTGAGAAAGGGGGAATCAATCACAAGGATCAACCTATAATTCCCTCTCAGGGGTACGAACAATGGAAAAGTGGTGAGGAGCAATGGAGGATGATGTAAGATATGAAAATAATAATCAATAACTTATCAAGGGTTTGTGAGGGAGGGCATAAGGGGGATGAATGTGAAAGAAATGGGGAGCTGAAATCAGGGGCTCAAGTGAGAAGAGAATGCTTTGAAAATGATGATGGCGATATATATGCAAATGTGCTTGACACACTGGATGAATGTATGGATTGTGATAAGAGATGTAAGAGCCCCCAATAAAATGATTTAAGAAAAAGATAATAAAAAAGAAAATGATGATGGCAACAAATGTACGAATGTGTTTGACACAATGTATGCATGTATGTATGTATTGTGATAAGATCTGTATGAACCCCCAATAAAATGATTTATTAAAAAAAACTCTGATGGGAAGCAGATACCCTCTTCTTCAAGTAGTGCTTGAAAAAATGGATACCTACCTGCAGAAAAATGAAGCAAGACTCTTACCTCACTCCATGCATAAGAGTAAACTCATGTCGGATCACAGACCTTGAGGTAAAACCCCAAATTATCAGGGCCATGAATGAAGGAACTGGGACAAACCTAAGAACTTTGCCGCAGGGAATATTTGGCCATCGGAAACAGTGAAGGACACAAACACAGAGGTTTCACAAACGGGATGTACTAAAGATTAAACACCGGTTTACATAAAACAAATTTGTCAAGAGTGTAATAAGAGAGCCTATAGACTGGGAAAACATCTTTAGCAATGACACATCAGACAAAGGTCTTATTACTAAAATCTACAATACTCTGCTTGGTACAATAATTGAAAAACAAATAGCCCATTTAGGAGGTGGATAAAGGACCTTGTGGTGGTTACATAATTTCATATCAACTTGTTAAATAGGTTATAGGGGTAGAGTCTAGCTTGTCAATAAGGTCATAGCCAATCATGCCTCTGTGTGGGAATGACCGTCTCCTAAGGATTTGGGCTACTCCTTTCTTATGCAGGACACACACTCCCCTTGCGAGACATTACTGTTGACAAGTTGCATGGAGCTACACTATGGGTCCTGAGTCCTGGAACTGAAAAGCTAACTGGAGACCCACACCAACATTGAGATGCTTCCACTGCCACAGGATTCATAAGACTTTCCACCCACTGGCCTGTGATCTTCCTTTGGCATCATTGTACGTGTTGTGTAAGTCTGAAGAGGAATTTATAGAATGGTAACAGAAATATGGACTAATATTGGACTTATAGACTTGTACTGGGTTGGTCTGGGATGTTTTCTTAATATACAATTACTCTTTGATGTAAAGTTCTCTCTTACACATACATGATTGCCAATGAATTTGTTTCTCTAGTCAACCTGGACTAACACAGATATGAACAGAAGTTTCACAATGGTGGAAATCCAAATGGCCAATAAACAGATGAGAAAATGTACCTGATCAATAGCCATAAGGGGAATGCATATTAAAACAACTATGTGATATCACCTAATACCCTCATAGATAGCCCAATTCAAGAAATGAGAAAGTAACAAGTGTTGGTGGGGTTGTGATGAATAGGAACTCTCATCTACTGCTGGTGGACCTGTAGGTATGTGGGGCCATTATGGAAATTGATTTGGCAATACTAAAACAAGTGGAAATCGAGCTACCACATGACCCAGCAATTCCCCTTTGAGGGTTATGCTTTGCTAAACATTGCCTTTCTTATGTTAGTGCATGATTATTCTACCAGAGGAGAAGGGTTAAATTTGTTTTTTTATTTTTTCTTAACACTTTATTAGGAGGTCATACAGATATTATTACAAACCATAATTCAATTAGATCAAGCATAGTTGTGCAAATGCTGTCATCATCATTTTCAAAACATTTTCTTTCTTCTTGAACTCCTTAATATCAGCTCCATTTTCTCCCTTCCCTCCCTTCTTCTACCACTCCACTGAACTCTTAATATATATATAATATATATACTATATATATATAAATAATATATTATTATTATTGCAATATCTTACACCATCCAATGTATCCATTCACCTAAAATTCTGTTGTTTCTTCCCCTTGAATTGGGGTTATACAGTCATCATTGCTATCAGTTCCCTCTTTGCCCCGCTCTCTTCCCAAACCCTCATGGAAATTTCCTCCCAGTACTGTTTCTGAGGGGTTTGTCTATCTTAGATTTTGTGCATGAGAAGATCTTAAATGTACTAATATACATGTGCAGATCTAAGAAGATTAGTGAGGTAAAACTAAAGCTGTAATAGTGGGAGGAGGAAATGTTTAGGAACTAGAGGATAGTTATGTCACTCATCAGCGCTCTACTGCACTCTGGATAGATCATCCCTTCTGAGTGGCCCTTCTGTGAGGTACCATCTAATTGTCTTACAGGTGGGTTTTGGGTCTCCACTTTGTCCATGCTCCTTCACATCAATTTGTTTACTAATTTTTGACCTTCTGAAACCTGTTCCCTTTGACACCTCATGATCACACAGCGTGGTGTGCTTCTTCCATGTGAGATTTATGGTTTCCTGCTAGATAACCCCTTGTTTAGCTCCAAGCCTTTACTACTGCAGACACTATATTTTAATGTCCTGGAACCATCCACTCTATTCAACATATTTACATAAACACCTATTTTGTCTTCAGTGATTTTGTCGGGAAGGTGAGTGTAGTGCAGTGCCATGCTATTCGAACAAAGTGTTCTTATACTGAGTTAATCTTTAAATATTGGCCTAAAGTCCATCTGCTTCC
Organism: Echinops telfairi; assembly: GCF_000313985.2. Classification (NCBI taxonomy): domain Eukaryota; kingdom Metazoa; phylum Chordata; class Mammalia; order Afrosoricida; family Tenrecidae; genus Echinops; species Echinops telfairi. The sequence continues at coordinate 48,004,924 of NW_022107431.1, read as the reverse complement.
TCACTGTATTTACTTATATATATCTATATAGATAAATACACCAATATAGACATATTTTTACATATATACATATCTATATTTATACCTATATATAATTTTACTTCCTTGTTCTTTCCTCTATTAAGCCTATTTCTTTTTATTTTGGTCTGGTCCCACTATCTGTTTTCCCATTGTTTGCCTCTCAGTCATTCCTCTCGGATACATTACAGTTGATCAAACACAACCAGGGACACTACACCCTCCTCCCCATCAATTTTAGATCCCTTGCTAATCCCCTGTCCTTGGTGTAAGCATTCAATAGTTTTAATCATCATTATAAAATACTAAGAACTTGAATGGGACCTCATATTTCTACTTGTAGGTTAATTATGGATGGAACCGACTCATACTACTTGAAGTTTAAAGGATGTAATTTTTATCGTTCCTTGGCTAATACTACCCGACTAGAAAATCTCGATGACTTTGAAATTAGAGATATGATGTCTTCATAGTCACATATCCCAAATCAGGTAAGTATGAGAAGTAGGCCTTCTGCTATCTGTCTTTACTCTGGTTCCATAATACATGTGTACAAAAAATCCTCCCCCTTCCCAGCAGGGCAGTGTATATTTGGATATCATTTATTCTTTCTCTTCATGACCCTGTAGGAAAGAATAGTACTGCCATTTGGATTTCTAAAATAGAGCAGAGAGCCTCCTCTTTCTCCCATAATTTGGTAACAGAAAAAAAAGAAATGACATCCAAACTTTATGACGTAAGGTCATTTATAATTATATCATCAAATTGATGGGCAATATGAATAAATCAATTATTAAGAGAAATTATTTGGTAACTGATGTCTTGGGCTGAAAATGAGAGAAGAAATATTTGAGAGATTAGTCGCATTTTTGTACATCAAACCTACCAATTTCTAGATAGGAGCTAGAGGAGGCTGTATGCTCTGTCATGATTTCTGTAAAGTTCCTGAAACCCAGAGAAGCAATTTTACACTGTCCTGTAAGATTGCTGAGTCACATAGACTGAAAGGCAGTGAGAATGCTTTCATTGTTCTCTGCTTTGATTTATATTTCATGTTCGTATTAATTCCTAATGTACTTCAATAGTATTGAAGTAAAACGAATCACTACAAATGTCCAATCCAAGATCTAAGTCTTAAATTGTGCTTTATAGATCGTAGAATGCATTGAAATGATGAGGCATGGCGTAGTTAGTGTTTGTCACAGCTGTAACAAAGTGTAAGTCATTGGAATAGAAATCACCGTGTTCATAAAAGTGCTCCAATCCTTTCCTATTACTTCTATTGTGAAATTCGTGACCAGTTTACTTGGAAACACATTGCATTATCCCTGGATTCTTTTACTATGTACAAATATTAGAGTTGATGATTAATCTCAATAAAATTGAAACGTGTTGCTATTTTTCTCCCTTAGCTGTCAGTAGCATCTCAGCTTGAACACTGCAGCCCATAAAACACTCCCTAGCCTACATGAGACTGTAGCCCTGGGACATCGTACACTGGTCCACAGCCCAATCCTCAGCATTCTCGCTCTCTCATCATCGAGACTCCCAGAATTCACCTTAAATTACATCAAATAAACACTGTACATCAGGCAGGTGAGAAAGACATTTGCAAGACTTGGGACACCTAATACTATTTCATCATATTGAAGCCATACTCATGAGCATAGGTGCAAAACTTCAAGTCTTCCGTTAATTAAACCAAATATGGCAGTAATATATAAACAGTATGAATTAGTTGGATTTGCTTCAGGATTCAAGACTAGCTTAAAAAAAACAATATATTTTAACTGCAGCAAGACTTTACAGAAGAAAACTCACATCATTTCCATAGTTGCAGGAAAAGCATTCAATAAAACTCAAAATCGGAAATTTTTGAAAACTAAGGAGAAAATAGAACTCCATTAATCTGATAAGAGGAACAAAACAAAAGACTCCAATAAATATAATCCATGGGGCAAACATATAAAACAATACATCTAAAATCAGGAAAATACATGAACAGAAAGCTAATATAAATGTATGTAGATAAGTAATGAATGCCATTCCAAGAGAGCATTTCACTTTAAGGAAGATGAAGTAGGGACCCTGAATACTAGGCCCTCAGCAGCTGTGTCTCAGCAATTAAGGAGTCATCCTCCTTGTATTTTCTCTTACTTTACTGATTTCTTCACTATATGGGTTACTGGGTGAGTCCTTAACATGAGTGTGTAGACTCTGTAGGCTCACTTTACAGATCAAGTCCTGGATTAGGCTTAAATATCTCCAGAAGCTGTGCACAGTGATACTGAATAGAGGGTTGTATTTTGATCTTAGAATGATGGGTCCCTTTTTAAAAGGAGACTGGATGGCTGGATACAGAGTTATGCATTTTTTTTCATGTCATAGGATACATTCAGTGAAATAGGAGATATGTGATTTGGACATTGTGTGGTTACCATATTAAACTTTGTGAGAGTTTGCTTTTAGTTGATCTTCTTGCAGCTGCTGCCGTTGCTGCTGCTGTATGAACTGCTGATGGAAGTAGGAGGTAGGATGGCGGTAGGAGGTAGGATGGCGGTAGGAGGTAGGATGGTGGTAGGAGGGACGGGCAGTAGTAACAGATAAGGTGAGAGTGCTTTGGTGGAAGCAGAACAAGAAGTCAGCAGGGTGGTCTTGTTCATACACCATCCTGCTGTGCTCACAGTTCCGTCCTCCTGTGTAGCAAATTGAATGGTCTCCATATCCCCCACCCCCTAACCCTTCCTACTCACGGCACCGCCAGAGAGCCAATGCCCAGAGCTAGGTACTTTTCTTCACCTGCTTGTATCCCACCGTGGTTTAGTGTTGCAAGAGTCTTGCTTTGATTTTTTTTACTCTCATTCATATTGCTATCATCTAGGGTTTCTAAGTCTAAATTTCATACTTATTCCATGAATTGACCGATGCATTTTACCACTGAATTGGCGGTTAGTTGTCCAATGCCTGTCCCATGGCAACACTGATGCTTTAATAAATCATTAGGAAATAAGGATACATGAAATGAAAGCTTATTTTCCTTAAAGATAAAATCAACAAGAAAACATTATTCTGGGATCACAAACACAAATGTAGCTGGACATTTCAGGAACAGATGTTAACAAATACATACTTGTATCTCCAGAAATGCATACTTGCGTTGTATGAACATGGGGGGAAATATGAATTGATCTAACTAACCAGTCTGTAGTTCTTGCATAGTACAGAGATAAGCTGATGGACTGACCAGAAGGATCCTTATGTTATGTGTCTGGATACTTAAAAAGCAAATCATAGACTAGTGGGTATAACAAGAGAGTATTTGGCTTTCAAGATGGTTATTTACATATTCTTTGCAGCTATAAATAAAAGTCTGGAAGGCTACACTTCTTTTTCATTCTTATACCTGAGAATAAAATAAGTTCAGAGCTAAAGATGAGGCATTTGCATATATATATATATATACACATATATAAAAATCACACGTTTGTATAGGTACATGATATGCAAAAATATACACATGCATACATATATGCATATATATGTATATATACTGATTCTTTAAGTCATTTATCAGTAAAATATGTTGCTTTTCATTTAAAATGAAAATCAAACCAATGTTTTTTAATTGCATGACTGAGAAACACCAGAGGGGAATGTTTGATTGCTAAACAGAGTTTCTGTGCTTGCTGAACATTAACTGACTTTTAATCAATACATCAGATTTAGCCTGTGAGGACATCACCATTTCAGCAGACGCTGGAGGAGGACTCTCGCGTAATGTGAGATAACCTCCATCGGAGGTCATTGGACTAGAAGGACTTAGAAATAGTATTTAGAAAAAAGAATTGCATAAGAAATCCAGAGATTAACTGGGGAAGGAAGCATTCTCAGCAAAGGTATCATTGTTAGGGTTACAGCATGGCTTTAGAAATGGGACAGGTCTGTCATAAAATCTGTGAGCATAACTCGTTAAATTCAGTCATTTGATATGTGATCTTGGCATTTTTAAATTTTCCAGGTTGAACTTGTTCCAGCCCAGGCAACCATGTTGTTTTCCTCATGCGAACTTTCAGATAACCCCCAATCTTTGTTTTCTGCTTGTGAATGCTTCCTTAATTGGCAGAGTTCCCTTGGAAGTTAATTTTCCCACAGGTTTGGCTTTCTTGAGATGTATTTCATGACAGTTGGATTCTGGAAGATGGAAATCACGTTTTATTATGCTGACAGCTACTTAACCTTTGGGTGAGCATTATTAGGAGGCTTTCACTTATTATGATGTTAGTTCTTTTTTTCTCACTTAGCATAATATGATTTGTATAAATGTAATTGTTCTCAGGAGTGAGTCTGCAGGAGTATCTAAGCAATACCATCTGTCAAGAGAGATGCACTAGCGACTGTGTAAAGAGCTCTGAGGGTGTGGTGGGTTAGCTACTGGGCTTCTAAGTGCTGAGTCAGCCGCTCAAACCCATCAGCCAGTCCATAGGAGAAAGATGAAACAATGATGTTCTACTGGTCACTAGGAGTCAGAAGCACCTGGATGGTAGTGGATAATTCCAATGGGTTTTGGAGCCTGATTAAATCTTCTGTGTGATGTCACCTGTTAAGTCTTTTCCAGCAAAGATCACTAGGTGCAACATTGTGTTTGAGTATATAAGGTTTATATTTTTTTCACTGAGGGAGAATACACACTATGGGGAAACAAAGGTGTCTCAGGGAGAAGTTGTCAGAGAGAAAGGATCAGGTGTGAGCTGTGGTTAGGTAATTTGAGGGATTCAAATGATGGTGGGGCTTGACTCTGAATTTGATGCTAATAAGAAAGAGAAATGGTTCTGTGATAGGATAGCTTAGTAAGTGATAACTAGGAGGAGGAAAGGTCAGAGAAGTGGTTCTCAACATTCCTAATGCCGTGACCCTTTAATACAGTTCCTTATGTTTTGGTGACCCCCCAACCATAAAATTATTTTCATTGCTACTTCATTACCATAATTTTGCTAATATTATGAATATGAATGTAAACTTCTGATATACATTTTAATTGTTACAAATTGAACATAATTAAAGCACAGTGACTAATCACAAAAGCAATATGTAATTACATATTGTGAAATGTTTATTTCTAGTGACAAAGAAATGAAATTTTGTCTTGAAGCATGGTGTAGCATGGTTAACAATCTTCAAGCTGTGTACTCATATGTGGGCGTATCTGCATGTGGGAGGACCCACCTGGAGATGGATAGAGGAGTGGTGTCTCAGTTCCTAAGACCATCAGAAATATGGATTTTCCAATGGTCTTAGGTGACCCCTGTGAAAGAGTCGTTCAACCCACAAAGGGGTCGTGACCCCCAGGTTGAGAACTGCTGGACTAGAGGGAAGCTAAAACTACATTTGATAAAGAAGAAGGAGTCACATATATTAGCTGCTAGAAAAGGCTATTTGATCATTTTTGTAGGCTTTATATATATATGTTTATAAGATCAATATTAGTCAATTTATATAACACACATGCACACACACAGTATATACTCAAGTATAAGCAGACCCAAATATCAGCCAAGGCACTTAATTTTATCATGAAAGCTGCATAAAAATGTGCTGATAAAGTTGACTTATACATGAATATTTTATATATATATATATATATATAGTCAGTGTCAGACATGATTACAGAGTGATCTCGTTTTTGTCTTGATTCTTTCTGGTCATGGATTGATGTTCTATGACGTGTTTTCAACAGTACAGCACTAAGATCACCTATTGTGTGCTCCAGCACAGTGTATAGTAACACTGATGACTGGATGCTAGTGTTAGGATAACCCCTGGAACTCAGGAGCTATTTTTATCTTTCTCACCTTGTTTCAGAAGATGTTGAGAAAAGATACAAAAGTTACTGGGGTCCACATAATAAACTAGCTGAGATGTTAGGAGAGAGATCCTCTAAAAATGCAGAAGTGTTAGATTGCAGAGAGACAAAGTAGCCCTTTAAAGTAACAGGAGTAATTGTTCCCAGAGGGTATGGAGAGAGAGGGATTGTGAAGTAAAGGGGAGACTAGGGAGCTGATAGCATTGATGATTGTGTAAACCCACTGGATGGAATTGAACAAGAGAATTGGATGTGAATGGATATATTAGATTGGATTGGATGGCAAAACATAAAACATTATTATAGTGAAAAAATGAATAAAATAGGGCTCCTGGCGGGTAGGGTGGGAAGGGGAAGGGATACAGAGGAGCTGATAGCAAAAAGAAAGTTAAAAAATGGTTTAAAACAGCGTGGTAGCAATTGTACAATACTGCTTGATGTGATTGAACTATGGACTTTTAAGTTATCTGTAAGGGCTCCCAATAAAATGATTAAAAACTTAAAAAAAGAATGAAAATAAATAAGTAAATAAAATAGCTCTTTAATACCTGAACTCTCAATAGCATGCAGATTTGCAGGGCTATGAGACAGTGTTGTAAGCATATTATGACACTCTCAGATGATAGGTGATTTTAATGGCTGTCACCCAGCACTCAGAGTGTATGTGTTCCAAAATCCAAAAGAGGACTGAGGATAGGCCTTATTCTTAAAGTGAAAAATTTCCAAAGTGTGAGCTTTATCATTTTTAAAACAAACTTTCAGTGGCATTTGATGAAGGCAGGTTTCAGTGACTAAACCAATATTGCTGCCAAGGATCCAATTAGAGCAGAGACGGGGGCCCACTAGCATGTTGTTGTGCTGGGTTGATTAGAAATAGCACTCTGCCACATACCATATGAAGTGTCATCCCATGGCCAATGGAGTAATGTATGGACTGAATTTCAGATGCTACAACACCTATAGCTATAGTCTTTGTACCTGAAATATGCTTTAAAACGATGTGCAATGTCCCTCCCCAGATATGGTTGAGATAGTTAAAAAGGTCCAAAATAAAATATGCTAATACTTCATAACTTCAAATTTTATATTTAGTGCTTTCTGACAGGACATATAGCAAGGAGCATCCCACACATTTTTAAAGTCTATTGTTTAAATAAATCTCTCTCTTCATTTGACACACCTAGGGTAGTAATACTGCTTACTTTGGCTCAGTATTGTTTCCACAGTACTTCCTGTCTCCAAAAAAGATTGCTCAATCAATATGTCTTAAATGAAACAATAAGTCAGGAGGACAATGGTCTGTTTGCATGCAGTTAACAGGAGAGAGGTGATTGAACTTCAGACTTTAATATCAGACTAAATAATTCTTATAGTTGTTACATTACACTGTTGAACGCATAGCTACTCAATAAATAGTTCTCTTGTCGATGAATGAATCATTGTTGCCCTGGCACTTCTAGGTCCCATCTGGTCCGTACTGCCCACAGCGACTCTATGTACAACAGACCGAAACACCGCCCAACCCTATGGCGTCCTGATGACTTTTACTCTCGAGCCTGTCATTGCAGCTACGGTGTCAAGTCATCTTTTCCCGGTTCTTTTTGTTGCTGTCCATTTACTTTGCCAAGCAAAACGTCCTCTTCCCGGGACTGGTTCTCCTGATCACACGTCCAAAGTAGATGAAGCAAAGTCTGACTGTCCTTGCTTTTAAGGAACATTCTGTCTGTCCTTCTTTCCAAACAGGTTTGTGGGATCTTTTGGAAGTCCATGGCACTTTCATCTTTCCCCAGCACCATAAGTCAAACACACCTTTGTTCTTGCTTATTCAGTGTTCAACTTTCAAAGGCATATGAGGTGACTGAATGTGCCATGGTTGATTCACACCTAGTCCTCCAAGTAACATTCTTGCTTTTCAACACTTTACACATGTCTTGCATAACAGATTTACCCAATGTCCTTGATCTCTTGACTGCTTGTTTTATGAACATTGTGGATACATGCAAGGTGGCAACCTTAACAACTTCAACATTTTTACCCTTTATCGTCATGCTACCTATTGGTCCAGTGGCGATGATGTTGACTTCTTTACATGGAGTGGTAATCCATATGGAAGGCTGCAATCCTGGATCTTCATCAGCAAGCACTTCCAGTCCTCCTCACTTTCAGCAAGCAAGTTTGTGTCATGTTTATATCACAGGTTGTTAAAGAGCTTTCTTCCAAGTCTTGTGCCACATTCTTTCTTGTATAATCCAGTGTCTCTGATAATTTGCTCAGCATACAGATTGAATAAGTATGGTTACACAGATGTAAACCTGATATTTACCTTTCCTGATTTCAAACCAGGCAATATTCTGTTCTTTTGTTCACACAACTGCTTCCTTATCCATGTATAGGCTCCAGATGAACGCAATGATGTGTTCTGGGATTCATATTCTTCTCAAGGTCATCCGCATTTTCTTATGATCCACACAGTCGAATACCTTTGTATAGTCTATAAAACACAGGTAGTTATTTTCTTGGTATTCTCTGTTTTCAAACAAGATCTATTTGACATCAGCAAGGCTATCTATTGTTAGACATCCTCTTTTGAATCTGACAAGAATTTCTGGCAGCTCCTTGTCAATATACTGCTGCAGCCATTGTTGGATGATCTTCAGGAAAAATTTTACTTGCATCTGATATTAAATATAGTGTCCTATAATTTACACATATGTTGGTTCACCTTTCTCTGAAATGGTGTAAACACGGACTTCTTCCATTTAAGTAAGTACTTCCAGTGCTTCATCAGTTTTTTGAAACTTTTCAAATGATATTCTGTTATTTCCTTGATCTTTGCTTTTAGGTAATGCCTTCATGGAGTCTTAGGCTTCTTCCTTTGGGATCATTGATTGTGTCAAACATATGCTTCTCTTGAAATGGTGGGCTATCAAATAGCTCTTTTTGGTACAGTAACTTTCTATTCTTTCCATCTTCTTTTGGTCATTCTTGCCACACTCAACATTTTCTCTGTAGACTCTTTTAATATAGCAACTCAATGATTGAATTTTTCCTTTAGTTCTTACAGTTAAGGATATCTTCAGTAAGTACTCCCTCCAAGCAAGAATACTTTGTTCTATTAAATTGGCATTCCATGATGCTCACCTACCTGACAGGATCACTGAAGACAAATGGGTGTATAAGGAAATATGGTGAAGAAACTTGATATTGCCCGGCTATCAAAAGATATAGCATCTGGGGTCTTAAAGGTTTGAAGGTAAACAAGTGGCCATCTAGCTGAGAAACAATAAAGCCCACAAGGAAGAAGCATACCAGCCTGTGTGATCACGAGGTGCCCAAGGGATCAGTTATCAAGCATCAAAGAACATGCTCACCTCTCCAATACAATCGCTGAAGACAAATGGGTGCATAAGTAAATTTGGTGAAGAAAGCTGATGGTGCCCAGCTATTAAAAGATATAGCATCTGGGGAGTGCAGATTGGGTACCCAAGACCGGTCTGTGGGCAACTGGACATCCCCTTACAGAAGGGTTGCAGGGTGGAGACAAGCTAGTCAGGGTGCTGTGTAGCAACGATGAAACATACAACTTTCCTCTAGTGCCTAAATGCTTTCTCCCCCTCTCTCCCCACTATCATGATCCCAATTCTACCTTACAAATCTGGCTAGACCTAAGGATCTACACTGATACATAGGAACTGGAAACACAGGTAATCCAGGACAAATGATCCCTTCTGGACCAGTGATGAGAGTGGTGATACTGGGAGAGTGGAGGAAGGTTGGGGTGGAAAGGCAGAAGTGATTACAAGGATCTACATATAACCTCCTCCCTGGAGGAAAAGTGGGTGAAGGGAGAAGTCAGACAGTGTAAGATATGACAAAATAATAATTTATAAATTATGAAGGGTTCATGAGGGAGGGGGGAAATTAAGAGCTGATGACAAGGGCTTAAGTGGAGAGCATATATTTTGAGAATGATAAGGGAAACGAATGTACAAATGTGCTTTACACAACTGATGTATGTATGGATTGTGATGAGTTGTATGAGTCCCCCAAAAAATGATTTAAAAAAAAGATATCTTGAGTGAGTTATTCCTTTTGTTTTACTAACTCCAGGTCTTTGCACATTCCATTATAATATTTTACTTTCTCGAGTTGTCCTTCCAAAATTTTTGTTAGTCCTTTTTATCATTTCTTCAACTCATCTTTCTACCCTATTATGAAGAAGTTCTAGAGTCTCTTCCAACATCCACTTGGAACCTTGCTTCAGCTTTAACCTGAACTCCCATATGGACAATTGATGGTCTGTTCAACAATTGGCCTATGGTGTTTGCCATGAACCCTATGTTGAGAAGCAGTGGTAGCAGAAACCATGAAACACACTATAGCTTCATGGCCCATAACATGAGTAAAGCTGAGACCCTTAAGGCAAGAAACTGTCTTTTAGAGTCTAGTGATCATTGGACATTCATCAGTGCTAAGGAAATTTTGTAACACTTGTCAAGTAGTGTAGAGTGGAAAGGCTGAGAGGCTGGGGACCTGGTAGCTGTGCATGGTGGTATGACTGAGCAGTACTGCAAGTAAGCAAGCAAACAAAACTATATTCTTAACATTTCTGATCCTGATTTGTAGTATGTTAATTTTCCTAATAAGTCCCATAATTCTGCTTATTTCCTTGATGTGTTAGTCTGGGTAGACTAGAGAAACAAATTCATGGAGACACTAATGTATATAAGAGAGAGGTTTGTATACAAGAGCAATTGAACATTGAGAAAGCATCCCAACCCAGTCCAGTCCAAGGTCATAAGTCTGATATTAGCCCATATGTCTGATACCAATCTATAAAGTCCTCTTCAGACTCACGAAACACATGTAGTATGCCAAATGCAGAATGATCACAAGCCAGTGGGTAGAAAGTCTTTGGAACCAGTGGCGTTGTAAGCATCTCAGCACTAGCAGAGATCTCTCTATGGTTTCCCCAGATTCAGAGGTCTGGTTGCATCAGGCCAGGTTCATGTGACTTTTCCAGCTCGGGACACTAAGTTAGTTCCATGCATCTTGTCAAATGCAATGTCTCTCAGGGAGTCAGCCTTGTCATTAGAGGGTATCCAAGGGAGTGAACTGAGAGAGATAGTGTCTCCTGCTTCCAAGAAGGAAACTGGATTTCCCAGAATTCTTAGGAGAAGGCCATGCCCACACAGAGGTCTCAATGGCTATCTCCAGATTGACAGTCTAGACTCCACCCCTACACTCTTGATCCTCAAATCGACACCAGATTTTCATGCAGCCATAGCAATGGGTTATTGACCCCAGCAGAGAAGTATAGTATCATGAGAAAAGCAGTTGTTATGCGAATAGTATAAAAAAGAATGCAAGGTGAAGACATGACTGACCTCTGACTCCTTGGGCACATGTGAAGAAGCAGGACTACATGAAGAATAAGGTGGCATTGGGATTGGAGGAAGGCTCATGAACAACCTGAGATATGCAGATGACACAATCTTGCTTGCTGAAAGCCAACAGCACTTGAAGCACTGGAAAAGCAATACGGAAGGCAGCAGAAGAATGATTGTGTTGGCAGGAAATATTAAAAATACTATGGTGTGCCAAAAGAATGAAGAAATCTGTTTTGGAACAAGTCCATCCAGAGTTCTCCTTAGAAGCAAGGTTGAGAGGATTCAACTCATGTCTTTTGGGCCTGTTACTAGGAGGGAACAGTCCCTGGAAAAGAACACCCTGCTTCTAAAGTGGAGTTTCAACAAAAAAAAAAAGAAAAGAGGAAGACCGGCTATGAGACGACTTGACATCGTGGCTTTAACAAGGGTCTCAAATGTTATCATTGTGACGAAGCCACAGAATCAGGCAATGTTCTGTTCTGTTGTACTTTGGGTAGGAACTGATTTGATGATATCTAACAACAAAAGGATGGTAGCATTGTCGTTGGAGAGGATGCAATTTGAAAGCATATTTAGGAGGTACAAGGGAAGGGGGAATATGAAAGATGAAAATGGAATCAAGGATAAGTATAAATAATGAAGCTTTTAAAAACCATGGAGGACATTAAGATATATTATCAAGGACCTATGCATAAAATATATTGAACCAAGTGAGTGTCTATATGAGATATGAGATCTTTCCATCTTGCAATAGTCAGATAATCTTTTCAAAATTGCCAGGGCATAGTAAAGAACTCAATGTCTCTCAATTATTATTATTTTTAAAATCTGAGAAGCTTAAAAATTACTCTTTTAAAATAGAAATGCATTAAATTCTAAATAAATTATAAGCAACTGACATTGAGCAGAATTATTTAAAATAATATATTTTGGTGGCTTTGGTTTAATTTCCAAAATTCACATATGGTTTTAAAATTCAGGAAAATAAAAATTTATTAAAATATGAAAATAGATAGGATTTATGCTAATCTACAAGAACTTTATCAGTTCCATTGATAGTGTATAATCCTCTACATTCTTTGTGTGTATGATTTTCATGTGTTTACGGTGGTGGTTAGTTATGTAGTAGGGTTTTTAGGGGTTTAGCTAACTCATTATCATTCCAGTTAGGGGATCATTTGTGGTTTAATAATAATGGTAAGTTAAAGCTAAAATAAGGGATTATTTTAGCATTTTTGATATTACAGTTTGATAAAAACTTAGAGATGTTTAGTTTAATAGATCATTTATAATATATAAGTAAAATAGCACAATGAGAATGAAAAATGAGATATATGAAATGTAATTCTGAGTCTGGCTCAGAATTTGTAGAAATGACTGATTAAGAAGATAATTATGGAATAGGTTTTTTGTTTTTTTGTTTGTCTCACTGTGTGTGCGCACGCCTGCATGTGCACACATTTCAAAATCACAGAAACCAAAGAAAAGATTAATCAGGAAGTTGAAGGCAAACACAGCTGTAAGTCTTTTAAGGACAAGGACAAATATTGAAATATCTTATCAGTTGAAATTCGTTGAGCAAATTTATTTTTTCCTTTTCTCTTGTGTATTTACTTGCAATGTTCTACAAACAAGTGAGTAAAGTTTTAGATTTTAAAAATAGTTAAATTTTAAAAATGAAAATCACAGACCAGTATCTCTAATTAAGGTAGGCACCAAGATTTTCAATAAAATCTTAGCCAACAGAATTCAACAAAATATCCCAAATAATACATCATGTTCAACTGGGATTTCTACCAAATATGCAGAGATTAATTTTTTCTAATTAGTATTAGAAAAAATATTAGTGTAATTCAGCACAAAAACTAAATAAAGGAGATTCTATCAACCAATGCAGAAAAGGCATTTGAGAAAATTCAACATCACTTCTGATAAAAATTTTTCCATAAAATAGGTATATAAGGGAAATTACTCAACACAATAAAAGCCATATACTTGATGCCAATGATCAGCATTAGCACTCAATGGAGAGACATGAAAACATCCCCACTTCCAACAGGAATTAGAAAAGGATGCCCTTGATCACAACTTATTTTGTATGAACTTGGAGCTTTTAGTTTGAGCTATAAGACACTAAAAAGTCATTAAAGGCATCCACATAGTCACAGGATAAACAAGACTCGCTTAAAGTCCTGTCATTCAAGTGGAGATGCTGGTGGTTTTGTACTGCCAACCAATGAAATTGCAGCCTAATGCATAACCAGTATGCCACCAGGACTCCTAGCTCAGTTAAATTGTTTAACAATATAGATCATTGGTCTTGTGCCCATGAACTGAGTATTTGCTGTTACAATTTACATTAATTTATCCCCAAATTTTCCTTCCACAAATGACTTTCCCTTAGTTGAGGCAAAGGTTTTATTGCAATCAAGATCATTTTACTGAGATAATGGTTTTTGCCCTTAATAATATCGAAGGGCCTCTTGACTTCTTTGTACAATTAGTAATTTCAAGCCCTCACGCCATAGAGATTCTGATTTAATAAGTCTTGGTTGAAGAGGCAGAAGTCTGGAATTTGTGGGGAGTCTGTGTCCATATTTTGAGTGATATTAATGTTTGACTTTCTTGTATCTATTGCTGCTATCTGATGTGTATGTATGTATATCTGTCTTTATCTTTGTACAGAGAGCTATTACGTTTTCACTTATTCTGAGAAATTTAAACAATGATTAATAAACTGATTCTAAAACTAGTTTATAAAGGTTTTCTCTACAACCTCTTTCAAAAACAGTACTGTAAATTTATCAATTCAGTAGGAGAGAAGTCTGAATTCAGGGCACAGGTTCTAAGGAAAGTCTGAAAAAGAGTTGTTATCATTTTTCTCTTAGATGGGTGGAAGATTTATTACTAAAACTATATGGGCCTGAGGCATTCTGTTTTGAGGTTTATTACTTATTAGTTATTGATTCATTTTCTCTGTATATATAGACCTAATCAAATGATCTAATTTTCCTTTTTAAAAATTTGGTTAGTTTGGTGATTGCTTCAAGGAATGGTCTTAATTTTTACACGTGTACACAGAGTTATTTAGAATATTCCTTTATTATGTTTTGAATGTTCAGGATGTCAGTTGTAATGCTACCACTTTTATTTCTGATGTGTATAATTTGTGTTTTCTCTTCTTTGCTTGATTAGTCTAGTTGGAGATTTATAAACTATATTTAACTCTTCACAAAACAAACTCAGCTTTAATTGATTTCTGCTCTAATACTTATTTCTTTTCTTTTGCTTACTTTGCATTTAATTTGGCCTTCTTTCTCTTGGTTCCTTATCACGACGGATATGTTATGGTTGTTAGGGGGTGTTGAGTTGATTTTAATTCTAAGTGACCACATGTACAAGAGAACAAAACCCTGCCGGGTCATGTGCCACTATCACAATTGCTGCGATACTTGACCCCGTTATTGCAGCCACTCTGTCAGCTCATTTCATTGAGCATCTTCCTTTCTCTAGAGAAGTGAGCCAATGAGGCTTATTTATCACAGGAAAAGGCTCACACAGTTGTACAGGTCGAAAGTTCTAAGCCTGTGCATCAGGTGCCAGGTTGGAGGCTTCTGCTAACTCACGCGTATTATGGGGCTGAAAACCCAACATTGGCACTTCTGCTGATTGCTGAATGAATTTGAAGTTAGAGTTGCGCTGGAAAGCTGCCTACAACTCACAAGATTGGCAGGGAATGTGGCAGGATTCTGCCTCAAATCCAAAGAACTAAAGGTCAGATTGTGTGTTCCAGATGTATGATCCAGATTCAGCAAAAAGCAAGCAACGTTTGCTATAATGTCCACATATATTGGAAACTGGCCACACCTTCGATGAAACTTTATTGCAATTGATCAATTATTCATAGCAAATCCCATCAAAGAGGTGCTACGTTATATCAGATCTCATTGAAGGGATAACTACATCATAACTGCCTAATCACTGAGAATCACAGCTCTCATAATTTGACATACAACCTTTACCAACACAAAAGTATCCGGCCTGGCTATACTTCTCCAAAACAGATTCATTTGTTCTCGCAGCACATGAAAACATATTGATTTTGGATATTTCTTTTCACACATCCTTCTAATACTTTACGTTTCCTTCATAACACTGCATCCACTGCACCCTACACATACAAATAAAGCATATCTTCTTTTCACTTAGTTAAAAACATCAAATTTCTTTTCAGACTTCTTTCACCTATGTGTTGTCTTGAGGTGTGCTACTTAATCTCCAAATAATTTCGGGTTACACGATATCTTTCTTTTACTGATTTCTGGTTTAATTCCATTATGGTCTGAGGACATAGTTTGCTTAGTTTCTATTCTTTGGTTTCAGAAGAATTTGTATTCTGCTGTTATCAGTTATGTTTTCTGCAAATATCAATTAGTTTCAATTGACTTACGGTGCTATTCAGGTCAAATATGTCCTTATTGAACCCATCAAATATGGATGGAATGGTGTTGAAATTATCAACTATAATAATAGGTTTGCCTATTCCTCCCTGCCATTCAATTTGTTTTTGCCTCACATGTTTTGTTACTCTATTCTTATGTAATAATCCTAGATGTTGTTGTTAGGTACCATCCAATCACTTCTGACCCATAATGACCCTATACACAAAGAAGGTAACGCAGCCCAGGCTGTATCATTATCACAAATGTTCTTATGTTTAGAGCCATTGATGCAGCTACTGTGTCAATCCATCTCCTTTGGGCCTTCCCCTTTCTTGTTGACCCCATATTCATTGAGCATGATGTCGTTCTCCAGGGACTGATCTCTCCTGACAATAAGTCCATGTAGTCTTGCTATCCTTGTCTTTAAGGAGCATTCTGCCCTTATTTTTTCCAAGGCTGATTGATTTGTCCTTTTCGCAGTCCATGGAACATTCTATATGCTTCTCCAGCACCACAATTCAAATGCATCAATTCTTCTCCAGTCTTCCTTATTCAATGTCCAACATTCATATGCATATGATGGAATTGAAAATACCATGGCTTGTGTCAGGAGCACCTTAGTCCTCAAAGTATTATCTTTGCTCTTCAATGCTCTTAAGAGGTCCTGTGCAGCAGATATAAAAAATGCAACATTTCTTTTGATCTCTTGAGTGATGCTTCCATGGGCATTGATCATGAATTGAAATAAGACAAAATCTTTAATAATTTCAACCTTTTCTCCATTTATAGTGATGCTGCCTATTGGTCCAGTTGTGAGGATTTCAGTTTTGCTTACTTTGAGTTGTAATTCATACTGAAGGCTACAATCCTTGATCTTCATCAGCAAGTGTTTCAATCCCTCCTCACTTTCAGCAAGCATGGTTGTGTCATCTGCATACTGCAGGTTGTTAATGAGCCTTCCTCCATTCCAAATTCCTTACCTTTTTTTCATGTAAGCCAGCTTCTCTGATTATTTTCTCATCATATAGGTTGAACAAGTATGATAGGAGGATACAACCCTGACCCACACCTTTCCTGATTTTGAACCATGCCGTGTTCCCTTGTGTTCACAGAATTGCCTCTTGATCCATGTACAATTTACTCATGAGCACAGTGAAGTGTTTTGGAATTCCCATTCTTCTCAAAGTTATCCACAGTTTATTATGTTCTACACAGTTGAATGCCTTTGCATAGTCAGTGACATACAGGTAAACACCTTTCTGGTATTGTCTTCTTAGAGCCAAGATCTATCTGACACCAGCAATGATATCCCTTATCCCATGTCCTCTTCTGAATCTGGCCTGAACTTCTGGCAGTTCCCTTCAAATTAACTGCTGTAACCATTATTGGATGATCTTAAGCAATAGTTTAATTGTGTGCAGTATCAATGATATCATTCTATAATTTGAGCATTCTCTTTGGTCACCTTTCTTTGGGATGGGCAAAAATATGGATCTCTTTGAGTCAGTTGACCAAGTAGCTGTCTTCCAAATTTTCTGGAATAGATAAGCGCATGCTTTCAGTGCTTCTCTGGCTTTCTGAAACATTTCAGTGGCATTCAATCAATTTCTGGCACCTCTTTTTGCCTAATGCATTCAGTATGGTGTGAACCTCTTCCTTCAGCACCACTGGTTCTTGCTCATATGCTAGCTCCTGAAACGGTGGAATGTTGACTGGTCCATTCTGCTACAGCGACTCTATTCTTTCCATCTTCGTTTGATGCTTCCTGCATCATTTAATATTTTGCTTATAGAATCTCAAAATTGCACTTCAAGGCTTGACTTTTACTTGAGTCCTTTCAATTTCAGATATGCTAAGCATGTTCATCACTTTTGGTTTTATAATTCTTGGTCATTGCACATTTTGTTATATTTGGCTTTGTCTTCTCGAGCTGCCCTTTGAAATTTTCTATTCAGCTCCTTCACATCATTCATTCTTCTATTTGCTTTAGCTGCTCTATGATTACTATCAAGTTTCAGAGTCTCTTCTGACGGCACATCTTTTCTTTCTTTCCTGCTTTTTAAAAAAAATGATCTTTTGCTTTCTTTATGAATGATTGTCTTGATGTCTTTCCATAGCTCATCAGGTCTTCTGTCATTAATATTCAATCGTTCAAATCTTTTATTGAGTTGTTCTCAAAATTTAGGAGGGATAGACTCAAGATATTTTGGCACCTGTGGACTTGTTTTAATTTTCTTCAGCTTTAACCTGAACTTACTTACGAGCAGTTGATGGTCTGTTCCACAGTCAATCGCTGGTCTGGTTTTAGCTGCTGGTATTGAAAATATGGTCTTAGTGATAGAAATGAAGCTGAAGATCACATGATAGAATTTTTCAAAACCCAAGATGTCTTCTTTACAAATATATATATTCAGCAACAAAAAGATAACAAAAATGTGAATTTCCAATGAGCATAAATTCAAATAAAATTGACTACATCTTGGGGAAGATATATTGAAAAGTTGAATATCAGTATTTAAAACCAGGTTAGGAGCCGACTGTGGAACAGGCCATCAATTAATTGCACATATGCAAGTCAAAGCTGAAGTTGAAGAAAATTAAAACAAGTCCAGGAGAGCTAAACTATGGCATTAAGTATATACCTTCTGAATTTTGAGAACATCTGTACAATAGATTTAATGCATAAATAGATTTAATGTGTTGTGACATCAAGAACATAAATAATGCAAAAGGCAATTACAAAGACAAAAAGTGAAAAAAAAAACCTAAGAAAATGTCAAGAGAGCTTTTGATACTTGCTCTTGATCATAGAGTAATTAAGACAAATGGGAAGTAATGAAGTCTAAGAGCTGAACAGAAAATTTGAAAGGGCAGCTTATGAAGACAAAGTTATAATGAATTTTTACATATGAATTATTCTAATGAATTATAAATCATATAAACATGAATTGCTCTAATGAAATTTGGGGAAAAAGAAGACTGAGTTAGAAAACCTAAAAAGAAGTATGTTCTCACCATATTTCAATGTGAAAAACTGAAGAAAAAATTCAAGCCTCAAGTTCAAATCTTGAAAGGTTCTATGGAAAAATATTGAATGATACAGGAAGCATCAAAGGCAGATTGAAGACATAAATAGAGCCACTGTACCTGAAAGAACTAGTGCACATTTAACCATTTTAGGTGCTAGCATATAAGCAAGAGTCAATGGTGCTGAAGGAAGAAACTCAAGCTGCACTGAAAGCATTAGTCAAAAACACACTTCCAAAAATTGAATACCAATAGAAATGTTTCAACAAGCGGATGGAGTACTGGACACACTCACTCTTCTACGCCAAGAAATTTCGAAGAGAGCTACTTGGCCATCTTACTGGAAACGCACTGCTATTGTTTAAATGCAGTCTCATAGCGATCCACTGTGAGTTTTTGAAATTGTAACTGTTTTCAGGAGTAGAAAGCCCAGTCTTCCTCCCTCAGAGCTGCTGGTGGTTTTGAACTGCCGATCTTGCAGATCACAGCCCACCTTATAACCACTACACCACCAGGGCGCTAATTTACCAGAAAAGATCCATATTTGTACTATTCCAAAGAAAGGTGACCTAACAGAATGAACAAAGTCTAGAACAAGATAATTGATATCACATGTCAGTAAAATTTTGCTGAAGATCAGTCAACAATGGTGCAGCCACGCATTGCCAAGGAGCTGCCAGACGTTCTGACTGAATTCAGAAGAAACCAGGGAACAAGGGATAACAATGCTCATGGCTCATGGCTCTTGGCTGAAAGAAGAAAATACTAGAAAGATGTTTAATTGTGTTCCATAGACGATGCAAAGGTATTTGTCTGTGTGGATGACAACAAACCACAGATAGTCTTGAGAAGAACAGGAATTCTAGAACACTTTATTATGCTCATGCAGAACCTGTACATGGATCAAGAGGCAGTTATGTGAACAGATCAAAGGAATCCTGCATGGTTTAAAATCCAGGAAGGTAGAAGTCAGGATTGAATCCTCTCAGCAAACTTATTCAGTCTGGACACTAAGCAAATAATCAGTGCTGCTGGATTATGTGAACAGAATGTGGTTTCAGGATTGGAAGAATGTTTATTAACAATCTGAGGTAAACTTGGTAAGATCAAGGACTGCAGCCTTCACAATGGATTACAATTCAATGTAAAGAAAATCAAAGTCCTCACAACTGGAATGAGAGGTAACATCACGAAGAACAGAGGTAAAGAAAAATTTTAAAAATGAAGTTGTCAAGAATTTGATCTTGCTTGGTTCCAAAATTAGTGCCCATGAAAATGGCACTCTAGAGATCAAAGGACATATTGCATTATGTAATTGCATTATGCTGCACGTGACCTCTTTTAAAGTGCTAACTGATAAGGACCTTATTTTCAGGGTACAAAAATAAAGCCTGCTTGCTTGCTTTTTCTCTTTTTTGTTTTTCCCCAGGCTTGTACTTTGGCCATGAATTGTTGTCACTTTCAAATTGTAACCTATTTCTCAATAGTTTAAGAACCTTTTTAAGGGAGCATTTTCGTGCTTTTGATGGGTATGAGGAATGGTTTTCATCGGCTTTTATAAAAAATAAGAACGTGAATCCACAAGAAAATAAAAATCATATCTATCAAATCCAGAATCAAGCACTGTTGGTCGCTGGCTCAACACCCACCCTGTGAGTAACAGAGTTTAGTTCCTATACCTTATTTCTCTTGGTCCTAAAACAATTAAAATAAAATTCTTTCCCAACTCTCATTTTACTTCCCTTCCTCTGTACTTTACAGGAGAAATAATTTTAATTTTATTTTCATGTTTGTTTTTCTTATTCATCTTTCTGTGAAATCATCATTTAGCTTACAAGATTTCATGCACAATATGAATAGAACTAGTTACATGTCTAATTTGCTTTATTCTTTCTTGTTACACAGAAATGTTCAGTTATTTCTATTCTTCAAATTTCTTTTTTAAAGTAATACCAATTTAGTGAAATGTCCTAAATTGATTAAAATCTTACTTTTAAGGGCTACATTTCCTTGTGTCAAATATTCATGAGTTTATTTAATGAAGTGTATTCATTTAAAAATATTTATATATAATAAGCCTCCAAACTAAAATGAAGAATTTTTGTTTCTACCCCATGCCAGATGGTTAAATACCTCTCTCTCTCATTTGTAACAACTTTCTAAAATATAATCTGGATACAATATAGTTCACAGAGCTCATGTAGAAATTTGATTTTGAGTTATAGAAATACTTGTACCACATGTCTCCACTTCTACCCTAGAACCAGGTAATTTCTGTGATTTTAAGGTGAACGGAAACCTCTGTGAATCTGACAGTCCTCTAGCTTCTAATTCATGATCCCAACCTACATGATCAAAACCACCCCCTGCTGCAGGCCTAGTCTGATCCTTAGCCTACCCTCACATCAATAAATACACCCAGGAAAGAAAAGCAAACCTTCCGCATCTAAAATGGTGGCTTTAATCTGTGCGATGCAATTCTGGACTTTTTGCTTCCACAGAGCTGACATTTATAAATATATCTTTTGTACTTGACCTGCTTTTTACTAGTTGTTGCAGTGAAATTAAAGTTTTAATACTGATTAATTACTATAGCTTCCCATTAGTTGTAGCAATTGAGTCAATAGAATCACTCTCCAGTTCTAAAGACTTCAGGTAGTTTAGTGTTCATTGGGGGTAAAAAAAAATCCACTGACTAGTTTTGGTAGTTAATTTCACTGGTACTTTTAACCTAAAATACATCGTTAGCACATCATGGGTCTTAAGTGAGAGTCACAGACTTATAAATAAATTGTATAACCCAAGTTTATGGCTTTCCTGTTTACTCAAGCCCTTGAGACAATGACTCTCAAAGCTTTCATCCGCTTTATCACACCAGGTGTCTGCTTGAGTGTGTTTCACTTGTCTTATCATATTGGACTGCTCACAAATAATGCCAAATCGTTGTACACTTGAACAGCACTGTCCCTTAACAATTGTATTTTGTAACTTTGTGTTATGAAAGGGAGATAAACAGATGCATGTAATTTACCACTGGAAAGGTTGATGCTCCCTATATAAAGTCTAGAAATATAACCGTTATTACATCTCAGTTGATTATTTGGGTTAAATTATTTAACAATACATTTTGATATCTTCTCTCCATGAACAGATATTTACCTACCCTAAATGACTTTCCCTGAGTTGAGATAAAGAACTTCTTGTAACCAAGATAATTTTATTGTGACAATGAAATTGACTCAATAGCAGTGGGTAGATGGCATAAATTCAAAAATATATTTTTACCACTATTTTTGTCTTATCTGTTGAATCAATTAAGAAATGAAAACTGATAGCTAAGTACAGTTGTATTGTCATGTTATTTACCTCCACAATTTCCTTTCTGGTGTTCATTCCGTCTCTAGGTAGATGTGAGTATTAATTGATGTCATTTCCTTGTGGTCTGCACTGTTTATTTTCTTTGTAAGATCTGTGTGCTCGAAACGTAGTTTCTACTTTTAAAAAAATCATTGTATATTTTTATATCCTCTTTGTTCTCGAAGCATAATTTTGCTGTGGATGAAGTTATTACTTGACTTTTTTTTCCCTCACAAAGTTTGAATATGTCACACTGCTGCATCCATTGTTTCTGTTGAGAAATGATGAGTTAATATTATTGCGATTTCCTTGAAATAGGAAGTCATTTTTCATTTTTCTTCTGAAGATTTTTTTCCGTCATTGGCTTTTTAGCAATTTTATTATCGTGTTCTCAGATTTTGATCTCTATCAGGCCTGGTGGCACTGTGAGCTTGGCGGCTAAGGGCAGCATTATGGTTTAAAACCACCATTTGCTCAAGGGAAAAATAAAAAGCTGTCTGCTTCTATAAGGATGTACATTCTTGGAAACCATATGTAGGCTCACTATGTACCAGAATCAACTGTATGGCAGTGATGGCTGGTAGGTTGAGTTTTATCTTAATTGAAGTTTGTCAAGGTCCTTTGGGAGCCCTGTGGTTACCCTTTGGGCTGCTACTCACGAGGTCAACAGTTTGAAACCACCAGCTTCGCTGTGGGAGAAACATAAGGCTTTCTGCTCGCCTAAAGAGTTCCAGTGTTAGAAACTCGGATGTATTTCTCTCCTGTTCTACAGGGTCACCATGAGTCAGCCTTGACTCCAGTCATGAGAGTAAGCTCCTCTGCTATTCTCCATGTTGACAATTGTCATCACACTCTCTTTTATGTCTTTAAACATTGTTTCCCATGGTTTCCTGTTTATAAAAGCTGCTCTACAGCCATTGTCTGCTCACCCCAACAGCCGGTGACTTGAGTGCAATATTCATTGAGTCCTTTCCTCTCCTTGGATATAGCGCACGCTTTCCTCCTTCTTTGCATGTGTTAACATTGTGACCTGCTGGGACTGAGCCTCCACTCTGTCTCTCCTGCCATATGGCCATGGATATCTCTGGTTACTTTTTCTCTCCTTTGTGATTTTCATATTGTCTTTCTAGGTGAGGGCTCGGGATCAGCAGAGTTCCTGACTAGTCAGCAATCATTCTAGCTTGTATGAAAACACCTTGAGTCAGTACACTTTCCATTGTCGTCAAGGGATCATTACGGGGCTTGGTATACGCTTTCAAAATTCAAGCAGTGTATGAGTCTGTTATGTTTTGACATCCTCCTTGCCCAGGGCTTCATGTTTGGCCAGGGAGAAGTGGACAGTTGCTGTTCCCTTCGTCCTGTGTTGGCTGCAGATTCACAAATGCTTGTAGATGTAGAGACTCCTAGGGCTATGTGGCTTTTCACCAAACTCCGCCATGACACATGTCCATTCTTTGGAGGGCCCTACTAAATTCCAGTTTGGCCTGTCATGTGTACCATCCAGAATTATTGTAATATTGGCCTTCCCTGAATGGTTTCCATGAAGACTGTCAGTATTTTTCATAAATAATTTTGGTATAGGAATTTGGACATTGTATAAGAAAGAACGACCATGCTAAGTTTCTGAGATGGAAATTCTATATGGGAGTAAAAAAATGTGTATAAAATTAAATTAACAATTGTTCAAATAAACTTTCATTAGGATAATTCTAATTTAAAGAATTTCCTCAGAATTTTGTAGCAGTTTTAAAAATACTACATATTTTTCAGCTTCCGGAAGATTATCACATGCTAACAGAAAAAAAGCAAATAAGGGAAAATAGAGTTAATATGGTTGGTTGTCTCTTACAATAATTGATCCTATTAAGAGAGAACTAAAACATTATGACATAGAGAAAGGTCACTGTGTAGAGTAGACACAGAAAGAAGCAACATTTTTGATTCTCTGAGCTGAAAAGGAAAGGGAGGGAAGATCACTAATTAGAGTCTAGACAGTAGACGTGTATTAATGAGGTGAAGGGAGAAGGCCATGTACCATAAAGATGAGGCCCGCATAAAATGGCCAAGGTTTAGACAGGCAGTGGGAAGTGCCCAAGGCTTAAAGGAAACTAAGGTAAATAGTGTTACAAACACAATTACAGTGACAATACGAGTAAGCACTAATCTCTGAGTAGATACATAAATAGATGAGAAAAACATGTAGGAAAGACTGGGATTCTACATACATATATATTTATGTACATGAGTAGAGAGGATATATCTACAGACTTATTTGTATGTGTTGTAAATATATCCATGAATACAGAAGAGCACACACAGAGTGGACAAAATTATGAAGACTTCTGAGTCATAATAAGCCACTGTGAGGGTTGGGTCACTGGGTTTGGGAGTCTGGGACCGTTGTCCGCAGGAACACCTCGGTCAGTTGATCAAATCCAGAGTCAGCATCCTACCTTCAACCTTAGTGGGGAGCAACCAAGGTAGTCAAAGCTGGGGAACAGCCATCTAAGACGCCCTCTTTTGTCTTTGCTGTCTGAAGCCACACAGAAAGAAAGAAGAGGAAAGATCGAAGGTAACAACTTGTGTAAAAGGACGATGTGTTAGTTTGGGTACTTTAGAGAAACAAATCCACAGAAACTCATGTACAAGAGAGTTTCATATGAAAGTTAAGTGCACATCAAGAAAATATCCCACCCCAGTGCTGCCCAAGCCCACAAGTCCAACATTAACCCCAATGTCAAACTCCAATCCAGAAAGTCTTCCTCCATCTCACAAAGCAGATGCAATGACGCCGACTGCAGGAGGAAAGCCGAGTCAGTGAGTGTGCAAGCATCTCAGCGCTGGCAGGGGTCTCCACACGGGTGCTCCAGCACCCAGGGCTGCATGGGGTAGGTCCATGTAGCTTCTCCTCAGGAATGTCTTGCAGGAAGTGAGCCTTGCCAGCTGAAGCAGGGAACTGGCTAAGGCAGCTACACCTTGGTGGGACCATCACAAAGCAAGAGACCCGAGAACTAGAAAGTCGAGGCTCACCGAGTCATTTATCTCTCCACCCTTCATTAACCCCACATGTGTTTATCAGCCAGGTTGGCACAATAAACTTTAACTACCTCAGATGAACATACTCCATGGAGCACAGCAGCTGCTTCCCCTAGTCCAGAAGGGGCAGATGGTGTCTGGCTACCCCAACCAATCACTTTAATAGAGATCTCATTAGAATGTCTTGGTCAGAGCAGGTAAAACGATACAACAAAATTTGAAATCATCCAAGCGACCAGGTGTATTGGTCTGATGGAGCCGTCAGAATCCCCAGGGCTATGGCCCCAGGCCCTCTGCAAACCTAGAACTGAGGCCTGCTCAGGATCACCTTTCCCCTGATCAATAGTCAGACCTACAAAATGAACCCGAATACTCACGTGGAACAGAATCCCCAGAAGCATGAAGCAAAGTGGAAGACAAACATGTCCCCCAAACAAAGTCCAACAGGTCGGGCGAGAGAGGAAAGGACAAAAGGAAAAGCTGATGGTGAGGAGGAAGCAGGGGATCGCACTGAGCGGATGGCAGCGAATGCCACGAAAATACAGCCGTGTAAATTATTGAGCACAAAACCAACTTGCTTTCACCCGAACCACAATCAATTAAAGATGATTAGAACGTCTATGTTTCTTCATATTGACCATCACGAGTAGATTTCCCTGGCAGGCAAAGCTATAAACAAAGAAAAGGCTGTGCAGGAGTTTGGGGGCTTGTCTTTAGTCTGTCGCGGTGCGGGGGCTCAGAGAGCTCCTCTGACAAGGCCCCGTCCACGGTGTGGGCACAGCAGTGCGTGTGCCGCCGCCGTCTGTCTCCGAACATTCCTCTCTGCCGGAGCCCTTTCCCCTCCCCCCCCCTTCCCCCAGCCTCCCACCCTCACTAGCCCTCGATAAATGATAAATGATTATTATTTTCATATCTTACACCTGTCCAGTTTTTTGGTAGTTTTGTCTTTGATTTATTTTTCAAACTAAAAAACCTTTGCCTAAAAATCCACAAGATTTATATTTCTGATAAAACATTTTCTGTTAAAGTGGGTGAAGGAAGAGTCGGACAGTGTAAGATATGACAAAATAATAATAATTTATAAATTATCAAGGGTGCATGAGGGAGGGGGGAGCGGGGAAGGAGTTGCTGATACCAAAGACTCAAGTAGAAAGCAAATGTTTTGAGAATAATGATGGCAACAAGTGTAAAAATGTGCTTGACACAGTGGATGGATGGATTGTGATAGGAATTGTGATAGGAGTTGTAAGCCCCCAATAAAATGATTTTTTAAAAAGTATGCATACACCCACATCAAACATTCATCACTTATCTCCAATTGTTATCATTTTTGAATCATACAATTTCCCTAGAATGTGAATATATCTTGATTAAAGATGTAATTCTATTTAAAAAAATATTTTCTGTTAAAAATTATTATAACAATTTTTATTACTATCTTGAAATATTTGAGGATAACACTGACAAGGTCAAACTTGTCAAACATGCTATTAGTCATGCAGAGCATGTTCCACCAATCCGGTGACACAGTGTCACACATCCCAAAGTCTCAGAAGATTATTTCAGAGAGAACAGATTTTTCATGCTCTGGAGCAAACAGCCAGTGAAAAGTACACTGACTAACGAGTGTTCTATAGGTACGACAATGAAAACAATGCAAATTACAAAATACTAAGTGACCCCTCTGTAGTAATGTGATTCATACCCTGGGCTGGACTGCTCGCATCAGGTCAGGGTTCTGTGCCCTGCTGCCTGGGAATCTTTGAGCAACTTCCTTCAAGTCTCCGTGCCTTAATTTCTTCAGCCATGTGCTCGAAATTATGATACCCTTCCCAGTGGACTTTAAGGAAAGTTGTTCAGTTTGTTAGACTCTCAATTTTCCATCTTTAAAAGAGTCATAATGACAATATGTACTTCAATGGCTTGCTGTGAATATTAACTGATTTGATATTTGTGGAATGTTTACTAGAGTAAATGAGTTTAAATGACATAAGACATTTAAATGTTGCCTGGCACATACTATGCATTCAACAGTTGTTAATCATTACTATAAAATATTAAGAACATGAAAATAATGTCGTGTTTTTACTTGTAGGTGAATAATCATGGAGGACACAGACTCTTACTTATTTACTTTTAAAGGCTATAATTTTGAGCCTTCTCTGATTGATATTGACCACCTAGAAAATCTAGATGATTTTGAAATTAGAGATGACGATGTCTTCATAGTCACATACCCGAAATCTGGTAAGTTTGAGAATTAGGCCTTCTGTTTCTGTCTTTATTCTGATTTCTTAATAGATGTGAGCAATTGCCTTTTCCAGAACATTGACAGCAACCTATTTACATGATGGGCTGCTAACTACAAAGTTCCCAGTTCGAAACCAAGAGATGCTACTTGGGAAACAGAAAAAGCATTCTCTCCTCCTTTAAGAGTTAGTGTCGGAGACCTAGAGAGGCAGTTCTGTTCTGCCCACAGGGTCTCTGTGACTCAGAATCAACTGGATGGCAGTGACTTTTCTGTTTGTTTTATTGTGTGACGCTTACTGGAGAGACTAGAATGCCTCAATTTGGGTTTCATAAACCATAAACTTTAAACTTTACTGGATCACAGGACCTTGTCTTCCTAGAAAAACAAACAAAAACCTTGAAATCATACTCAACTCCGTATGATAGAATTTCTAGTCAACCCGGCTGTAGCTCCTTGCTGAGATGATCTGTTGAAATGACAAGAAAAGTCTTCATTGTTATGTGGTTGTTATTTAAAAAGCTAATCTTAGTTTAGTTGGTGAAGCAGGTGGGTTTTTGGTTTCAAAGGACGATTTGATATTGTTTACATAAGCACATATGTCAGGAAGGCTATAGTTTAGCCTGTTGATAGCAGTTATGTCTGAGAATTGGCTTGTTAGCTGAGGAGGAAAAATTTTTGTTTGAAAAGTTTACACTTGTAACCACTTCTTGAAGTTATGCTTCAAGGAAATGTGTTATTTGTAATTTATAATGAAAACAAATCAGAAGTATTTTCAGTTGGGTGAATGAGAAAGAGCAAAAAGGAAAGATATGCCTGATAAATGGAGTATACATGCCAGCAGAAAATTAATATTTTTATTAATTCATATCCTATAAGTCTGTAGTTCAATAACATCAAGCAGAATTATAAAATTGCTAGCACAGATTCCTAACATAATTTTTCTAAATAAACCCCTTGATACTATCTCCCCTTAACCCTCTCTTTTTCCCCCTGCCCCCAAAACCTTATTCTACTTGGTGTATCTATAGGTTCATCAATTGTGGATTTCATGTATCGAAAAACATTTAGCACAACTTCAAGAGGGTGCCCTCCAATGACGTGACACCTCTGAGGTACATGCTAATATACACAAGCAAAAACCAAACAGAACAAGACAAACCAAAGATACAGACAGTTTAGGAACCAGATCAGGCCCAGCATGCATCGTAGGGGATTCGACTGAAAACATTTCACCTGTTCAAGTTAGATTGATGCCTTCGATCTTCTATATTTATCTTTCCAAAGCTCTCTGTTTAGTAACCACTTTCTTTCCCTCCCTCATTGTAGGCAGAGGGAGTTCTCTGGAAACTTATTTCCCATGTAGTTCCACAAATGAATCTTGGGCTCCCACTGTCAACTGTAGCTCTCTGTACGCCGGGTTCTCACAAGGTAGCCTCTGATACTAGTCCCTCCCCCCACTTCCGATTACCTCTATGGTTTATCATCCTTCAGTGACTGATGATGGCTTGATCCCTCCATGTGGACTTACTTGACATTCCTCTGAGATGGCTGCTTGTTTGGAAACAAGACTTTAAGACACAAGATGTTTTGGTTGGCAGAATATTATTAATCCATCAGATTGAATTATATGGGAACATATTCCCCTTGACAGACAGAACTTGAAAGAGTACCCTCAAGCAATGTAAAATGCCCTCTAGTCTGAGGTGACTGGAATAAAACCACCTCAGATGTAGTATGCAAAAAAAAAAAAAAAGAAAGAAAGAAAAGAGAATCCATAAAAAGTCACATTCACTCATTGCCATTGAGTAGATTCTGACACATAAAGAGCCTATAGGAGAGAGTACTGTTTCCCCTGTGGGTTTCAGAGATTGTAAATCTTTTGGGGGTAGAAAACCTCATCCTTCTTCCAAGAAGTAGCCAGCCTGTGGTTTTGAAATGCTGTCCTTGTGGTTAGCAGCCAAACACCTAACCCACCACACCACCAACTCCTTTTGTACAGAAAATCAGGGAGACTAAATAGGGAGGAAGCTTCTTAGTGATGGTGTTCCAGGGCTTTAGAATGCAGCAGGCCTAAATAAACTCTGTGAGCGTATACCACTAAATGCAATCATTGGATCTGGAAGCATGGTAGTTTTAAAATCTCCCCAGTTGAACTTTCGTTCCAGCTCGGCAAACATGTTGTTTTCCTCATGAGAGGTTTTATATACTTTCCTCTTTCTGGAGTGTAAATATTATATTAATTAGCATAATGTGCCATAAAAGTTCATATCTAAGTGGTTTCACTTTCTTTTTAAGAAATTTATTCTCTTTTGGAAAGCATGTTTTCTTTCTATCCATGCAATTTAAAAAATGTTTTATTTTAGTCTTCTTAAAATTTTTATTTTACTTTCTTAATTGGGAGTTAATACATTTATTATTCCACAGTTCAGTCACATGAAACTATTGTAAAATTGCTCTCACGTTCTGTTTCCAAATATTCTTTCCCTTCCGGGCCTCTTTGGCATTGTCTCACTTTTAATGACACCCCCCATCACCACTATTACACCTCCGACTCCCTCCACCCCCCAGAAAAACAAAGAAAAGAAAACGTTATTCTACTTGCTGTCCCTGGGGCTTCATCAATCCTGGGTTCCATATACCAAAAACCAGAAAAACACCAATTCCAAGTTAAGGTTTAGGACTTTATTAGAAATCATTTTCATGTTGAACCAAAAAATTTACCAAACTGACTGCATTGAGTTGATTCCGACTCTGGGTGAACTTTTAAATGCTCTGGAAGTGTTTACAGGAGTAGAAAGTCTCATCTTTCTCCCTGGGAGTGGCTGCTGGGTCTGAATTGTTGACCTTATAGTTTGCAACTCAAAGTCTATCCCAGGGAGCCCGCCAGAAAACTGCCTATTAACTAAGTATTGCCTTTGATGTGTTTCCCCCACCCCAAGTAGTAAAATTTATCCAATTGCTTGAGTATGCAATATGATTTTTCCACTTTGACTAGAAGAAAATAAGAAATTTGTTTTATCTATGTAGCTGTCGTATTTCTCTGATCTGACCCTCTCCTGGCAGAGATGGTGGGCAGAGAGCTCAGGGCACTCAGCACAGGATCGGGGTCGCTCTGGGACTCATGTTTCACTTTCTTGAGATGTATTTCATGACAGCGGGATTCTAGCATAAGGCTCTCAAAAAGGCCTTTGGCCACTAGAAACTACTGGGAGGATATTAGCTCTCTCCCTTTCTCTCCCCTGAGCTTTCTCTCCCTCTCCCTTGTCCCCCTCCTCAACCTCTTCTTATTTCTCTCACTCTCTCTCCCTGCCTCCCTTCATTTCTCTTTTAGGTCTTTAGAACTATCACTACAAAGATTAGATAAAGTGTGACCTTAGTGGATCACGGAAGGCCATGGAAAACCTTTTCTGATGCTGAGATCTACTTCAGCACAGTGTGAAAATTGGAAGTCGACTTGGGTTGAATTTTGGCAGTATGTCACTTTCACATTTGTTCATGGTGTGAGTGTCCAAAAGTACCAGGAATCAATTAAGAAGTAAAGGGTGATGGGATGACTGTTTACAGTGTTAAAAACAAGATAATTTATTTTTACAGGTACAATCTGGACTCAGCAAATTATAAGCTCTATTTATTTCGAGGATCATCGGAACAAAAATTCCCACGAGGACACATTAGCTAGAGTACCTTTCTTGGAATATAATATACGCAAAGTGGACTTTTCCAAGCGCCCATCTCCTCGCCTCTTTGCTACCCACCTTCCCTATTACATAATGCCAAGGGGTTTGAAGAACAAAAAGGCTAAAGTAGGTCATAAAAATTGCTTATGAATTTCCCCCCAAGATGTCTTGTTCTCTCACCTTCTTCATCCACATTCTCCCAAATGTTCTAATGATTCTATTGTGATGATATTGCCTTACATGTTTAAACATTATATGTGGAATTTTAAGTATTACTTTAAGTATTTTAAGTATTAATTAAAAGTTTAAGTATTACTTCCTTTGGATCACCACCCATGTAGTTTTTCAATGTAATTATATAAATGGCTTTCATATCAGCACATAAAATTCCTTTTAGTGGTTTGATAATGTTTTGATTTGAATTGTATATAAAATATTGGAGGGCAGCTAGGTTAAAGCAAATGTCTCTGTGGTATTGTAACATGCGTTCTTGTAGCTCTTTGCATTTTTCTGTGCTGGCAAAGTGCTTTTCTGAGAGTGAAGCTTTCAGGTTTATGTGTCGAGTATTGGTAGCATGATCTACTTTTCAAAATATACTGTATCACCTGAGACTTCTTCAAATAACATATAAGGATCTTTCTTCCTTCATGAAAACATTTTCCGGTGAGTGGAGTGATCTATTTGTTATTGTGCTAGGAAAAATGTCATTCTTCAATACCTTTAATTTATTATATTTTTAATTAATTTAGCATCTTTTAAAAAATCATTTTTTGGAGGCTCTTATAGAAATTGAGGATTATGTATATGTTTCTAAGCTTTTAAATAATGATATATTATTATATCATTTTAAAAGTTTTATTTTTCAATTTAATGTTTTGTAGAAGTTCTTAGGATACATGGATGGCACAAATGGTTTGTGCTTGACTACTAACCTAAAGGTTGGCAATGAACCTTAAAGCCAGTGGTCTCAGCCTACTTGGCAGCTCTATGGAATAAAGGCCCAGTGATCTGCTTGTGCAAAGCTCACAGCCAGGGAGACGACAGCACAGGAATTGCCATTAGTCAGGATTCACTCTACTTTATTGAGTAGAAGCAAAATCGAAATCCTTTGGCAGATACTCTTCTCTTTTCCTTTACTGCTTAGGATTTCCAGAACGTTTTCCGTTTTCTTAAGGACTTCTAAGGAACATAAGGGTCAGAAATAATTTTATGCTTAATTTACCTGGATTTTTATTTTTGTTTATTCAAAGAAGGGAAAATCATATGGAATGCATTTTTAGAAACTGAAGATGTCATACATATACAAATGTTTATCTTTAGAAAATGTTATCTTTTTTGCCTTTTTCAAAACTATAAAGTCATTTTGATGTTTTCTTCAACATAATTAGTTTCCTTTTTAAAACAAAATTCAGTGTTTTATATTTTATTAATCTGTTTCCATATTGTTTATTTTCTCATACTTTGTATATGCTTCTTAGCATTTTAATAAAATAGTTCCTCTATTTTCTAGCTTCTATTTTAAAATCTTCAACATTGTTAGGCTATGAATAGTCAGTATAGTTTTGATAATATTTTTATAATTCATAATTTCAGTTTCACTTGTTTTATTTGTCCAAATTACTTAAATATTTTAAATTTCATATGATTATATTCCTTTATATATTAAAAGATTTTCCTGGTACTTAGTATCATGGCCCTATCATCAGGTAGATGTTGCAAGAATTCTAGATTTTGGAATTTATTATAAATTTTATGACCAATTATGTGGTAAACTTTTTTAGATAAAAAAGTATGTTATATGTGACATCTTAATGCACACATAATTGTATGTAAAATTCAATTAAGGGATTCACATTTTTCCTTATGTGTAAAGTTATGTGTAAATTTGTCTTTTTAAAGTGCCAAATCAAAATTATTATGTACCTAACTCAATTAATGGCACTCAAAATTTTTTAATCTACTGGACAGTAGTGAGTATTTGTGTGTGTGTGTGTGTGTGTGTGTGTGTGTTCACAAAATTTCTCTCTACTGATTGGTCATTAAAAATATTTATCATATTGTTTGTTCATTTGTCCTTTGATTATTCTGAAGTTTTCATTTATAATGTCAACTATCTTCATTTTGCCTTATATTTTCTTATATGCCTTTGTCTTTTCTTGAATTCATATTTTATTACCAATCACTATACCAATTGACAATTATAACATTATCGCTTCTTGTTTTTCTTCACTACATAATTAGTTATTCTACTACTTGTACTTTGGCACATATTTCTTTCACTGTTTGTGAATTTCTCTTCCGGTGCACATCTGCATCAGTTTCATTATGCAGTCACCTATGGCAGAATTGTGAAGCCACAGAAATCAGAATAGACAACTGTACAATTTGGGGTTACATACATATATTAACAAGACAGTCCTATGAAGACAGTTAGATGAACACAATTGGGGATAGAGTAGACAAATATCGGAAGGTGGAATGCACAGGATTTTATCTTGCTGCTCAATGGCCTCCCTTCTCCTGAAAGCACCACTTTAATGGGTGTTAAAGTTGCAAAGGCCTATCTTATAGGCAATATTTTGATCAGATCACTCAGGGATCTCAAGCATTTTGTAATATCAAAAATGTAAATAACTTAAATTTCCATAACTAGTGACTTGCATAATATGTCTTGTACATTGAGTTAATAAAATACTATGTAGATGTAAAAATACCGAGGAGGATAACTAAGGAATTGTTAAAATTATTATTTTATTCCCTCTGCAGGTAATTTACATCTACAGAAATCCTAAGGATGTGTTGGTCTCATTTTTCCATTTTTCCCAATTTGTGACTCTATTAGAAGTTTCAGACACTCTGGAAAAATTCATGGAAAGATTTCTGGATGGAAGAGGTGACTGAATTTATTTTCTAATGCCTTTATGAAATAATTTACATCAACATTTAGCCCAGTTCTCAAACTTGAGTAACATAATTGGGGATGGAGTAGGAGATAATTGAAGGTGCAATGTGCAGGATTTTATTTTACTGCCCAGTGCTGTCCCTGTTGCTGCAAGGACCACTTTAAGGGGTGCTAAAGTCCCAAAGGCACATATTATATGAGATATTATCATCAGATCATAAAAGAATCACAGAATTCTAACAAGTGCTACTAACTAACCACATGCGGCATATGATTAGAAAGAATGATAAGAAAGGAAGAAATCCAAGCTGCATGGAAGGCATTCGTGGAAAACACGCTTCAGGAATTGATGGGATAAAAGTTGAAGTTTTCCCATCAGCTGGCGAAGCACTGAAAGCATTCACTTGTCCATGCCAAAAAATCTGGAAGATAGTTCCCCGGCCAACTGATTGGAAGAGGTCAATAGCTCTACCAATTCCAAGGAACTGTGACCTAAGCCACTAAGGAAAATATCTAACAATATCATTACTATCGTATCCAGGTAAAATTTTGCTGAAGACATTTCACAAATAATTGTAGTAAAACATCAACAGGGAGCTGCCAACAACGCAAGCCTGGTTCAGCAAGGATACATCATATGAGGGATAATATTGCAGACATCATATAGATCTTGTCTGAAAGTGGCAAAGGCATTTGTTTGTGGGTAAGAACCACTGTGGATTACATTGCAAAGATGGGATATTCTACAACTACTAATTGTACTCATGTTGAACCTGTATAGTGACCAAGAGGTAGCTCTACGAACCCAACAGGGGAATACTGTATGACTTAAACACGACAGGTGTATATTTTCAGTTGTGTACTATTACTATATTTATTCAACCTGTATGCTGAGGTTGAGTGAGAATCTGCATAAAAAAGAAGATAGAATCTAGATTTGGGGCAAGTTTATTAGTAACCTGTGATAGTCTGGTCTGCTGGAAGCAAGGAGGACTTGAAACACGTGCTGATGAATATCCAGGACTGTACCCTTCAGTATGGATTGCTTTTAACTCAAAAAGAAAAAGTTCTCATCACTAGACGAATAGACAGCATCATGCACTTGACCTAAGCTGTAATATTTTCAATCACCTGATATACTTGTGAAGGTTGGACAATCATAACAGGAGAGTTGATTTATTTGACATATGGGCTTGGTGAAAACTATGGAACGTACCCTCAAGTTCCCTGTCTTGGAAGAAGTGCAGCCAGAAGGCCCCTTAGAAGTTAGAATGGAGAGACTTTGTCTTACATGCTTTGCATATGTTATCAGAAGGAACCATTCCCAGGAAATGAACATCATGCTTGGTAAAGCAGGGAAAGACCCTCAGTAAAATAAATTGTCTCAGTAGTTTCAAGAATGGGCTCAAACATCCCAATTGTGAAGATGCACAGCCCTGAGTGTTTGGATCCTGTGTATTAAGGGTTGCTTTGAGTCCGAAATGACTTGAATAGCATTTAAAACTAACCCTAACATAACCAGAGTAGAGTCCACTGGTGGTTGAATGCTTAACATGCTCAGCTGCTGACCAAACATTGGAGGTTCAATTCCTCTCAGAGGTACTTTGGAAGATGGACTGATCAATCCACTCCCGACATTAACTACTGAATTCTACTCCTCTAACATACATAGTGTTACCATGGGTCAAAACCAATGTCATGTCAACAATGTGTAATTTGTGTGCCTGTCAGGGATCTGTGGCCAGATTTATATGTCAGTTGTGGAATTTCATTGCACCACTGATAAATTTGGGTGACTCTCAGTCATTTCAGTTACCTAAATTCGCTCTCTACAGATCTTAGACTAGCAAAGAGGAGGATAAAGAAAAACATGCTTTCAGGTAGAACTAAATAACAAAACAAAGCTAAGACTCATGACTATCAAGGTCATTCCAATTCACACTGACCCTGCAAGACACAATCCTTGGGGGTTCTGAGGCCGTAGATCTTTAGTGGAGCAGAAAGTCTCATCCTTCCCTCAGCGGACGGGGTCAAACAGCTGACTTTGTAGTTAGCAGTGGAGTGTGTACCTCACCATGTCATCGAGGCCCCTTCCTTAAGGTAGAGGAAGTAGAAGAATGAATGGTCTTTGTCTCTCTTTTCCTGGAAACGTTTTATTATTGCAAAGAGGGGCGGGGGAGGGATTGTAGTGGGGCAGGCGCACCAGTCCTTTATGGCAGCCAGCAAGTTCCTCCGCTCCTCTTGCTTCCTTTGGCTTGGATGTGTGTCCCAAGCCGCGCCTTGATGAATTGATTGTCCTTGGATTACTTAAGCAGCTTCAGGGCGCTGAGCTCTTACTGTGCGCAGCTGGACACCTCCGGGATCAAGTCCAACAAGAACTTGGTGTGCGTGGTGACCCTAGCGGCTGTGCCTCGGCTTGCTCATTCTCTTGGTCACTTGTAGCCCTTGTGGAGGACATGGACACAGAGGGGCACAGCTGTGGCCTAAACACAGTCCTAGAGGGATCCGGCCAGATCTGGAGTCTTAAAAAAAACACACCAAACCACTTTAAAATAAGATCCTTGGCCAGAGAAGCTTTTTTGAAGGAAAATTGCCACTAATTGCATGTGCTTGCTCCTTAAGTCACTGTCCCATTTCCAAGAAGGAAATAGGACTGACAAATAGTGGGGATTTTATTATTTCTCAGGAAACTGCAAAAAGAGAAACAAAACAAAAATATATAGAGTTTATTGATTAAAAACTAGTGTAACATCTTTACCTTGTTATCAACTCTTCCCACAGTTGTAGGAAGCCTTTGGTTTGATCACGTCAGAGGCTGGTATGAGCACAGACATAATTTCAATATTCTGTTTATGATGTATGAAGATATGAAGAAGGTAAGGTTGGGTTATTTTATAACTTTTCCCCCTTTAAAATCCTTTCTTTTCTTGATTTCAGTGAACCAAATTCTCCTAGTTCTATTAGGATCTCACTCTTCAATCCTCTTGAGATTTCTTTTGGGGGCCTCTAATTTTCTGATCACACCTTAATTAGTATTTTCTTCCAGCAGTAGCTTCAAGGTCTTTTTTTGCTGTTCTCAGTTTTTATATCGTTAACTCCTCAATTGTAGCAATCAAGGCAAACCCAAATATCCAGAGCTTGTTGTTGTTGGGTGCATCAGCTTCTCCCCATAGTGACCGGATGCACTACAAAATGAACCTGTGCCCAGTCCCAGCCAACCTCACAATTGTCCCCATGTCCGAGCCCTTTGTTGCGGCCACGGTGTCATTCCATCTTATTGAGGGCCTTCCTTTTTATCACTACCCCCAACTTTACTAAGAATGATGTCCTTCTCCATGGACTGGTCTCTTCTTAAAACATGTATAAACTATGCAAGACAAAGTCTTGCTATCCTTACCTCTAAAAGTGCCAGACATAAATGAAGAAGGAGAGCAATGTGGAGCATTCAGATGAGAAGCCACTCCTATGATATGACAACTTACTGCCTCTGATGAATGTGTGCCCCATCTTGTACATCCTGGTTGTCTTATTAGGAAGATTTATGAAAAATCACATAACATTTAAATATTAGCAAAGTTACTTTAGGCAGTGTGTAAAGCAGTTGAAACCCATTTTATGTTCACCCTTTAATGGTCTCCAATTAAGGTGTTATTAAACATTATCTACTCATGACAGATTGTGGGATGACATCAAAATATCATCCATGGAAAGTGTAAGGAGTTATTCAAAGTATGGGAAAGAACAAAAAGACAAAATTAGATGTGAAAGAACTCTTCAAACTTGCTCTAGAATATAGAAAAGCTAAAACTACTGGGAAATGATGAGGTGGGTGAGCTGAGAAGAAAATGTCAAAGGCTGGCTGTGGAAGAAATGGTAAATTATTATAGTAAAATGTGAAGGGATTAAGAGTTAGAAAACCAAGAGGCAAATAGCTCACTCAATATTTCTCATGCACTTTGGACATGGTATCATGAGGGAACACTTCCTGAAGGACATCAAGCTTTGTGGTTTGTGCAAAATCGGAAGAGTATGAAAGAGATGGATTGACACATGGCTACAGCAGTGAACTGAAACATAACAACAACTGTTGCCATAGCATCTTGCAGGGAAGCATTTCATTCTGTTGTACATATGGTTGCTAAGAGCTGGAATGGAAGGACTTCCCCTACCAACAGAATTAATGAGAAAGAGACAGGTATTAAGTTTCTGGATAGTATACTTAGATACCTTGTGTTGCTCTTCATGAAGATGACTGTCATCACTAAAGCAGGATCCCGATAGTTGGAGGAGATTATGAGATAGTTTTGATATGTGGAGGCTGAGTTGATTTAGAAGCATCTAAAATGGAGAAAATGAGAAACAAGTGGAAAATGCAAGACTAAAGCACAGTGACGAGGCCTGAACAGAATACATTAATTATATCACTGCTACTGTATAGAATATAACTGAAACCATGTTTGTGGTTGAAATAATGAAATCAAAACCGGAGGAAATGAAGAAAGAAGCCCTAACTGTAAAATGAAGAAGTACATCCAATCACTAGGAAATTTAACCATGACCTGTTTAAGAAAAGAGAGTCGGACCCTTCAAGAAGGAAGCAAATGAGCAATTGTATTGGGAAACCAAAATTGGAGTGTATTTGTTATTCAGAAAACATACAGATTATTTTGAGAAATAGGGAATGCAAAGAATAATTAAAACTACAAATAACAAAGTTAAAATAAAAGTAAAAATGTCAAATGAAGAGTAGTGGGTTGTGCTGCAGCTCAATTGTAACTTGCTTAGAAATAATGTGATGAGTTCCAACTCTCTATCTCCAGCCTATATATATAACTTTTTTGGTAGTTTTTACTTAGTCTGGAATTTCTGCTGAAACATGTTCACTTTTCGTGACCCTGCTAGTATTCAAAACACCAGTGACATAACATCCTGCATTACAAAACCCACAAACCACCAAAAGACAACAAACTGACAGGTCAGTCCCAAATGGAAATGCTGAAAGGTTCTACAAACAAAATAGTGAAAGATGCAGAAGGTATCAAAAGAAGGTAAAAAGAATATACAGAGTCACTATACCAAAAAAGAACTAGTGAACATTTAACCCATTTCAAGAGGTAGCAAATGAACAAGTATCAGTGATACTGAAGGAAGAAGTCCAGGCTGCACCAAAAGCATTAGTTAAAAACAAGGCTCCAGGCATTGATGTAATAATGCACATTGAAATGTTTTAACAAGCTGATGAAGCATTACTCGTGTATGCCAAGAATATTGCAAGACAACTGCTTGATCAACTGATGACTTTCATAAAATGATAATCATGTCTCTAAAGTGAACCAGACACATAAGTAAACCGTAGACATATGAGTGGATTTTGGGTTTGCACATAATTCTAGTTCTAATCTAAAAACAGCTAGCTATTAAGATATTGCACATGTAAAGAGATCACTAAGGATATGGGTGGTATAAACAACTGTGGTGACGAAACCAGATGGTGCCTGGCTATCACAAACAATAAAGAATAGTGTCTTAAAGTCTTGTCTTCAAATAAGTAGTCATCTGAGCAAACATCAGTTAAGTTCACCTGGAAGAAGCATACCAGCCTCTGGGTTGCAAGGTTGGTAAATCATAAAATTCAAATCCAATGTGGAAATGATGTCAAAGACTTAAATTGAGAACATCCGGTTGTAGAAGGCTCTGGATAATAGTGGAAGCCCAAAATCTTTTTGAAGTGTTTCCACATGGTTTAAGCCTCTAATGAATGCACTCTGATCATAGCTGAGGTATAACCTTGTTGTCAGACAGAGAGCATTTAAAAATCCATTAAGGCAGATGTAGTTAGGTTAAAATGCAATACCTTACCTTCCGATATCCTGTTTGACCAATTTTAAAGTTGTTTCAGTTTTCAATATTTAATGTTCTATGTTTTATTGAGATTTTTCTGTTTTATCTAATTGTTGTTGTGTGCTTCTTGTTTGTTTGTTATATGATTATCTGTATATGAAATCCAGGAAAGGGAGACCCATAGAGACAGTAACTGGATGGAGTGTTGCCTAGGGTGATAGCAGGGGAGGATAGGTGGAAATTGGGAGCTAAGAAGAATGAGAATTAGAAGACAATGTTCTGAATTGATTGAGGTGATGCTTGTACAAATCTTCTTAATAAGACTGAATGATTAAATGGCATGATGTGTGTAGTAGTTACATAATTTCATGTCAACTTGATATATAAAAGTATAGGAGTGTATTCTAGCCTGTCAATCTGGCCACAACCTGACTGTGACTAGTTGTTTGCATGGCCTTCTCCTAAGAAGGGTCCTGGGAATCTCCTCTCCCTTTATCTGCCTTCATTTTCCTGATGGCTGACACTGATGGCAGTCAGAACCCTGTGATGTAGCCACTACCATTGGATCCACATTTTACACCCACCAGTCTATGATCTTCCTGCATTCTGCATCATTGCATGTGGCTGCGTGAGTCTGAAGAAGAATTTATGGACTAGTTTCGTACTTATGGACTAGTATTGGACTTAAGGTCTTCATCTTGACTAAACTGGAATGTTTGCCTAATATACAATTGCTTCTTGATATAATGCTCTTTCTTACATATATATGCGTGTCAGTAGATTTGTTTCTCTAGTCAACCTGGCCTAACACATATGTGAAGTGTATATCAATATAACACTTTTTTTAATGGAAAGGATACAGTGTCACTATACCCAAATTAACTTTGTCACTTTCAAACATCTCAAGAGGTAGCCTATGAGCAAGTATCAAAGAGAATGAAGGGAGAAGTCCAAGGTGCACTGGAAACACTAGCTTAAAAACAGGGCTCCAGGAATTGATGAAATATCATTGTAATGTTTCAGCAAGTTGACAAAGCACTAAAAACACACACCTCCAAGGCAAGAAATGTGGAAGACAACTACTTGGCCAACAGACTGGAAGAGATCCATGTTTTTGACCATTCCTAAGAATGGTCACCTAACAGAATGCTGAAATTTTAAGACTAATAATCTGATGTCAACTTGAAGCTATTAAGATTGAAGGGGTGGAGTTCAGCCTGTCCATCAGGTCACGCTCGATGACCTCATTTGGAGGCACAATGGACATAAATAGCCCACTGGAGACCAGATGCACATTCACTGTCTGCTTCATCTTCCTGCTGACAAGACACATGGAACCAAGCAGATGGAGCCAGAGTCCTGGAGATGGAGAAGCCTCGTGGAGACCCACACCAGCATGGAGTTACTTCCACGACCACTGGATCCACAAGATTTTCCACCTGCTGGCTCATGGTCATCTTGCATTCGGCATTATTGCATGACTGTGTGTGTCTATAGAGGAATTTATAGACTGATATTGCACATATGGGCTAATATAGAATTTATGGACTTGATCTTAACTGGGCTGGGATGTTTTCTCAATATACAATTACTCTTTGTTATAAAGCTCTCTCTTACACACATATGAGTGTTTCCCTGGATTTGTTCTCCAGACTAACACATTATGGTATGAGGAGTGGGGTACGAGAGAAACAAATTGTGAAGATGAAGAGTAGATGCTTGTTCGACCTTTGCTTCATGGTGGTTTTTCTTCTTTGGCTAGCCAGAAATCAGAAATGGCCATGCAGTTTAATGGAATTCCTTCTCTAGCCTACCCAGACTAACAACAAATATCCTTGATAGGACATGCAATTAAAAGTTTGTTGAAGATCAGCCAACAATATTTGAAGCAATACATT
Organism: Echinops telfairi; assembly: GCF_000313985.2. Taxonomy (NCBI): domain Eukaryota; kingdom Metazoa; phylum Chordata; class Mammalia; order Afrosoricida; family Tenrecidae; genus Echinops; species Echinops telfairi. The sequence goes on along the minus strand of NW_022107431.1, from coordinate 47,963,225 downwards.
GTCTGAGAACAGCTAGATATTCAAACCAGATTTTGAAGAGAATAGGAAATAAGGGATTTCACTGATGTTAGATAGGCCTTCATTGAAAATTCCTGATAACTGCCTTTACTGTGTCCTATAAGTTTTGGTACATTGTGTTCTCATTCTCATTGGTTTCTAGAAATTTCCTAATTTCATCTGTGATCTAGGCAAGTACACATTCCTTTTGCATAGAGAGTTATCCCCCCTGATTGTTTGCTCTTATTTTCTTAATCTTCCTTTTTCTGATTTCCAGCCTCATGGCACAGTGGTCAGAGAGAAAGGTCTGTATGATATCAATGTACTTAAATTTATGCAGATTCATCTTATGACCCAGCATGTAATCTATTGTCAAATATCTGCCATGTGGCTTGAAAAGAATGTGAATTTTTTTTTGTATTTGGATGAAGAGCTTTGTAAACATTTATCAGGACAAATAATTTAATTGTAGTCTTTAGCTCTATAGCCTCTTTGTTGACTTTCATTCCCTGTGTTCTTCATTCTCAGAGAGTGGTGTATTGAAGTCACCTACTATAGTTGTTGAGCCTGTGATTTCTTTTTTCATCGTTTGGAGCATTTAGTTGTTGTATTCAGTGGATCTCTCATTCAAGGAATACATGTTTACAATGCTTAGTGGTTCTTTGTCTACCGTTGCCTTAAGTATTATATAGTGTCCCTCCTTGTCTTTTTTATGGTCTGTACCTTTTTAAAAAATCATTTTATTAGGGGCTCATACAACTCTTATCATACTCCATACATACATCAATGGTGTAAAGCACATTTGTACATTCATTGCCCTCATCATTCTCAAAACATTTGCTCTCCACTTAAGCTCCTGGCATCAACTCTTCATTTTTCCCCCTCCTTCACCCCTCCCCCTTCCCTCATGAACCCTTGATAACTTATAAATTATTTTGTCATATCTTGCACCGTCTGACGTCTCCCCTCACCCACTTTTCTGCTGTCCGTCCCCCAGGGAGGGGGTTATATGTAGATCCTTGTAATCAGTTCCCCCTTTCCATCCCACCTTCGCTCCACCCTCCTGGTATTGCCAGTCTCACCGCTGGTCCTTAAAGGATCATCAGCCCTGGATTCCCTGTGTTTCCAGTTCCTATCTGTACCAGTGTGCATCCTCTGGTCTAGCCAGATTTTTAAGGTAGAATTGGGATCATGATAGTGGGGTGGGGAGGAAGCATTTAGGAATCAGAGGAAAGCTGTATGTTTCATGCTGCTACACTGCACCCTGACTGGCTCATCTCCTCCCTGCGACCCTTACATAAGGGGATGTCCAATTGCCTACAGATGGGCTTTGGGTTTCCACTCTGGACTCCCCCTCATTCACAATGATATGATTTTTTTTTTTCTGATGATGCCTGATACCTCATCCCTTCAACATCACGTGTTTGCATAGGTTGGTGTGCTTATTCCATGTGGGCTTTGTTGCTTCTCAGTTAGATGGCCACTTGTTTGACATAAAGCCTTTAAGACCCCAGACACTACATATTTTGATAGCCAGACACCATCCACTTTCTTCACCACATTTGCTTATGGATCCATTTGTCTTCAGGGATCATATCAGGGAGGTGAGCACACAATGATATGATTTTTTGCTCTTTTATGCCTGATAACTGATCTTTATGGCACCTCATGAGCACGCAGGCTGGTGTGCTTCTTCCATGCGGACTTTGTTGTTTCTGAGCTAGATGGCCGCTTGTTTACCTTTAAGCCTTTAAGACCCTAGATACTATATCTTTGGATAGCTGGGCACCATCAGCTTTCTTCACCACATTTGCTTATGCACCCAATTTGTCTTCAGCAATTGTGTTGGGAAGGTGAGCATAATGGAGTGCCAATTTAATAGAAAAAATGTGTTCTTGCAATGAGGGAGTACTTGAGTAGAGGCCCAATGCCATCTGCTACCTTACCCTGTTGCCCCGAAAATAAGACAGTGTCTTATATTAATTTTTGCTCCCAAAGATGCGCTAGGTCTTATTTTCAGGGGATGTCTTATTTTTCCATGAAGAAGAATACAGTACACATTTATTGTTGAACAACAAAAAAGGAAATGTATTATCTGTATATGATCCGGTAGTAGTTGTCATCACAAACCAGCATAATCAGACAAACTGAATCCTGCAGTATCATGAATTTCTTGTTATTACCATTATTTCTGTGTACTATAATCTATGGTACATTTACTCATAATCTATGGTACATTTACTTGCACTTCCTATCTATTCTGGCTGCACTGCGGCCAACAGTGAGCTGCATGGCGTCGCCCACCACTAAGATCCATAATCCAGAGTTATGGTAGCTAAGGGGGGCCTTATTATCAGGGAGGTCTTATGTTCGGGGAAGTCTTATTTTCAGGGTATGTTTTACTTTGGGGGAAACACGGTATTATACTAAATGCATACATATATTCTCATAGATCTATTTCCACATCCTCATATATAAATATATATACATATGTACATGTCTGTGTTTAGACCTCTATAAATGCCCTTTACCTCCTAGCTCTTTTCTCTATTTCCTTTTACTTTCCTCTTGTCCCACTACCATGTTGAGTCTTCATTTAGGTTTCAGTAATTCCTCTTGGTTACATTACCCTTGATCACACCCTACCAGGCCTCCTACACCCTCCTCACCGCTGATTTGGATCACTTGTTGTTCCCTTGTCCCTGCGTTTGTTAACACCACTACCTTTTCCCCCACCCCACCCCTCTCCCATGTCCCTGGGGACTTTGTTGCTCTGCTCCCTTGCTGCTCGGTTTCACACCCTTAGTATTTTGCTTTGGTGTGGTGGCATCAGATAAGGTGGAATTCACACATTGTGTCTCCAGTGTTGTCCCCTGTAGAGCTGTAGGTCAGTGAGGGATGTCCTGTCTCATAGTGGGGCTGGCTATATGGTACTCTCTGTGAATTGGCTGCTCTGAGCAGGAATCTCTTCATCAAGGCTTGGTGGGCAAGGATGTGCTCCACTCTCTTCCTTCCCCTTCATTTGCTCCCATGTGCTCTGATCAGACATTTCGCTCTCCCGGAGCTGCAATTTCAGTGCTTTCCTCAGAAACAAATTCTTCGGGGGGTGGGGGTGGGGGTGGGGAGGTGTCCACATAGTTGGGATTGGGGCCAGCCCCTCAGACCTCTCCACTGGTTCCCTACTCCATGCTGGCATGTTGCATTCACATCTTGGAGCACTGGGTTGAAGTTTGGTTCCTCTATCCCTGTGGAAATATAAACAATATACTCCCCTTGGGTGGGTTAGTGTCCTGTGCTCCTGCTACTCTTTTCTTTTTAATTTTTTTCCCTCCACCCCTCCTCCTTTATAATTGGCTACCATATGTATCCCTGGATTTGGTCTGCCCCCTGCCATACTACCTTGTCCTCAGCATACTCATGTTATACTTGTCCTTTTGTTCTTGGCTTATTTTGCTTAGCATGATTTCCTCCAGTTCTTCTCATACAGCAATGTGCTTCATACATCCATCACTGCTTTTTAGTGAGAAGTATTCCATTGTATGTATGTATCACAGTTTTTAATCCACTCATCAGTTGATGGAAATTTAGTTTTTTTCCAGCTCCTTACAATTGTGAACTGTGGCGCAATGAACATTGGAGTACAGATGTCCGGCCTTGGTTTGTTTCTTGCCTCTTCTGGATATATGTCCAGCAGGGGGATTGCTGGGTCGTATGGTAACTTGATTTCCATGTGTTTTAGGTATTGCCAGATTGATTTCCATAGTTGCTGTACATACTTACGGTCCACCAGCAGTGGATAAGAGTTCGTATCTCCCCACAGCCCCTCTAACACTTGTTGCTCTCTGATTTTTTAACTGGGCTATCTTTGAGGGTGTTTGGTGGTACCTCATTGTCGTTTTAATTAGAATTTCTCTTACGGCTAAATATCAGGAACACTTCCTCATATGTTTATTGCCCATTCATGTTCTGCCCCTATGAAATTTCTGTTCAGGTCCCTGGCCTACTCCTCAGTTTTTTTCTTTTTGGAAGCTAGCATAGTATTGTATTTTAGTAATAAGATCTTTGTCTGATGTGTCATTGCTAATGATGTTTTCCCAGTTGGTGGGCTCTCTTATTACTCTCTTTGTGAATTCTTTCGATGAACACAGGTGTTTTATCTTCAGTATATCCCATTTGTCAATTTGTGCCTCCTCTCTGTTGGTGTCCTTCCCTATTTCTGATTCCCTGTGTCAAAGTTCTGAAGTTGGTCCCAATTCTCTCATTGATGGCCTTAATAGTTTGGGGTTTAACTTCAAGATCTGTGATCCACCTTGAGTTTATTCTTGTGCATGAAGTGAGGTAAGGGTCTTGTTTCATTTTTCTGCAGATAGATATCCATTTATTCCAGTACCACTTGTTAAAGAGGGCATCTGCTTCCCATTGGACATTTTTGGGCCCTTATCAGAGATTAGTTGTCTGTATGCTGCTGATTTTATTTTTGGGTTTTCAATTCTTTTCCATTTGTCTGAGTATCTGTCATTGTACCAATACCATGTGGTTTTGACAACTGTGGCTGTATAGTATGTGCCAAAGTCAGGTAAAGCAAGCCCTCCCACTCTGTCCTTCTTCTTGAGGAGTTCTCTGCTAATTCTGGGCTTCTTCCCTCTCCATATGAAGTTGGTAATCAGTTTTTCCATATCTTTGAAGAAAGATGAGGGTAATTGTATAGGGATTGCATTAAATTTATATAGTGCCTTAGGCAGAACTGACATCTTTACTATATTGAGTCTTCCAATCCTACAGCATGGGATTCTTCCATTTGTTGAGGTCACGCTTGGTTTCTTGTAATAGTGTTGTGTAGTTTTCCCCATATAGATCTTTTGTTCTTTTAATCAGGTATATCCCTACTTATTTCAATTTGTGCTTGGCTATTGTGAAGGGTACCACCTTTTTGATCTCCTCCTCAGTGGTCTTATCTGATGTGTATAATAGTCTGATGGACTTTTGTTTGTTGTTCTTGTATCCTGCCACTCTGCAAAACTCCTCTATTGCTTCCAGTGCTCCCTTTTTAGAGCTTTTCGGGTTTTCCACATATAAAATCATATCATCTGCAAACAATGATAGTTTCATCTCTTCCTTCCCCAGACAAATACCTTTTATGTCTTTTCTTTGCCTATGTTGCTAGCTAAAACCATCAGTATGATATTAAATGAGAGTGGGGACAAGGGACATCTCTGTCTGCTCCTCTTTTTCAGTGGGATTGTGTTAGTCTTTACTCCATTGGCTACCATGTTGACTGTTTGTTTTTTATATATAGCTTGTATTGTCTTGAGGAATTTTCCTTCCATCCCTGTCTTCTCAAGTGTCTTAAACAGGAATTGATGATGGATGTTGTCAAATGCTTTTTCTGCATCTATCGATATTATCATGTGGTTCTTATAGTTTTTCATGTCAATGATACTGGTGGTCTTTCATATGTTGATCCATCCCTGCCTCCCTGGTATGAATCCCACTTGGTCATGTTGGATTGTTTGTTTTATATAGTTTTTGCATTCTATTGGCCCATATTTTGTTAAGGATTTTTGCATCCATGTTCATTAGGGATATTGGTCTGTAGTTCTCAATTCTTGTGGGATCTTTGTCCAGATTAGGTATCAGGGTTAACTAGCTTCATAGAACGAGTTCAGGAGTTTGCTGTCTTCTTCTATGTTCTGGAAGAGTTTGTGTAGGATTGGTGTTAGTTCTTCCCTAAATGCTTGGTAGAATTCTGTGAAGCCATCTGGTCCAGGGGATTTTTTTGGTTGGTAATCCCTTGATAACCTTGTCTATTTCTTCTATTTCTATGGGACTGTTGAGATTCTTGACGTCCTTTGGGGAGGGATTTTTTCCTCAAGAATTTGTCCATGTCTTCCAAGTTGTTGAATTCATTGGAGTACCATCCTTTGTAGTACTGTGCAATTATCCTTTTGATTTCATTAGGGTCTGTTATAATGTCCCCTCTTTCATCCCTCATTCTTGCTTTTGAAATTTGTTCCCTTCTTTCTTTGGTTAGGTTGTCAGCAGTCTGTTAATTCTGTTTATTCTTTTAAAGAACCAACTTTTATCAACATTAATTTTCCCCATAGTTTTCTTATTTTCCCTTTCCTGAATCTCAGCCCTGATTTTTATAATTTCTTTTCTTTTGCTATTAGTGGGATTGTCCTGCTGACTCTTCTCTACTTGCTGTAAATTTTGTGCCAGAATATCATACATGAGCCTTTCTTCCTTTTTCAGGTGTGCATGTATTGCTATGAAACTTCCTCTGGTAACTGCCTTTGCTGTGTCCCTTAAGTTTTGGTATGTCGTGTTCTCATTCTTGTTGTTTGGTAGAAATTTCCCAATTTCATCTCTGATCTGCGGCAGTACACACTCCTTTTGCAATAGATATTTATTCATCCGCCAATTGTTTGCTCTTGTTTTCTTCATCTTCCTTTTGTTGATTTCCAGCCTTATGGCACAGTGGTCAGAGAGAGAGGTCTGTATGATATTAATGCGCTTAAATTTATGTAGATTCACCTTATGCCCCAGCATGTGGTCTATCTTCTAATATGTGCCATGCGGGTTTGAAAAGAATGTGAATTTATTTTTGTATTTGGATGAAAAGCTTTGTAAATATCTCTCTGGTTAAATAGTCTAATTGTAGTATTTAGATCTCAAGCCTCCTTGTTGAGTTTCTTTTCCTGTGATCTATCTTCCTCAGAGAGCGGTGTATTGAAGTCACCCACCATAATCATTGCAGCTGTGATTTCTTTTTTCATCTTTTGGAGTGTTTGGTTCACATATTCAGTGGGTCTCTCATTCGGGGTATATATGTTTACAATGCTTAGTGGTTATTTGTCTGCCATTCCCTTGAGCATTATATAGTGTCCCTACTAATCTCTTTTTATGGTTTGAACTTTGAGGTCAGTTTTATCTGAGATTAGAATTGCAACCCCTGCTTTTTTGAAATGCTGTTTGCTTGGTATGCCTTTCTCTAGCCTTTGATTGTCAGCCTCTTTTTGTTTGTATCCTAGAGATGTGTCTCCTGTAGGCAGCAGATTGATGGATTGTGTTTTCTAAGCCAGTCTGCTAGTGTCAGTCTTTTAATGACTTAGTTTAGGCCATTGATATTCAGGGTTGTTATCTCCATCTGTGGACTCTGTGATGTCACCTTATACCTTTTGTGTTGGGTGTTTTCCTACTTTCCTTTCTCATTAGTGTGTTGTGCGTGTGTGTGTGTGTGTGGTTCATTCTTGAATTCTTTCCACCCTTAAGCCAATGCTAGCTTGGGGGCTGTTTTCTTCTTTGTTGCTGTCTGAGTGGGGTTGTTCAAAGTGGCGGCCTCCTATTTGTGCTTGGTGAGTGCCATTCTTCTGCCCATACTGGGTTGGCAAGGATCTTTCGTCAGGCTAGGTTATTTTTTAATGTATTCTTTGACTGTTTCCTTGTCTGGGAAGACTCTTATATCTCCATTTATCTATAGATAATATGGCTGGATAGTGTATTCTTGGGTTTGTGTATTTTTTTTAAATGTATTACTCTACTCTCTCCTATTCTTACTGTCCACTGATAAGTCTTAGCATATCCTTATTTGGGAACATTTATATGTGATTGCTTGTTTTTCCCTAGCTTCTGTCTTGATTTTCTCCTTTTCCTCAAAGTTGGATAGTTTAACTATTATGGGCCTTGGTGACTTCTTGGGATTCAGCCTAGGTGGTGTTCTTTTAGCCTCCTGAATGTTTGCCTGGTTTTCATTCATTAAGCTGGGAAAGTTATTTTCCAAGGATTCTCACACTTTTTTGGAGAAATTATTCTGATGTTGTTCCTCTTCATAGCATCAGACATAGCTTTTAGGTATTTTTCAGCTTCTCTGATGATATTATTAGATTTTTGTTCATGTTTGTTAAAGTCTGCTTGACTGTCCTTTGGGTCACTGGTGGGTTTCTCTGCCTCCTCCAGTTGGTTGGCGAAGTCTGTGAGTCTGCTACTGCTTTTTGTTATCTCTTCCATAAGCTCTTGTATTTCCCATGGTTGTGTGGTCTCATTTCATCCGTTTTCTATATTGTTTCCTTCATCTGCTGTATGACTCCAAGTAGCATTCTCAAAATTTCTGTCTGTGGCAGATCAATGTCTGCTTCTTCTATGACATCCTTAGGTTCAGGACCTCTTCTGCCATTGCCTTTTGTTTCTCCTATTTTTTTATTGGCAAATGTTTTCCCAGACTGTGGGGTAGGTGGGACAGAGAGATGAGAGGGAGACAAAAGTAACAATATAGCTGAACCTAGATCCCTTACCATGTGGTTGGAGGGGCTTAAACCCTGCCCCGAGATGGCTGAGCCTGTGGTGGGTGAGAGAGAAGAGAAACAAAAGTAACAATATAGCTGAGCCCCGATCCCTGACCATGGGGCTGGAAGACTTAAAACCTGCCTTGAGGCAGTGGCAAGTTGTGGTTGTGTTGAGATAAAGCCCATGTGCCAGCTCCAAATGGTCCCGGCACTGGCCGAGACAGTGGCAGGGCTAAGGTCCAACCCTAGCCAGCCTCCACCATGGTAAGCCAAAGGCCCCCAGCCCCTCAAAACCTTGGGGGTTTATGCCTACTTATCTTTATGATGCTCCTCCTGAGATCCAGCAGTGTTGAATTTCCTCTTAGTAACTTTCCTGTGCTGATTTCTGTGGAGTCCCACTGGTATGTGTTATTCAGGCTCCATCTTCCTAGAAGTCTCTCTTCATTCAAGTCTTAGAGTTATCAAATACTACACACATCCTGGTTCAATTTTCATTAAATATTAAAGGCATTATATGTTTTTATAATTTGGAACTTACTTTTGTAATCAGAAAGTAATACTCACATTTTTTGAAGGGACAGTTCTTAACCTTCTTGCTCGAATTCAATGACATCATTCTTCCCCTTGACTATTGTTCTAAATCATCCAAGATAACAGTAAACTTTATTTAATACATTGAATGTTATTTTCTATTATAGCCCTTATTGTATTTTGTTTTCTATACTACTTTCCTTAAAAAACTGTGTGTACTATGAACAAATACAAGCAAAATTTCATTCTTCTCTTAAACTCTTTCAGGATCTGACATATTTTCTGAAACATCAAATTTTATAAACCTTGACTTAATGAGCAAAGATGAACTTTATAAATTCAAACAAGAAGACACTTTCAAAAAGTTGACTAACAAGTACTCATTTTCAAAGAAATAATAAAAAAGTAATATCTGTCAAATTTTATATTTGACAGTTAAATATGTATTGAAATTGTTATTCTGTAATTCATGCATAAATTGACTAATTTCTCATACCCACAATTTCTTTTAGGATCTTAGAGGATCTGTGCTTAAAATCTGCAATTTTCTTGAGAAAAAATTGAGTGACGAGGCAGTGGATGCAGTTGTGAACCTGGCCACATTTCAGAACATGAAGTCTGACCCACAAGCAAATTATAGGAAAATCCTTAAAGATGAAATTGGAACAAGGAAAGATGGACTTTTCCTACGCAAAGGTGATGTTCAGCGATTTATAGAAGCAAATGTATTTAATGGTTCCTTGAGTTCTTTGTCCATATGGGAATTAAGAGGTTTTTTTCCCCAGTGTTGTTCTATAAGTGATACTGGCCTTTGTATTCCTAGTGCCTATCTGTGGTTCAAACTCAACATGGCCCTAAAGTGTGCCTCAGAACCTGTAACACATTGAATGTAGAGCCTGAACGTGGGCCTATATAATCAATACTAGTTATCTTCTTTCTAGACTATATGATGCCACTCTTTAAAATTTATTAGCAATATTTTAGTGGAACATAATGGATATATATGAATATAAGCAGCATAGGTCCAATTATTGTTTTCTCATCTTTCCCCTAAAACATTCTGAAAGGTAACTGTAATACTCATTTTATTATCTCTATTGTGTGGAGGTGGCTTGGTTGTATTCTTGTTATTTTTCATGAGTCAGATTTTTCATCATAAAGAGTAGAGTGACATAGAAATACCTAATGTGTTATAAATTCAGGTATTCAACTTATTGGACAATGGGAAAAAAGTTTTTGTTGTATATCTAATGTGTACAAGAAATTATTTTTAAGATTGAATGTATTTTCCTGCATATTGATGCCCATTAAGTTCAAATAATTTATTTTAATCATGGTACTGTATGTCATTCTAAAACAAAATTTGTATTTCTCTATTTCATATACATTTTATTCTCTGATTTATTCATAATGTCTTATAGATGGTCATTAATTAATACGCTGTTGTACCTGAGTAAGTTAAAAAGTATTGCTGCTAGGGTTCTAGTTCTTACATGTGATGGCTTATTTCAACCTAAATATTTAAAATATTTCTTAGTGATTAGTGAAGGCTTCAGAAAAAATTCTCTCAGTACTATACTTCTCTTTTTCTCATGATGTTGTCTTAAAACAATAAGTTCTGTTCAAACAGTGACTTCTGAGGTAACCTGCCCCTCCAGGTTAGTTCAAGGCAGAGAGCTCCTCTCAGAATTGTATGGTGATTATTTTATACCATTTCAAATGAGAAATGTTGGTAGACTTTCTCCAAGGAAATAGTCATATCCACAGAGGCTTCTATGGGAGAAGTTGTAGAAAATGGAAAACAGATTTGCTGAGAGAATCTTTGTCATTGTGATCATACATATGCTCATCTTTTGAAGGTATCAAGGGTTTCACTATACTAATTTCATTTAGCAATCTTCCTCTATCTTCCCAAATTCCCAATCTTGCTGCTTCAGAATTCTTCTGTGCACAAACTGAAAGAACTGTAAAGGAACACGATTTAAGTTCCTCAAGGATCCCCAAAGTGCTGTTTTGATGTGTTGTAAGTCAAAGAGTAAGAGTTCTTGGGCAAGGGTTAGAGAGAATGAAATAGCACCTTGGGCTTATATAGATCTGGCTGAATGATATGGTGAGCAACAACTGCTTCAGAGCTTGATAATTTTGTTTAATGATAATTTTGTTTCCATTATTTTGTAGCAATACATGTTGACTTATCCTCATATCAGGATGTTAATCGAAATTTCCCCCAATAATCATAGTTTTTAAAATGCTCACTTTTCCTTATTCCTATGCAAGGATCAGTTTGAGCCTCTGAGCCACTCTTTGGAGAACAGATGTGGCAGTCTGCTTCCATAAAGATATGTGGCTTTGGAAACCTTGGATCAGTTCTATTCTGTCCTAATGGTCATTATGGGTCAAAATTAAATTGAAGGCAGTGGGTTTAATGGTTAGGTTTTATTATTAACTTTTCATTGTTCAGTTAAATCAAACATGATACAATTTTACGCCCACAAGCATTTTCTTATTGCTGTAATTGACAATAAGAATGTGTACAAAGGAAACTCTGTTAACAAAATTTGCTAAACTACTGGACTTTAATTGAAAAAAAATTAGTGTGCTGCTTAAACTTTCTATAATGTAACCTTTTGTAACCTTCACATTAACACTTGACAATCTTTAAATTTTATTAACTTTTATCAATTTAAAGATGAATAAATATCTACCTTACAGGCTTATTTTAAGATGTAAGTGGTCTGTCCGTACAGTGTTTCATGGGAGGAAGAGGAGGCTTCCTACTCCCATAGAGAGTTTAAGTCTCAGAAACCAAAAGTAACAGTTCTACCCTGTCCTCTAGCGTTGCTATGCGTCAGCATCAACTCAAGGGCAGTGGGCCTTGTACTGTTGGATACATAGTAAAACTGGGGGGAAATCTCTTTATGTATATTGGTGTTTCATTCTTTTCAGTAAACATCATGTTGCAATGATTATAAAGAGCGCAAGCCTAAAAGAGACGAACATAATCTATACTATATTTATTGTTTTACTGCATTCCTAAGATAGTTTCTGAAGTTATTACCACAAAAGAAAAGATGAAAAATCAAACCTTTTGGAAAACTAACCGATATTTAGCTTCATTTAGAGAAGATTCAAGTGGGTTGGGATAACCTTCACCCTTTGCATTTTACATGGTCACTAGCTGCTCTTCATATGTTATCCTACTAGGTACCATTGGAGACTGGAAAAATCACTTGACCGTGGAACAGAATGAAAGATTTGACAAGGTCTTCCAAAAGAAGATGAAGAATGTTTCCTTGAAGTTCATCTGGGATATAAATGAGGAGTAGAATTCTAACTACAGTCAAAATAATCATACAAATCTACTAATCAGTTACATACTTTGATATACATATTGATGTGTTTCTTATGTAATTGCTAATTTAAAATTAATTAATTACTTTATTATTTTAAATGAAAATATAAGTATATCCAGATAATTGGCATGAGTTTGAATTTTAAATTTTATTTAAATTAATTTTAAATTTAAATTTTAAATCCTTAAAATTTAAATATTAAAATGATTTGGGAAGTATAGTTATACTGAAATGTAAAAATAAAAAGCATGCATCATGAACTTTAAATGTTTTGAGAATTTTTTGTGTAGTATGGATAATTACAGATCCACAATTAAATCTAGGACCAATTAGACATTAAAAGTAATTTCAATTTGTTAAGTTTTAATTATTTATCTTCAAAATCGATTTGAATGTGAAAATGGGGTTGCTAGTAGAGCAAATAAAGAACTCAAATATAAATATGTGTTCATTATGATAATTTAGCATCACAAAGTTTGCACAAAAAATCAGATCAGTGAGTGAAAAAGAATTAATTATTCAATTACTTGAAAATTTGGATATAAAATGTATCACACAAATAGATACCCTAAAACTCAGACTTTGTATGTTGGTCTGGGTAGCCTAGCGAAACAAATTTATAGGCACTCCTATGTGTATAAGAAAGAGGTTTATAAACAAGAGCAATTGAATATTGAGAAAGCACCACAGCCTGGTCCAGATCAAGTCCATAAGTCGGATATTAGTCCATATGTCCAATACTAATCTATAAATTCACCTTCAGAGTAATGCAACACATGCAATGATGTCAAATGCAGGAGATCACAGGCCAGTGGGTGGAAAGTGTTATGGATCCAGAGACTGTAGAAGCATCCCATTGCTGGCAGGGGTCTCCAGCTCCCAGAGCTCTGGCTGCATCAGCATACTCCATCAGGTTTGTCATCAGTACTGTCTCTCAGGGAGTGAGTATGTGTCCTGCTTCCAGTGAGCTGTTTATCTCCTTATCACCTCCAAATCAGATCGTCAAGCTGAGACCTGATTGAACTCCACCCCTTTTCACTCTTAAGTCTCAAATTGACAACAGATTATGTAACTGCCACACTATGTCATTCACCACACAAATCCTATGTGTGTTTAATTGTGAAATATTGAAGACAAATCATTGGAATGTATAAAAACATTTTATAACCATTTTATTGTAGTTATTACTGATATCATATTATTCCATAGTTCAGTCGCATCAAGTAGTGCTGTAAAATTGCTACCAAAATCACTTTCAAAATTTTCTTTTCCTTCTTGAACTCCTTGACATCAGCTCACTTTGACCTCATTTCACCTTCCCACCACACTGCCATCACTGTAACCCCC
>NW_022107431.1:47925601-47949615 GCF_000313985.2 Echinops telfairi | reverse complement strand
ACTCTGCTTGCTGTCCCTGGTTTTCAGGTACTGAGAAACAGAAAAACATATAAAATAATTAAAGAGGGCCACCATCAATGACATAACACATCTGAGATAAATACCAATAGTAAAAAACCAAAAAACTCAAAGTTCTAAAAATCAACTCAGGCCTAGAGTGCATCAGAATGGGGATCAACTGACCATGTTTTAAGTATTCGAGTCAAGCTTATCATTTTGATCTTCTATAGTCATCTTTCCAATGCACTCTTTTGGGTACCCACTTTCCTCCCCTTCCTCTATTATGGAGAGAGGGAAATCACTGGAAGCTTTTTTCCTTTGAAGATCCCACAAACTCATCTTGGGCTCCCACCATCATCCACAGCCTTCTGCAAACCAGATTCTCACAATTTAGCCTCTGAAACTATTACCTCCTTGGACTTCGGATTATATAATTTACCATTTTTCTGTCATTCAGTTGGTGTGCCTTTTCTATGTAAACTTAGTTGACATCTCACTTATATGCCTACTTCTTTGGAAACCAGCCTCTGAGATCCCAGACAGCATTTGACCTGATCACTGGGCACTATCTCATTTCCTCAGCAGACTTTGGTATAGCCACCATGTGACTGCAAGTATCGATCAGGGCCATGACAGAAGAACTAACTGTCCTTAAAGTGGAGCTAGGGTTTAGTGGGAGCCCCAAATCCATTCCTGTATCTAAGGTGGTTTTGTTTTTATCTGCCTTTGGTTCCCTTTCAAAACCTCTTTGTTAATTTATGGTAGAGAGCCTTTCTATCATCCCCCCAAAGCATAACAATATTTTGTTGATATTGTCTTTCATTAATCCACTGGTACTAATTTTTTAATGCCCTGTTGAAAGAGGGATATTGGTCAATTGTAAGCTAACTCTATATCTCATTAGCTGACTTATTCACTTGTACAGAACCAATCCTTTTGTAAATAGCTGGATGTTATTTACACAAACAGTATGAGGTGATGGATTTTACACAATTTTTAACTCAGTCTGCTTCTCTGAACCAAGTGGAGAAAAACTTGTTTAGTCTACAAGCAATGGAACAAACTAAAAAGTAAACGATAGTAAAGTTAGAGACAAAAATATTTCAAGAAACACCATAAGAGTCTACCAAGAGCTACAACCCAGTGACCATAAGCAGCAAAGTAAGTAAATTCTGACATTTCTTAAAGGTTGCAAAGAAATAAAGAATTGCAGCTATATAAAAACACATATGAAATCCAAAAACATCATAGATATATAGGGTTCGAGTTCATATATACATGGATTTATCACAAACAAAACATATATAAATATATTTTTATTAACAAAAATATATTTATTATTATTAGAATAGATTCTTAGTGACTGCATTGCAATTTTTAAGAATAATTTTGTTGACTTATTTTTTTAGTTTAATAAATTATTTTATTGGGGGCTATTACATCCCTTATAACAATCCCTATATATATTTCTTAACAATAAAGGGATGGTAACTGACAAGTTCTGTCTATAACGAACGTCTTAATTTTGTTGTGTTGTTGTTATCTGTCTTGGAAGAAGTCTGGCTACAGGACTCCTTAGGGGCAAAAATGGCAAGACTTCATCTCACACAGCTAAGGCATATTGTTAGGAGATACCAATCCCTGGAGAAGCACATTGTACTTGGTAAAGCAGACCACCTGTGAAAGAGAAGGAGATCCTCAATAAGAGGGAGGCACCCAGTGGTCTCAGGCATAGGCACAATTGTAAGGATGGCTCAGCACTGCGCATCATTTCGTTCTGTTGTGCATCGGCATTGGGGTTGTTATGGATTGGAAGCAACTCCTGGGCACCTAACAACAACAGCAATAGAGTTGGTTCTGACTCAGACACTATGTACAACACAATAAAATACTTACCAGTCCTCTCCCATCCTCACAATTGTTGTTAAGGTTGAGTTCATTGTTCCAGCCACGGTGTGAATTCAGATTGTCCAGTGTCCTCCTCCTTTTCACTGTCCCTCTATTTGACCAAGCATGACTCCCTATCCAAGGATCTGTTCTCTTTGATTAGCATGTGCAAAGTATCCAAGATACAGTCTTGCCACTTCACCCCCATGGCACTATTGTGTTTGTACTTCTTCCAAGGAGTATATTTGTTTGTTCTTTTGTCCATCCATGGAACTTCAATATTCTTTGCCAGCATGATAATTCAAATGCATTGCTTCTTCATTCTTCTTCCTTATTCAATGTCCAACTTTCATAGGCACTCAAGGGCATTGAAAATGCCATACCTGTGTCAGGTGCGCTTTAGTCCTCAAGCTAATATCCTTGCTTTTCAACAATTTAAAGAGGTCTTGTGCAATTCTACACAATGCAATGTGTCATTTGATCTCTTGACTGCTGGTTTAATGAGCATTGATTATTGATCCAAGTAAGACCAAATTCTTTAGCACTTCAATCTTTTCTCCTTTTATCATGATGTTATCTATTAGTACAACTGTGTGTATTTTTATTTCTTTAATTTTGATCCCTTTCAAAGGCTGAAATCTTTTATCTTTATCAGCAAGTGCTTGAAGTCCTCCTCAACAAGCAAGTTTGTATCACCTGTACATATCACAAGTTTTAATAAGCTACCATCCAATCTTAATGCTGCTTTCTTATTCATATAATTCAGCTCCTCTGATAATTTACTCAGCATGCAGATAGAACAAATACGATCAGAGAATACAATCCTGATGCATACATTTCCTGATTTTCAATCATGCAGTATCACTTTGTTCTGTTGATACAACTACCTATTTATCCAGGTACAGATTCTGTAGGAACACAATGAAGTGTTCTGGAATTTCCACTCTTACCTATACTATTCATAGTTTGTTATGAACCACAGAGTGGAATATCCTTGTGTAGTCAATAAAACACAGGTAAATATCTTTCTGCTATTCTCTGCTTTGTGCCAAGATATATGTGTCAGCAATGAAATACCTTGTTTCTCATTTGTGTTAGTCTGAGATAATTCGAGAAAAAAAATCCAGAGACACTCATATGTATATAAGAGAGAGCTTTAAATCAAAGAGCAATTGTATATTGAGAAAATATCCCAGCCCAGTCCAGATCAAGTCCATAAGTCTGATATTAGCCCCTCTGTCCAAAACTAGTCCATAAGTTCCTCTTCAGACTCACAGTGCACATGCAATGATGTCCAATGCAGATCACAGACCGGTAGGTGTAAAGCCTTGTGGATCCAAAGCCAGTGGAAGCATCTCAACACTAGCTTCTCTGGCTCTCTGAGTATGACTCCTCAACAGGAAGATGAAGCAGAGAGAGTGAGAGAGTCCATCCCGCCTCCATGGAAGAAGAGAGGAAGTTCCCAGAATCCTCAAGAGAAGGCCATGCCCACAAGTAGGCATCAATCAAGCTGTGGCCTGATTGAGAGGATAGACTCCATTCATTCACTCTCAATATCCTCAAGTTGACAAGAGATCATGCAACTACCACAACATCCTTTTGTAAATCTAGTCTAAACCTCTAAAACAGTGGCTCTCAACCTGTGCATTCCCACCCCTTTGTGGGTCGAATGACTCTTCACATGGGTCACTTAAGACTATTGGAAAACACATTACAATTCATAACAGTAGCAAAATTACAATTATGAAGTAGCGATGAAATAATTTTATGGTTGGGGGGGCGGTTACCACCCCATGAGCAACTGTATGAAAGGGTCATGGCATTAGGAAGGTTGAGAACCACTGTTCTAGCCTTCCCTAGTGAAGGTACTGTTGCAGCCATTGCTGGATGATCTTCGGCAAAAATTTCATAGGACGCCAAGTATATTATTCTATATTTTGTGTGTTCTGTTGGGTCTCACATTTCTTTGGAAGGTGTACAATGTGGATCTCTTCCAGACCGTTGGCCAAGTAGCTGTCTTCCAAATTTCTTGGCCCAGGCACTCTGGAAAATGTCAGACCCAACCTAGGGATGCATAGGACAGCCAAATAAAAAGGAGGGGGAAATTAAGAAAAAAAGAGGACTTGGCTACTAGGACACTAACGCACCCATGGGAAGTGTATTATTTATGTCTCCACAGGAAAGGGAGAGAGGGACCAGACTTCAAATGGTATGGCAAGCCTTGAGGGCAACATTCCAACATGGATCAGCAAACTAACAAAGAGGCCTTACCCAGCTACATCTACCTCCTCCCCAGAAGATTGCACTTATGAGGACAACATTGACGATAAAGCCCCAGGGAGAGTGGCAGGTCTACCCAGACCACAAGGGAACAAACTAAGAGGGAAAGAGAGGGAGGGAGGGAGGGAGAGAGAGAGAGAGAGAGAGAGAGAGAGAGAGAGAGAGAACCGCAACCTGGCCCACTAACTTGGAGCAACAAAGAGACCAGAGGACCATAGGGCCAGCCCCACCACTAGACACGCTGTCTCTTCACTAAACCACAGCACTGCAGGGTACAGCACAGGAGACACAGTGCAGGAAATATGGACCCCTCAGTCTGGGCCCCCCACCCCCCCACACACATTGGAGCGAACACAAAGGGAGCACAACAGAGTAGCAAGTGGAGCAAAGCAGCAAAGTCCCTGAGGAATCTGGAAAATCGACATCAGACTCAGAGCACAGGGATTGCCACCTCATTAGGTGTGATCAGAAAATGTACATAAGGGACAGCAGACAGAGCGGATACTACTTATAGGCCCAGTTTTTTGTTCTTCCTTTTTTCATATCTGTATAAGATGGGCAAGGTAAACAATCTAAAGAGGTAAATAACACAATCGATATTTCCAGTGGGGGGGTGTCAGTGAGAGGTGGGATTGGAAAATGGGAGGGGGAGCCAACAAAGCCAGGGACAAGGAAACAAGAAGAGATGTAAAATTGATGGTGAGGAGGATGTAGAATGCCTGGTGGGGTTTGATCAAGTGCAATATAACCTAGAGGTATTACTGAGAGCCAAATGAAGGTTGAACATGCTAGTGGGTCAGGAGGAAAGTAAAGAGAAACAGAGGAAATAACTAGGAGGCAAAAGACATTTATAGAGGTATAAATATAGTCAGGTATATATGTAAATATATCAATATATAACAATAGGGATATAGATCTATGTACATATATTTATATGTTAAGCATCAGAAGAACATTGGGCTTCTATTCAAGTCCTCCCTCAACACAAGGACACTTTATTCTAATGACCTGGCATTCTGTGATGCTCACTTTCCCAACAAAATCACTGAAGACAAACTGGATGCATAAGCAGATGTGGTGAAGAAAGCTGATGGTGCCCGGCTATTAGAAAATATAGTGTATGGGTCTTAAAGGCTTAAAGTTAAACAAGTGGGCATCTAGCAGGAAAGCAACAAAACCTATATGGAAGAAGAACACCAAGCCTGTGTGATCAAGAGGTGTTGATAGGATTAGGTATCAAGCATCAGAAGACCCAAAACAAACAATCATATTGATGTGAATGACAGAGGTCAGAAAGGAGACCCAAACCCCTTCTTTGGACAATTGGACATCCATCACAGAAAGGATGCAAGGAAGGGACGAGCCAGCCAGAGCATATTATAGCATGCATAAAACACTACATTCCTCTACTTCTTTCATGCTTCTTCCCCCACACTGTCATGACCCAAGTTCTACCTTAAAAATCCAGCTAGACTGGGGCATTTACAGTGGTACAGCTCTTGACACATGGGATTCAGGACAGAGAAACCATATGGGAAGATGGGGGCAGAATGGACAGAAAGGGGGAACCGACCACAATGACCAATGTATAATAGAAGTATGGGTGAACGGAGACAGTGTGTGATATTAGATATGAAAATAATAATTTACAACTTATCAGGGGTTCACGAGGGGTGGAAAACAGAGGAGCTGATACCAAAGGCTCAAGTAGAAAATTGTTTTTGAAAATTATGATGGTAGCCTATGTACGACTGTGCTTGATACGCTTGATGTATGGATTGTTATATAACAGCCACCAAAAAATGATTTATTAAAAAGAAAAAAACCTGGCCTTCCACTGAGGATGATTTTTATTTTTTAAACCCTTTGTATGATTAGAGTTGGTCAGATATAACCTACTTCACTTTTGTTCCCACCAAGGCTTGTCTAGGGGACACACTTTTCCTCACAACTGAGGAAGAAAGTTGTGAAAGGGGACCCTTAGCATCTTTGAAGAGTTTTGTGGTTACTCTTCTGTGTAGGTAAGAGGGAATGATTGGTAATGAGCTGGGAAAACTAAATCCAATGCAAATTATTGAATTTTGAGATCTCAGGGAGCAAGTGGCAACACTTAATCATAAAGGACATGTGGTCAAAGGTATTGTTATCTTTGTCCAAGACTAATTGATAACTATTCTATTAAAATAAAAGAAAGGAAATATGTTAATGGTGAAGAAAATATCAGGCTTTGAAGAGTTAATTCCATTAAGTAAAAGCCTTGCCTTCCAAATGGCAGGAGATGATAACTTCTAAGAGGAGAATGAAACCCTATAGTGCACCGTGAAAGAAGTTGACACATCAAATAATGGTGCTGGTGCCCTGGGCTGCAGAAGAACATGAGGTTTCCTGGTGGCATTGTGGGTTACAGCTTCGCTTGCTAACCACAAATCAGCCAAAATTACATCAGGACCAGTGGTGAAAGGGGCGAGGCCAGGAGGGTGAAGGGAAACCGATTACAAGAATCTAGGTATTGCCTCCTCCCTGGGGGAGGGACAGCAGAGAAGAGGGCGGGGGGAGACGTCGGACAGTGTAACTTATGACAATACTTTAATAAGTTGTGAATTATGAAGGGTTCATGAGGGAGGGGAGGTGGGGAGGGAGTGGGGAAATGAGCAACTGATATTAAGGGCTGAGGTGGAGGGCAAATGTTTTGAGAATGATGAGGGCAGCAGCAAATGTACATGTGTGCTTGACACAATGGATGGATGTATGGATTGTGATGAGAATTGTACGAGCCCCCAATAAAATAATTTTAAAAATATTAATAACGATTAGAAAAATAATTAAAATAAGTCAAAAGGGAGAACAAATGATAAAGTGCTACATTTTAACCTAACTACATCAGCATTAATCCACTTTCCAATGCACAGATTGAGAGATGATATGATTCAAGCTCCTGTTCTATGGCCATAGGGGATTTTTCAGGAGCTTCATCTACGTGGGGACCTTTCAAGTAGATTTTGTGCTTGCACTGTCATTCATGCCCATCTGGGTGCTCTGAATTTAAGCTCAAATATCATCCAGTCTTGGGTTTTATTATATATGATCTGTGGCTCATACAGGCTGTTATGGATATACTCTTTCTTTACATTCTCTCTTTTAATCATTTCATTGGGGGTTCTTACAGTTCTTAAAAAAAAACCCATACATCCATTGTGTCAAGCACATCTATACATATGCGTATTCTTTTCAAAACAGCGTTTTTCTGTCCCTCCCCCACCCTCCTACCCCCATGGACCCTTACATAAAGTGTCAGTAAATCAGTAACTTCATTTCGTAAAGTGGCATCTAGGTTGGAGTTTGAAGTTCATAGAAAACTAAAGAGAGGAAGGATCCCCTTCTCCACTTTCAGGATTGTACTATGACTGTGAATGAGTCACTGCAAACGATTCTGTTTCCTAATGGTCTTGAAACTTTTGAAATGGAGAATTCAGCAGTTTTTAATAAGGATAAGGGGTGGGGGGTGTTTGCTCACCTTGTAAAAACCAATAGGAAGACAGAAACCATTTCTGTCAAGTTCAGAAACAAACATCGCTGGTTATTGCCTCGATTGATCCAAACTGTGAGTAACCAAGGGTAGATTCTATTCCTTACTGCTCTGTATCCTAATTTTTTTAAATTTGTAAAACTATGATTTTCTTTCACTTATATGCTTCACAGGATAAATAGTTTAAATTCTCATCTATCCCAATTTTTGGTTATAATTTTTTCTCAGCTAATAAAATTAAACATAGAAAGTGTCATACACAATTTATGAATAGCTCACATCAGTTCCGTATTGCTGAGCATTTTGTGTTTAGATTGAAGCACCCAGTTATTTATCTCTTTCAAGTTCTCTACATATAAATTATATCAAATGAGTGAAATGCATTCTCTATTGGCCCAAAACCTCCTTTGAAGTTGTTTTCTTTGGTTCATACACTCATGAGTTGATCTTATGAATGCTACTTATCTTGAAAAAATTTACATGAAGTAGTCTACCAAAGCAAAAAGAAGATTTTGTGTCCACTCTATGCCACATAGTTGTGTGTGTGTGTGTGTGTGTGTGTGTGTGTGTGTGTGTATGTATGAAAGAGACAAAAAGAATCAATGAATTTGAATGATGGTGCTGGCAAAGAATATTGAAAGCATTCTGGACCAACAAAGGAACAGATAACTATGTCTTGGAAGAAGTATATCCAGAAGGCTCCTTAGAAATAAGAATGTTGACACTTCATCTCATACTAATAACAGTTTAGACATGTTATTAGGAGAGACTAGTCCCTGGAAAAAGACATCATGTTTGGTAAAGTAGAGGGACAGTGAACAAGAGAAAGACCCTCTCCAAGCTGGACTGACATAGTAGCTGCAGCAATTAGCTCAAACATAAACACAATTGTATGGATGGCAGAGCCCTGGTGGTATTTTGTTCTGTTGGACGCAGGGCTGCTACGACTTGAAGGCACCTACGAACAGCAATATAGACGCTCCTGGTAACAGCTTCATGAAGCCACAATTCACATAACACATAGCTCACACTGCTCACCTGATCAAATTGGACAATTCAAATGGTTCCATATATTCAAATTACCACCTCAATTAAGTTTAAAACATTTTTATTACTTTAAAAATACTGCCTCTCACTATCACTCCAGAGCACCCTCCCTAACTCCAAGCCCAGCTACTCGACTACTCTCTTTTCTGTTGAAAACAGATTTCTTTGGTCAGGTCTGTGCAGTAGCAGCACATTTTATACATTTTATTTGTCATTGCATGTCTTTATTCCCTCTTCACTCCTACAGCATAGGTTTCTATGTATATAATTCTGCTTACTGTTTATTTTTCTCTTGGCATTTTGGATGTGGCACATTGCTGCAGTCCAGCTGCAGTTGTTTCCATTGATGAATTATAATTAATATTATGGAGTTTGCTATGAAATAAGAATTCTTCTTTTATTGCCTTTAGATTTTTCTCTGTCTCTGACTTTAAGCAATTTTATTATCCTCTTATCACATGTATATAAGTCTTTGAGCCCTGACGGTTCAATGAGTTTGACATTTGAATGCTAACTGCAACAGCAGGGATCAACTGTCTGCTTCCTTAATGATTTAAAATTTAGTCACTGCATATCAGAATCAAATGGCTATCAGTGGTTTCTCTTTTGGTTGTTTAATTTATCCTGTGAAGAATTCGGATGGACATAATGCCTGCATCAATGCACTCTGTTGCTCACGGACTTCTGCAAGGACGGCACAGGACCACCAAGCAGTGTTTTCATCTGGTGTGGAGAAAGTCACTATGGGTCAGAAATGATGGATGGCCCCCCAAAATTACAAAGACAACATAGTCTTATCATTCTGTTTGTTCTAAAATCGAAATAGACTTTTTAATTTTGGTAAAATATTTACTATTGTTTTACCCAGGTTTTCGGAAATATCTATTTTCAAATGATATTATTCAGAGATTTTTTGTAAATATTTGAGACCCTCTTTAGGTTAGTACTTTATTATAGATTCTTTTCCTTTTCCCTAAATAATTAACATTTATTTTAAGTGAGCATAACATAGCAATAATTAGTAAAAAGCCAACTATTCTCATCTCCATGGTCACCACCTACAACTAAACCAGAGCTACCAAAATCTTAGAATTTAAAGATTTTTGTGTTAATCTTGCTTCATGTTCAATATGGGGATGCTTCATGCAGCTTACACATGTTAGGGAATATTTTAAAATATGATAAATTTGGGGATTTGTATTCACAAATGCTAATCCAATGTTGGCTAGCAATTAGAGTGGAATGTTTAAGTTTCTGTAAATGACGTCTTTAGAATAATTCAAATTTGCAGAATTTCCTCAGAACTTTATAAATAGCTTTTCAAAAGTACTCCTTATTTTTAACATCCCAAAGATCTCCACATGCACACAGAAAAAAAAAAGTACAGGAAAATGGTGTTAATATGGCCACGCATTTAAAGCAGTTAATTGTATTAACTGACTTGCAGCCTCCTCGGTAACAGCTTCATTAAGATGTAATTCAGATACCATCTAGTTCTCACTGATTACCCGTTTCAATCGACAATTCAATGGTTTTCAAATATTCAAATTTGTGCATTCATCACCTCAATGAATTGTCAAAGATACTTATGATTTGAAAAATAAAGCCTCTATTACTCCACAACACTCCAACACTCCCCCACCCCTCACACACACCCAAACCCTAGACCTGAAATCTGACTAATCTTCCTCAGTCTTTACAGTTTTCCTCTATCAGGTTTGTGCGCTAGTAGCATGTTTTCTACATTTATATTTATTATCAAATATCTTTATCTCCTCTTCACTACTGAAACATAATGTTCTACGTATAAAAACTTGATTAACCAAGCCCATAAGTCTGATATTAGCCCATATGTCCTATACCAATCAACAAAGTCCTTCTCAAACTCATAAGATCCCCCAATGCACAAAATCCAAGATAGATAAATCCCTCAGACACAGTACTGGGAATAATTTTGTGCATCGGGAGATCTTAATTGTACTAATGTACATGTGCAGGTCTAGCAAGATGAGTGAGGTAAAACTAAGGCTGTAATAGTGGGAGAAGGAAATGTTTAAGAACTAGAGGATAGTTATGTGATTCTTCCGGGACATACTGCACCCTGAATATAGTTTACCTGCAGCAATACCTCAGAGAAGAAACCTCACGTTGTCATCTACATAGTTGCAGAACAAGCATTCAATAAAATTCAAAATCCATTTATAATGGAACCTGTTTGTAAGCTAGGGCAAAAATAGCACTCCATTATTCTGATAGGAGGATCAAAAGAAAAGACTACAGCAAATATCACATTCCATGGAGCAAACATATAAAACATTGCATCTAAAATCAGAACAAACAAAGAAAAGAAAAATATATGAAATGAAAGCCACTATAAGTGTATGCAGATTAGTAACAAATGTCATTCCAAGAGAGCTTTTCACTCTAAGGAAGATGAAGTAGGGACCCTGAATACTAGGACCTCAGCAGCAATGTCTCAGCCAATAAGGAGTGTCTGCAACCCAAATTATTGGTGTCTCATCCAAAATGATCCATCCTGGCTTTTACCCACCACTTTCCCCACAGCAACTACAAACGCTCCGTATGCTCTTTCTGTCTGCTTTGTGCCGGAAACAGAGCTTCCCGTGGCAATGGGAGTGAGACTTTGCAGAATCTGGAGTAATCCTGATATTTATTCTTACTTTACCGATTTCTTCAATATATGAGGTACTGGGTGAGTCCTTAGCATGGGTGTGTAGAATCTGTATGCTTATTTTATAGATCAAGTCCTGGATTAGGCTTAAACTTTTGAAGTTCTTAGATAGTGATACTGAATAAAGGCTTGTATTGTGATCCTTGAGTGATGGATCCATTTGTAAAAGGACACTGGATGGCTGGAAGTACAGTTATGCACTTCTTCATGTCACAGGATACATTCAGTGACATGTATTTCATTTCATTGCTGCCATTGCTGCTGCTGTCTGAACTGCTGATGGCGGTAGGAGGTAGGATGGAGGTAGGAGGGACGGGCAGTAGTAACACATGAGCCCAGAGTGCTTTGGTGGAAGCAGAACAAGAAGGCAGCAGGGTGGTCTTGTTCGTTCAACATCCTGCTCTGCTCACAGTTCCGTCCTCCTGTGTAACAAATTGAATGGTCTCCGTACCCCCACCCCCTAACCCTTCCTGCTCACGGCACCGTCAGAGGGCCCAGGCCCAGAGCTAGGTACTTTCCTTCACCTGCTTGTATCCCACCGTGGTTTAGTGTTGCAAGAGTCTTGCTTTGATTTTTGACTGCCACTTATATTGCTATTACGTAGGGTTTTCAAGTCTAAGTCTCATATTTGTTCCATGAAATGGCAGATGGATTGTACCACTGTCTTGGCAGTTAGTTGTCCCATGCCTGTCCCACGGCAATGCTGAGGCTTTAGTAATTCATTAGGAAATAAGAATACATGGAACGAAAGCTTATTTTCCTTAAAGATAAAATAACAACAAACGTCCTTCTGGGATCACGAACATATAAGTAGCTGGAACAGATATCTTCAGAAATGCATACTCGCATAATATTGAACACGGGGTGGGGTGGGGGGTGGGGGGGGTGGGGTGGTGGTGGTGGTCATGAATTGATCTAGTTAACCAGTCTAGTTCTTACCCAGTATAGAGATAATCTGTTAAAATGACCAGAAGGATCCTTAAATTATATGTTTGAATAGTACAAAAGGAAATAATAGATTCATAGGTACAACAAGAGGGTATTTGGCTTTCGAAATGACTATCTACATATTCTTTGCATATACTAATAAAAGTCTGCAAGTTAATAGTTATGCTTGAAATAAAGTAAGTTCAGAGCTAAGAATGAGGGATTTTCATTATATATACATATATGTACAGATACATACACATATACATTTATGCATTTAACAGTTTCTTTATTTGTATTAATTAATTTTATTTGGAGCTCTTACAAATATTATAACAATCCATAATTCAGTGAAATCAAACATTATTGTACAATTGCTGCCACCATTAGTTTCAAAACATTTTCTTACTTTTTGAATTCTTTGGTATCAGCCCCTCTTTATCCCCTCCTCCCCATCCTACCCCCTTGGATCACTATTATTATATATATATATATTTCCTTATCTTACACCATCTAATGTATCCATTCAGAACCTACAATTCTGTTATTCATTCCCCTTGAGTGAGTTTATACAGACATCATTGCCATCCTCCTCCCTCCACCTCTTCCAATACTCTCAGGGAATCAATACTCTGGCTACTATATCTGAAGGGTTTATCTGTTTGGTTTTCATGCATAGAATAATCTTAATTACACAAATGAAGCTATCCAGGTCTAAGAAGATTCATGAGGGAACACTAAGATCTTAATAGTAAGGGGAGGAAATAATAAAGGACCAGAGGATAGTCATGTGTTTCATCAGTGCTACATGTTACTTATCAGGAAAATATGTTGTTTTTGATTTAAAATAAAAGCCGAGACAAATTACTTGCAATTGCATGAATGAAAAACCCAAGATAGTAGAACATTTGCTTGCTAAACTGTTTTTGGGCTTGCTGAACATTAACAGACTTTTTACCAGTACATCAGATTTAGCAATATGGGAACACATCCACCCAGACGCAGAACCTCGAGAAGGACTCTCCAGCAATGTGAGATAGCGTTGAGGTCGTTGGACAAGAAGGACTTAGAGATGGTATTTAGAAAAGAGAATTGTGTAAAAAATCCAGAATATTAAGTAGAGAAGGAAGCCTTCATAATAAAAGTATCATTGTTAGTGTGACAGCATGGCTTTAGAAACGTGGCAAGTCTCTCATAAAAATCTGTGAACATAACCTAGTACATTCGATCATTTAATATGTGGTCTGGGCAGTTTTTAACTTCCCAGGTTGAACTTTGTTTCAGGCCAGGCAAACATGTTTTCATGGCAGGTTTCAGATGCCCAAAGCTTCCTGTTTCCTGATTGTGAAAGCTTCACTAATTGGAATCCATTCCCCTGAAAGTTAGTTTTCCAACAGGTTTCATTTTCTTGAGATGTATTTCTGGACAGCTGGAATCCAGAAAGTGGGAAAGACGTTTCATCATGCTGACACACACTTACCCTCTGGGTGAAAATTATTAGGAAGCTTGGCATGAATTTTTACAGTGGTTGGTTCAGGAAGTAAAGCTGGAATTCTTAACATCCCCCAAATAATTTTATATTTGTCCAGAATTTGAGTGTTCTAGAACTCCAAGAGAACGTTTAAAGGGGTAAAATAACCCAAAACAAAACCAAACAAAACTTCCCTGACTGCCTTTACTATTAGAAAATCATTCAGTTTAAAACAAGATTATTTATTTTTACAGGTACAATCTGGACTCAGCAGATACTAAGGATGATTTATTTCAAGGATTATCGGAACAGAATTGCACCTATGGGAGCATTTGAAGGAGTTTATTTCTTTGAGTATACCTCAATAGCCTGGCTCAAGTGCCCATCTCCTCGTCTCTTCTCAGTCCACCTTCCCATTATTTAGCTCCAAATGGTCTGAAGAACAAAAAAGCTAAAGTATGTCGCAGAAATTGCTTAAAGACTTTTCCCCAGACAAGTCTTTGTCTCTGGCCTAATTCATTCATATCCTTTCATATGTTTTGTTTATTAATTTTATAGTGATGATTTTGCTTTAAAGATTTAAAACCCATATATGGAATTGTACATACATTTATACATTAGTCACCACATATGCCGTTTTTCAGTGCAATCATATAAATGAATAATGTTCACATCAGTACAGAGAACTTCATTCTTGTTAGGGCTTCATCCAATTTAATTGTGAGCCATATGTAAGATAGTCATTTATATGTTACATTTTGACAATCATTCATAGACATAATATTGATGTATATGTTATAGTGTAACAGGCATACTTATATATCTCTGTGCTTTTGTTTGTGTGAAATGTTTCCCTAAAAGTTGAATTTCAGGTGAAACTATACAAATACTTTAAATCATCTAGGGGGTTTGTGCATGTGTTTTGATCATGCATCAACTTACATGTCTTCAACTAGCATAGAAGAATGCTTCTTTCCTCATGAAAACAGTTCTTCTCAGTGATTGGAATGATGGATTTTGTTAATGTACTAAGTAAAAAGATTTCATTCTGGAATGATATACTTTTTTTTCACTTGTTATAACATTCAGCATCGTTTGAAATTTGTTTCTAGGTTTTTAAACGCCTTTATACTTTTTGCTCATTTTTCTTTCATTTGTTTTCATTGATTGTTTTCTGGAAGTATTGGTGATCCCTGGGTAGTTCAAGTGATTTGTCCTTGACTAAAACCAGAAGGTTGGCTACTAACCTCAGGGTCAGTGGTTCAAGCAAACCCAACAGCTCCGTAGACGCTTTCTATGAAGACCGCGCCAAGATGACCCTATGGGGGAGTTGTGCTCTGTAACATGTGCCATCACCTCGACTCAGAGTTCACGCTGTAGCACTCTGTGGTCAAAGCACTTATATGGAGGTAATACATTTTCAACCAATGCTTTACCTTTACAAATGGTTGAGCACATTGTCTTTTATATAACTCATTTGTTCACCTTTC
The DNA here is from genome assembly GCF_000313985.2 of Echinops telfairi. Taxonomy (NCBI): domain Eukaryota; kingdom Metazoa; phylum Chordata; class Mammalia; order Afrosoricida; family Tenrecidae; genus Echinops; species Echinops telfairi. The sequence goes on along the minus strand of NW_022107431.1, from coordinate 47,934,295 downwards.
CTTTATTACTGTTGTCTCTTATGTCTACTTAAGAAATCATTCAATTATCACAAAGATTAATCTTTCCAGGTTTGAACTTTTTTTTTAATATTAAGTTAAGTGACATCTGACATTCACATCTGCCGTATGATGTGAGGTATCAACATTATATCATATTTGTCCAACCTTAGCTCACTGACCCAATTGTACTCAGTGTAAATATCTACACTCTCCCAAGTGGCTTCAGTCAACATTGTGATATACACTTTTTATACCAAAACTTGATAAGCCAGACTCACTGGCATGGAGTTGATTCTGATTCATTGTGTCTCTTTAAGAAAGAGCAGAATTGTCAATGTGCATTTCAGAGGCTGTAAATCTGAACTAGAGCTGAGTCTCACTTTCACCAGCAGAGCAGCTGTTGAGATTGACCTGCCATCTCGTGGTTCCTAGTCCAATTCCTAACCCAAAAGACCCTCAGAGCTCCTTCCCTATTTAATCTGTGCCAACTCTTTCCTGTTTTAATAGTCTGAGCAAGTAAAACTTTTAGACTCTGATAAGGCAACTCCTCCATCAACTAAATTTAAAAAATATATAATCCCTTATTGACTGCTATATGTTAACTAAAATCTATTAAATATATAAATTAACCCTGGGAAAATTGTTGGCTTGCAATTTTCTAAATATATCTAGCTTCATTTAATACTCTTTACTTATTTCTACTTTTATTTCCTTCTAAAATTTTCTGTTCTTCAAATATATCTTAAATCTTTTTTATGATGAAATTCTCAGTATTTTGTTTAATCTTTATTGCTATGATAAATTAGAAATTCCTTTGAACTATTAATTTTCTATATATTTGTCTTACAACGAAAAGGCATTTGTTTAATTGTTTGTTCTTATTTAATCTTTTATTGGGTTTTAAAAATTTTTCCTTTTGTTGAGTCTCAAATACATTCATTGTATAATTTTAACGTGATATTTTTACTTTCCATTGTTTACAAATTTCTTTCTCAGTAGCTAAACTCTACAGAGGAAATAGGCAAAAAGATTATAGCAAATATTTTCTATTTTCCTTTATACTAGCATTTCTAGAAAAAAATTTCCTATAGATCTCTGAGATTCATAATGGTAAAAAATATTTTGATTTTAATTTTAACTTACTTTAAATTAAAAGTAAATTTTAATATTCTTAGAGTGCTACTTTTTAAATTTAAATTTTAATATCCTTAGAGTGGTACTTTTCTTTTTGTTTATTGGAAGTAGGGGAAATAATATTAATTAAGTTTTTTGTAAATGCTGAAAATACCATGTGGATATTTTTCTTTATAGTACAATGAAATTCACTACTTAATATAAAGATATCCCATTTTAGCACTTTCTGGTTGGATTACTGACTACAGAGTTAACACACACAACCCCCCCCACCACCACCTAGCTATCTATTCACCACAGAAAGATGAAAATATGTGCTCACATAAATATTTATAGGATCAACCACCATATAAATTTTGAGTATGATTGACTCAATAGCAAGAGTAGATTTCTGGAATAAATTCTACTTGTTGGAAGTATAATCACTTAACGTTCGGATTAAATAATATTTTTAATTTTAACACAGTTCTTAAACCAATGATTATTTAATGCCCTCAATGTTGTAGCAAGAGTTTGCCCAATAGTTTACCCTTCCTCTTGTGGACTACCATTTTCCATTTCACTCAAGTCACTACCTGTCAACCATCTAGTAGTCCTTGCTTTATCTTTCTCCCTCCCTCTCCCCTCCTACATAATCTCCAAAGACTGTTCCCTTTGTGATGAAAGTCTTTATCATATTTTGTGGGGGGGTTTTCCCCCTTGATAGTTTGAAATATACCCCCCACCTAATTCACAATTAAAAAATACTCTTAAATTATATTTAAAATGATTTCTAATATTCTAAGTTTATACTTGGTTTTACTACCACTGTTTCCTTTTCTGATATCAATATAAATTATTCATATTTCATAATTTATTGAACAAATTAGAACAGAATTTAAAATGATCTAATCAATTTTTTCTTAGTTTGTGACTTACTTTTTAAAATTTTATAATGATGGGAAAGTTTTAATTATCTCCTTTTTCCTTTTTTCCAAATAACAAAATTTTCGTATTTTTCCTAATATAATTCGTTCTTTTAAAAAATTAGCATTTTGTTTTTTAGTATCATCTGTTTCATTATAATTGTTTCCCCATACTTTGTTTACATTTATAGGTAACGATTTTTAACTAATTTGTCCATTTTGAACTCCCTGCCATCGGAGTTGTTTCTGGTTCATAGCGACCCTGTTGGATAGAGTTGAACTGCTCCTGTGCGTTTCCCAAATTGTAATTTTTTTAATCACTTAATTGGGGGGCTCATACAGCCCTTCTCACATACATACATCATGTTCAGCACATTGGCACATTTGTTGCCATTGTCATTCTCAAAACATTTGCTTTTTACTTGAGCCCTTGGTATCACCTCCTCATTTTCCCCCCTCCATCCTCGCTCCCCCATCCCTCATGAACCCTTGATAATTTATAAATTATTATTATTTTGCTATGTCTTACACTGTCTGACATCTCCCTTCACCTACTTTTCAAAACAAAGCAATTTTTTGTAGAAATTTATCCTACAGATTTCATGAGAAATGTATGCAAGAAATAATGCATACATGCAAATGTGATTAAATTCAGATACTATTGTGCTCAAAAAAAGAAATAAATGTGGAAACAACCTAAATTTTCAGAATCAGTAATGTTTGTGAATGAAGGTAATTGTGGATGTAGGTAATATTAAAAAGACCAAAATCATTGCTATGTGTCCTTTCCAACTCTTAATAACCCTATAGAACAGGGTATAAATGCTCCTTTGGGTTTCAGAGACTAACTCATTCCAGGGTTTGAAAGCTTGTAATAAGAAGGGAAGCAGGTAAATACCCAACACAAATGGTGCTACATGAAAACAGAGCCACAGATTAATTCAGTAACTCTGAAAGTCAGTGGTCTGAACTTACCCACTAAAAGATAGGGAATACCACACTGGTTTAGAAAAAATAACCTATCAATCTGTTGTCTGCAAGAGAAACATCTCAACCTCGTAGATGAAAATAGGCTGAAAATTAAAGTCTGTTGAAAAATATACCAAGCAAACCTGCAATTTGAAGAAGAGGGGTTGCGATCTTGATCTGACACAACTGATCTCAAGGAGCAAGCCACAACAAGACATAAGGAGGGACGCTATGTAATTCTCAAGGTAAACAGTAGGCCAAGAACACGTGAGCATAATGAATATATATGCGCCCAATGAGAGACCTGCAGAATTTGTCAATCTAACGCTCCAAAGATGAAAAAAAATCACAGGTTGAACAATACTAGTAAGTTTGGTAGTTCCATAATCCGGTGTGAAATTGAGGATTGGAATGAAGGGGTAGATTCCAGTCTGTCAATCAGGTGATGGCCAATGAGGCCTCTGTGTGGGCATGCCTTCACCTGCGTATTCTGGGAACTCTTGTATTCCTTCCTGGAGGCTAGGGACACTCTCACTCTCACTCCCTGCAAGACAACCTTGTGGTGAAGACACATGGAAAGATGCTGTTGGATCCAACCTCTGGAGCTGGAGAAGCCACGTGGAGACCATTGTCAGTAATGAGATCGTTACAACACCACTGGATCCACAAGACTTCCCACCCACTGACCTTGTGATCTTCCTGAATTTGGCATCATTGCATGTGTTTCATGCATCTGAAGAATAATTTATAGATTGATATCTGACATATGAGATAATATCAGACTTATGGGCTTGATCTGGACTGAGCTGAGATGTTTTCTTAATGTACAGTTTTTTTTGCTGAATATAAAGCTCTTTCGTATACCCATATGAGTATCTATGAATTTGTATCTCTAGTCTACCTAGATCTAACAAGTAGGTGAATTTAATACACTGCTCTCCAAGAAAACAGAGCACCGGGAAATAAGTTTAACAAGGAAGACACAGAAGTAAACTCTACAATTTGGCAACTTGACTAAATAGACATTTTTAGAGGTCTTCCCCCCCAAAGACCAAAAAATTCACATTCTTTTCAATGCGCATTGCACATACTCAAAAATAGGCCACACAGTGGGGCACAAATCAAATCTGAGTAAATTCAAGAACATAGAGATCACGAAATATCCCTCTCAGACCAGTATGCAATAATACTAGAAATCAACTAAAGAACCTTTAAAAAAATCAAGAGCAAATAGTTAGTGAATGAATAACTCCCTACTGCAAAATGAATGGGTACTGGTCCAGAGCAGAGATGCAATTAGGAAGTTTTTAGATACCAATGAGCATGAGAATAAGAATAAAACATACCAAAAGCATTGGGACACAGCAAAAGCAGTTATCAGAAGCTTGATAGCGATTAATGTACACATGAAAAAGGAAGAGAAACTTATGATTGAACCTTTATCACAAAGCCTCCTGCAATTAGAGCAGAGTCAACAGAATAATCCTACCAATAGCAAGAGAAAAGAAATCAAGGCAGAGACAAATGAGTGGGGGAAAAATAAAATAATGCAAAGCATCAATGCAGTAAAAAAGCTGGTTCTTTGAAATAATCAACAGAATCGATAAGACAGCTGGCAAACCTAACCAAAGCAGGAACAATCATCAATAACCAGGATGAGGAATGAAGTGAGGGAAATTACAACAGGTCCTAATGAAATTAAGAGGTAAATTACATGCTACTACCAAAGCCTGAACTCCCACAACTTTAACAACTTGAAAGACATTGAAAAATATCTAGAAAAATAATCCCTCCCAAGATTATCCTAGATGGACATCAAGAACCCCAGACCGTATTCCAATTGATTGATAGCCAGGCACCATCTGCTCTCTTCACCAACCTTGGCTATAGCCCCCTTATCTTCAGTGGTTTCTACATGAAGGTGAATATGGAGTAGGGCCATGTTATAAGAATTACCTATTCTTGAGGTCAGAGTAGAATAATCTGGGAAGCCAGAATATATCTGCTTCTCCACAGATTATGACTGAATCTGGTTTACTTTGGTGGTCATATTGTGACAAAAACAAAATAAAAAAGCCAACAGGAACAACAGCAAACAAACAAACAAACAAACCCCAAAGATACAAAAAAAGAAAAACCTTGTCAATCATCTCCCTGAGTTATAGGGGGATTACACTGGGAACATCATAATTTATCCAATGTCATAGAATTTAAGATACTGTTTATATGAGGAGTTTATGGAAGAATAGTGCAACTGTGAGCTACAATCCATGGGCTGTTGTTTTGTACAGATTGATTTCTTAATTGATTGATCTCTGTTTACTGAGTTTGGGGCTTGGTGCGAGGGGAAAGTTTCCTGCATTAGTTCTTACAAGGGAGAATGATTGCCTATTAGATTAAAACCTGTCATATTAATGCAAGGGGAACATTGAGGTATCAAATATACGGTGGTACCGCACAATTATGAGATACCACGCAACACCCTCAAAGTTAGCCCAGTTCAAAAAATCAGAAAGCAACAAGTGAAGAATGGATGAAGCATGTTACCACATGGGAAGAACTGGAGTAGATTATGCTAAGTGAAGTAAGCCAAGCGCAAAAGGAAAAGTACAACATGAGTCTACTGAGGTAAGTTTTAAAAATGCAAAGGGGCATAGGGAAAAAGCTACTCTATACAAACATTCCTGGGGTGAGGTCCAGGTAGTATGGCAGGGGTCAGACCAAATCCAGGGATACATATGGTAGCCACCTAAAAGGTGGCGGAGGGGGTTGGGGGGGAGATAGAAATGGGTACCAGGGGAACGGTATTAACCCACCTAAGGAGAGGGTATTGTTTATATCTCCACAGACAAAGAGGGTCCAGACTTCAACCCAGTGTTGCGAGATGTAAATGCAGCTAATGTTTCCTGGATGCTTCTTACCCTGAAGCATTGTCACTCGGATGATGCAGTCTGACTTTCAGCCAAAGAATTCAAGAATTGCAAATCTCTAAATTCATCTACTCTTCGTTTATTTTGTTACCAACATTGTTCATTTATGACAACAGTAAAAAAATACTGATTGTTTTGTGTATTAATAACATACATCTGACAGCAATGACTGTTGAGGTTCGAAGTGAGAGTGGGCTGGCTATGATGGTTAAGGTTGTGTTCATTTGACTAGACATTGTTCTCAGTGGTTTGGCAGTTATATAATTATGCAACTTGCCAGTTATGTAGTAATGTAATTATTCTCTATTTTGTAATGTGATGTGGTCATCCTCTATTTTGCATAATTTCAATTTTTGTATAATGACCTGATCTTTGAAACTCAACCAAACTCAGTAGGCAAAGGATGGGTATAAAGTTTTCAAGTTCTACAAATTAACTTTAAGAGAGATATTTTTTCAACAGTGATTAAGTTGTGTGAATCAATGTTTCCTTTTTTCTCACAAACCACTAATGATTGGTCATTTTGTCATGTCACAGATGAAACCATTTTAATTGTTGTGGCATTTATACATGTATAGCTGTTTCCTGTTGGATGGATCCTATTAATATTATAATAATTAATTTATAATAAATATGCCTGTGAAAATATGCCTCTACATAGGACATGTCTTTACTACTCTCAGATAAAATTCTTTCCTTTGGCAAAAGTTGCAGGAAGCTGGAGTTGTGGGAAATTGAGTCTACTTGGATCAGAATGTTGTTTAATAATATTTTTCCTATAAACTCCTAAATGTTTGGAGCTCAAGGAAAAGACATTTCCTGTATGGAAAGTGTGGAGACCTCTAAGAGGGAAATTTTGGATCCCCAGATGCTACAAATAGGTGATCATAGGGCTATTTTCTTTATCAGTGAGAGAAGATTCTCCTCTGGCTTGGAAAATTTAGGAAGAATCTTGTCAGTGTTCACAATGACCTGCTCAGGAGATTTCAAAGAAATCACCAGATAATTTATGAGATGCTTGGTAAATCTACCCTGAAGTAAATTCATTTCAAAATACCCTTTGGAGGCTAAACCGGATCAATGCACTGTTACGTTTGTTCATTACTATTGCGTGAATTCTGACTCAACTCCACTGCTATGTGCACTGAGTAGAATTGCTCCACAGGTTTCAAGGTTGTGACTTTTGGATTGATGACGATGCCTGTCCTCGGAGGCAGCTCTGGGGGGATATGACCTGTAAACTTTTCAGCTGGTAGTCGATGTTTTAAGCATTTTTACCAACCATTTGTTTCACTCTGAAAGGCTGTCTCACTTGTGTTGGCTACCTGACAGGCGACATTTAGTTATTTATTTATTTATTTATTTATTTATTTTAAAATCATTTTATTGGGGGCTCATACAACTCTTATCACAATACATACATACATCCATTGTGTCAAGCACATTTGTACATATGTTGCCATCATCATTTTCAAGACATTTTATTTCCACTTGAGCTCTTGGGATCAGCTCCTCAATTTCCCCCTTCCCTCTCCTCCCATCCCTCCCTTCCTCACCCTTGACAATTCATAAATTATTTTTATTTTTTCACATCTTACACTGACTGATGTCTCCCTTCACTCACTTTTCTGTTGTCTGTCCCCCTGGGAAGGGGTTATCTGTAGACCATTGTGATTGGCTCCCCCTTTCTCCTCCTACCTCCCCCTTCCCCTTCTGTTATCGCCACTTTCATTCTTGGTCTTGAGGTGTTTATCTGTCATGGATTCCCTTGTTTCCAGCTCTTATCTGTAACTGTGTACATGCTCTGGTATAACCATATTTGTAAGTAGAATTGGGATCATGATAGTGGGGTGGGGGGGGCATTAAAGAACTAGAGGAGAGTTGTATGTTTCATCAGTGTTGTACTGCACCATGACTGGCTCATCTCTCCCTTGTGACCCTTCTTTAAAGGGATGTCCAATTATCTACAGATGGACTTTGGTTCTCCACTCTGCACTCCCCCTCATTCATATTGATATGACTTTTTTGTTCTGGGTTCATTGATACCTGATACCTGATGCCATTGACACCTCATGATCACACAGGCTGGTGTGCTTTTTCCATGTGGACTTTGATGCTTCTCAGCTAGATAGCTTCTTGTTTGTCTTCAAGCCTTTGAGACCCTAGACACAAAATCTTTTCATAGCTGGCCACCATCAGCTTTCTTCACCACATTTGCTATGCATCCATTTTATCTTCAGCAATGGTGTCGGGAAGGTGCAGATGGAGTTTAATAAGAAATCTTGAGAAGTGTATTCTAAAATAAAAACACATGGTTTTCTTTAAATTTTTTGTTGCTAATTGGGTGAGGTTTATAGAACAGATCATTGTATTTGAATTCAACAATTTACCAAACATCCTGATGGGTTGCACATTTACCATCATATTTTCCCCATCTCTTTCTTATTGGATATTGTCTTCTCCCTCACCAAGGTGATGTAATGGGTAACACATTGTACTGCTAACCTCAAAGTCAGCAGTTTAAAAGCACCAGCTCTGCTCCAAGAGAGAAACTTGAGAATTTTTATCTTTATAAAGAACTACAGTCTCAGGGTGTCTAGTCTGTCCTATAGCATCAACTATGACTTGGTGTTAGCGAGATTGGTTTTCACCCAATTTAGCAATCTGTCTACTCTAGCAGTCTGTCTACTCTAGCGGTCTGTCTACTCTAGCAGTCTGTCTACTCTAGCAGTCTGTCTACTCTAGGAATCTGTCTA
>NW_022107431.1:47871031-47925501 GCF_000313985.2 Echinops telfairi | reverse complement strand
TACTCTAGCAATGTGTCTACTCCAGTAATCTGTCTACTCTAGCAATCTGTCTACTATAGCAGTCTGTCTACTCTAGCAGTCTGTCTACTCTAGCATTCTGTCTAATCTAGCAATCTGTCTACTCTAGCAGTCTGTCTACTCTAGCAGTCTGTCTACTCTAGCAGTCTGTCTACCCTAGTAATCTGTCTACTCTCGCAGTCTGTCTACTCTAGCAATCTGTCTACCTTGTGACATCCCCTTTCCTGTGTTCCTTTCCCACCCCTATGAAGCATCAAATGCTGTTATTTTAATGTGAAAACGTCTTGGCTGTTTTCCTCTAATAGTGATCTCATGCAATATTTGTCCTTTTTTGATTGACAAACTTCACTCAGCAAACTGCCTTTCAATTCCAATAATGTCATGAGGTGTTTCACAGATTAAGTATAATTTTTAATCCTGTGTAATATTCAATTGGAGCCCTAATAGTGTAGTCATTAGGAGTTGGTCTCTGGTCCACAGAGCTGGAAGTTTGAAACCACCAGCAGCTTTATGAGAGAAAGACTGGGTTCTCTACTTCCATGAAGAGTTACAATCTCAGAAACCAGGGGGTTGCTATGAGTCAGTACCAACTTGTTGGCAATGAATTTGGCTTTTTGAATATTCAATTGAGAAACTGCACAGCTTTCTAGTGATGCTAACATATTTTAAGAGTTTAATTTACATATTATATTTTACTCTCGTAGTACTCATACCAACAACTCTGAATCTTATATGAAACAAAAGCAAAAGCAAAATTAAAAACAAACTACAAGCATGGGGATGGAAACCAAGTCTGAACACAAGTATAGAGGAGAAGGAGCACCCAACTCCACATTGGCCCAAGGGGGACACTCATTTGAAGCTGAGGCCACACCTTCCTCCATTCACCAACTTTCCCCCTATTTTGACACCAATTGTCCCTCACAGTGCATGCTAATGATCTGTGGTAGGTTTGATAATCTGTTGTAATAGCAACCAGAACTCAGGCAATAATAATAACTATGGTTTCTCTTTAGGCAAACTAACTCGTTACATACACATTAAGATAAGAAATAATCAGGATACAGTATGACTCCAGTCAAGACAGCCTCTTCACAGCAGGCTGGCCCTTAACCTCTCAGCCACATCGCTTCTTGTTCTTTGCCTTGCTTGGGTGAGTGTTTCCAAACATTTTTAGCATTGTTAATCAGCTACAAGTCCATGGGCAGGCCTGTCTTCTCTTTTTCAATTATTATGATGTTAGTTCTTTTTTTCTCACAGCATAGTATGATTTGTATAAATGTAATTGTTCTCAGGAGTGAGTCTGCAGGAGTATCTAAGCATTACCATCTGTCAAGAGAGATGCACTAGTGACTGTGTAAAGAGCTCTGAGGGTGTGGTGGGTTAGCTACTGGGCTTCTCAGTGCTGAGTCAGCCGCTCAACCCATCAGCCAGTCCATAGGAGAAAGATGAAACAATGATGTTCTACTGTCACTAGGAGTCAGAAGCACCTGGATGGTAGTGGATAATTCCAATGGGTTTTGGAGCCTGATTAAATCTTCTGTGTGATGTCACTTGTGAATTATTTTCCAGCAAAGATCACTAGGTGCAACATTGTGTTTAAGTAAAAAAGGTTTATATTTTTTCACTGAGGGAGAATACACACTGTGGGGAAACAAAGGTGTCTCAGGGAGAAGTTGTCAGAAAGAAAGGATCAGGTGTGAGCTGGTGTTAGGTAATTTGAGGGATTCAAATGATAGTGGGGGCTTGACTCTGAACTTGATGCTAATAAGAAAGAGAAATGATTCTGTGATAGGTTAGATTAGTAAGTGATAACTAGGAGGAGGAAAGGTCAGAGCAGTGGTTCTCAATCTGCTTAATGCCGCAACCCTTTAAAACAGTTCCTCATGTTGTGGTGACCCCCAACGATAAAATTCTTTTCATTGCTACTTCATTATCATAACTTTGCTAATGTTATGAAACTTAATGTAAACATCTGATATGCAGGATGTATTTTCATTGCTAAAAATTGAACATAATTAAACCATAGTGATTAATCACAAAAACAATATGTAATTATATATTGAGAAATATTTATAAATAAATGTGATAAATAAATGAAATTTGGTCTTGAAGCATGGGAAACAGTCTTCATGCTGGATACTCCAATGTGGGTGTATCTGCATGGGCGCAGACTCACCTGGAGACAGACAGAGGAGGGTTGTCTCAGTGCCCAAGACCATTGGAAATATGTGTTTTCCAATGGTCTTAGACGACCCCTGTGAAAGGGTCGTTCAACCCCCAAAGGGGTCACAACCCCAGGTTGAGAATGGCTGGACTAGAGGGAAGCTAAAACTACTTTTGGTAAAGAAGAAGGAGGCACATATATTAGCCACTAGAAAAGGTTACTTGATCATTTTTGTAGATTTTATATATATTTACATAAAATCAATATCAATTAATTTATATAGCTATCAATTTTACATATAGAAATATATTTTATACACACACAGTATATACTTGAGTATAAGCAGACCCAAATATCAGCCAAGGCACCTAATTTTACCACAAAAATGGCATTTAATATCCTGAAAAATTTGCTCCTATATACACGAGCATATATGATATATATAAATTCTCAGTCATCAGATATGAATACATAGTGATCTTGTTTTTTATGGTCATGGATTGATGTTCTATGACATCATGTTCAACAGTACAGCACTAAGATGACCAATTGTGTGTTCCAGAGCAGCGGATAGTAACACCTATGATTGGCTGCTAGTGTTACAATAACCCCTGGTAGTCAGTGTCTACTTTTATCTTTCTCAACTTTGTTTCAGAAGATTTTGAGAAAAGATGCAAAAGTTACCAGGGTCCACATAATAAACTAGTTGAGATGTTAGGAGACAGGTCCTCTAAAAAGTGCCAAAGAGTTAGATTGCAGAGAGACAAAGTGGCCCTTTAAAGTTAAAGGAGTAATGGTTCCCAGAGGGTATGGGGAGAGAGGGGTTGTGAAGTAAAGGGGCGACTAGGCAGCTGATAGTATTTATGATTGTGTAAACCCACTGGATGGGATTGAACAAGAGAATTGGATGTGAATGCATATATTGGATTGGATTGTATGGCAAAAAACAAACAAACATGATAGTGAAAAAAAAGAAGAATAAATAAGGGCTTGTGGGGGGTAGGCTGTGAACGGTAGGGATACAGTGGAGCTGATATCAAAAAGAAAGTAAAAAAATGGTTTAAAACTGATCATGGTAGCAATTGTACAATACTGCTTGTTGTGACTGAACTATGGACTGTTATGATATCTGTATGAGCTCCCAATGAAATGATGAAAAACTTTTAAAAGTAGAAGAATGAAAACAAATAAGTAGATAAAATAGCTCTTTAAGACCTGAACTCTCAATAGCATGCAGATTTGCAAGGCTATGAGAGAGTGTTGTAAGCATATTATGACACTCTCAGATGATAGATGATTTTAATGGCTGTCACCCAGCATCAGAGTGTATGTGTTCCAAAATCCAAAAGAGGACTGAGGATAGGCCTTATTCTTAAAGTGAAAAATTTCCAAAGTGTGAGCTTTATCATTTTTAAAACAAACTTTCAGTGGCATTTGATGAAGGCAGGTTTCAGTGACTAAACCAATATTGCTGCCAAGGATCCAATTAGAGCAGAGACGGGGGCCCACTAGCATGTTGTTGTGCTGGGTTGATTAGAAATAGCACTCTGCCACATACCATATGAAGTGTCATCCCATGGCCAATGGAGTAATGTATGGACTGAATTTCAGATGCTACAACACCTATAGCTATAGTCTTTGTACCTGAAATATGCTTTAAAACGATGTGCAATGTCCCTCCCCAGATATGGTTGAGATAGTTAAAAAGGTCCAAAATAAAATATGCTAATACTTCATAACTTCAAATTTCATATTTAGTGCTTTCTGACAGGACATATAGCAAGGAGCATCCCACACATTTAAAAAGTCTATTGTTTAAATAAATCTCTCTCTTCATTTGACACACTTAGGGTAGTAATGCAGCTTACTTTGGCTCAGTATTGTTTCCACAGTACTTCCCGTCTCCAACAAAAATTGCTCAATCAATATGTCTTAAATGAAACAATAAGTCAGGATGACAATGGTCTGTTTGCATGCAGTTAACAGGAGAGAGGTGATTGAACTTCAGACTTTAATATCAGACTAAATAATTCTTATAGTTGTTACATTACACTGTTGAACGCATAGCTACTCAATAAATAGTTCTCTTGTCGATGAATGAATCATTGTTGCCCTGGCACTTCTAGGTCCCATCTGGTCCGTACTGCCCACAGCGACTCTATGTACAACAGACCGAAACACCGCCCAACCCTATGGCGTCCTGATGACTTTTACTCTCGAGCCTGTCATTGCAGCTACGGTGTCAAGTCATCTTTTCCCGGTTCTTTTTGTTGCTGTCCATTTACTTTGCCAAGCAAAACGTCCTCTTCCCGGGACTGGTTCTCCTGATCACACGTCCAAAGTAGATGAAGCAAAGTCTGACTGTCCTTGCTTTTAAGGAACATTCTGTCTGTCCTTCTTTCCAAACAGGTTTGTGGGATCTTTTGGAAGTCCATGGCACTTTCATCTTTCCCCAGCACCATAAGTCAAACACACCTTTGTTCTTGCTTATTCAGTGTTCAACTTTCAAAGGCATATGAGGTGACTGAATGTGCCATGGTTGAGTCACACCTAGTCCTCCAAGTAACATTCTTGATTTTCAACACTTTACACATGTCTTGCATAACAGATTTACCCAATGTCCTTGATCTCTTGATCAACACTTTACACATGTCTTGCATAACAGATTTACCCAATATCCCTTGATCTCTTGTTTCATGAACATTGTGGATACATGCAAAATGGCAACCTTGACAACTTCAACCTTTTCTCCCTTTATCATCATCCTACCTATTGGTCCAATTGTGAAGATGTTGACTTCTTTACATGGAGTGGTAATCCATATGGAAGGCTGCAATCCTGAATCTTCATCACCAAAAACTTCAAGTCCTCCTGACTTGCAGCAAGCAAGTTTATGTCATGTTTATATTGCGGGCTGTTAAAAAGCTTTCCTCCAATTCTGGTGCCACAGTATTCCTCATAGAATCCAGTGCCTCTGATTATTTGCTCAGCATACAGATTGAATAAGTATGGTTACAGGATATAATCCTGATATGTACCTTTCGTGATTTCAAACCAGGCAATATTCCGTTCCTTTGTTCACACACCTGCTTCCTTATCCATGTATAGGCTCCAAATGAGCGCAATGAAGTGCCCGGGGATTCTCATTCTTCTCAAGGTCATCCGTATTTTGTTACGATCCACACAGTCGAATACCTTTGTATAGTCCATAAAACACAGGAAGATATTTTCTTGGTGTTCTCTGACATCGGCAAGGCTATCTATTGTTAGACATCCTCTTTTGAATCTGACAAGAATTTCTGGCAGCTCCTTGTCAATATATTGTTACAGCAATTGTTGGATGATCTTCAGCAAAAATTTTACTTGCATCTGATATTAAATATAGTGTCCTATAATTTACACATATGTTGGTTCACCTTTTTTGAAATGGTGTAAACACGGACTTCTTCCATTTAAGTAAGTACTTCCAGTGCTTCATCAGTTTGTTGAAACTTTTCAAATGATATTCTGTTATTTCCTTGATCTTTGCTTTTGGGTAATGCCTTCATGGAGTCTTAGACTTCTTCCTTTGGGATTCTTGATTTTCAAACATATGCTTCTCTTGAAATGGTGGGCTATCAAATAGCTCTTTTTGGTACAGTAACTTTGTATTCTTTCCATCTTCTTTTGGTTATTCCTGCCACACTCAACACTTTCCCCATAGACTCTTTCAATATAGCAACACAAGGCTTGAATTTTTCCCTTAGTTCTTACAGTTGGAGATATCTTGAGTGAGTTATTCCTTTTTGTTTTACTAACTCCAGGTGTTTGCACATTCCATTGTAATATTTTACTTTCTCGAGCTGTCCTTCCAAAATTTCTGTCACTTCTTTTTATTATTCCTTCAATTAATCTTTCTACCCTATGATGAAGAAGTTCTAGAGTCTCTTCTAACATCCACTTGGAACCTTGCTTCAGCTTTAACCTGAACTCCCATATGAGCAATTGATGGTCTGTTCGACAGTTGGCCTATGGAGCTTGCCATGATCTATGTTGAGAAGCAGTGATAGCAGAGACCATGAAACAGTTTTGGCTTCATGGCCCATAACATGAGTAAAGCTGAGGACCCTAGGGCAAGAACCTGTTCTTTAGAGTCTAGTGATCATTGGACATTCATCAGTGCTAAAGACATTTTATAACACATGTCCAAGTAGGGTAAAATGGAAAGGCTGAGAAGCTTGGGACCCAGGTAGCTGTGTGCGACTGGTATGATTGAGATGTACTGTAAGTAAGCAAGCAAACAAAACTGTTTTCTTAACATTTCTGATCCTGATTTGTAATCTGTTAATTTTCCTAATAAGTCCCATAATTATGAGTATCTCTTTGAGTTTCATGCGGCCATTGAGATAGATTATTGACCCCACAAAGAAATACTGTGTCCTGGGAAGAGTAGTTGTTATGCGAATAGTATAAAAAAGAATGCAAGGTGAAGACATGACTGACCTCTGACTCCTTGGGCACATGTGAAGAAGCAGGACTACATGAAGAATAAGGTGGCATTGGGATTGGAGGAAGGCTCATGAACAACCTGAGATATGCAGATGACACAATCTTGCTTGCTGAAAGCCAACAGCACTTGAAGCACTGGAAAAGCAATACGGAAGGCAGCAGAAGAATGATTGTGTTGGCAGGAAATATTAAACATACTATGACGTGCCAAAAGAATGAAGAAATCTGTTTTGGAACAAGTACGGTCAGAATGCTCCTTAGAAGCAAGGTTGAGAGGACTTAATCTCATATCTTTTGGGCTTGTTACTAGGAGGGAACAGTCCCTGGAAAAGAACACCCTGCTTCTAACGTGGAGCTTCAGCAAAAAAAAAAAAAAAAGGAATACCGGCTATTATGGCTTGACACTGTGGCTTTAACAAGGTTCTCACATGTTATCATTGTGAGGAAGCTGCAGAATCAGGCAATGTTCTGTGCTGTTGTACTTTGTGTAGGAACAGATTTGATGATATCTAACAACTAAAGGATGGTAGTATTGCTGTTGGAGAGGATGCAATTTTAAAGCATATTTAGGAGGTACAAGGGAAAGAAGAACAGGAAAGATGGAAATGGAATCAAAGATAAGTAAAAATAATGAAGTTATTAGGAACCATGGAGGACATTAGGATATATATTATCAAGGGACTACGCATAAAATATATTGAATCGATAGGGTGTCTACATGTGATATGAGGTCTTTCAATCTTCCAATAGTCAGATTATCATTGAAAAATTGCCAGGGCATGGTAAAGAATTTTTTAAAATCAATTTATTGGGGCTCATAGAATTCATCACAATACATAGATCAATTGTGTAAAGCACATCTATACATTTGTTGCCCTCATTATTCCCAAAATTCGCTTTCCTCTTGGGTTCCCGGAATCAGCTCATTTTCCTTTTTTCCCCTCCCACTCCCTTCCTCCTCCCCTCTTCCCCATGCACCCTTGATAATTTACAAATTATTATTGTATCCTATATTACACTGCCCGGCGTCTCCCTTCACCCACCCCTCTGCTGCCCGTCCCCCAGAGAGGAGGTTATATGTAGCTCCCTGTGATCAATTCCCCCATAGTAAAGAATTTAATGTATCTCAATTTTTTTTTTAATCTGAGAAGTTTAAAAAATATATACTTTTAAAATACAAATGCATTAAATGTTAAATAAATTGTAAACAATTCACATTGAGCAGAATTATTTAAAATAATATATTTCTGTGGCTTTGGTTTAATTTCCAAAATTCACATATGGATTTAAAATTCAGGGAAAGAACAATTAAATTTATTAAAATGTGAAAATAGGTAACATTTATGATAATCTATTAGAAGTTTATCAGTTCCACTGATAGTGTACAATCCTCTACATTCTTTGTGTGCATTATTTGCATGTGTATCTGGTGGTGGTTGGCTATATAGTAAGTTTTTTGGGGGGGAGTTAGCTAATTCATTATAATTCCAGTTAGGGAATGTAAGGGATCACTTTGGCATTTATGATAAGACAGCTTGATCAAAACTGAGAGAAATTTACTTTAGTAGATAATTTATAATATGTAAATATGAAAGCAACAATGAAAATGAGATATATGAAATGTAATTCTGAGTCTGGCTCAGAATTTGAGCTCAATTTGTAGAAAGATGGATTAGGAAGATAATTATGCAAGAGTTTATTGGGGTTTTTTTTTCTGTGTGTGTGTGTATGTGTGTGTGTGTATGCATGCATGTGCAAACATTTCCAAATAACTGAGAGCACAAAGAAAAGATTAATCAGCAAGTTAAAGGCAAATACAGCTGTAAGTTTTAAGGAAAAGGTCAAATATTGTAATGATTTATCAGTTGAAGTTCTTAGAGCAAATTTATTTTCCTTTTTCTCTTGTGTACTGACTTGCAATGTTCTACAAATAAGTGAGTCATGTTTTAGGTTTAAAAAATGTTTTTTAATTAAAATTACAGACCAGTATCTCTAATTAAGGTAAGTACCAAGATTTTCAATAAAAACATAGCCAACAGAATTCAACAAAATATCCCAAAATAATACATCATGTTCAACTGTGATTCCTACCAAATATGCAAAGATGGTTTAATATTAGGAAAATATTCATGTAATTCAGCACAAAAACTGAATAAAGGAGATTCTATCAATCAATGCAGAAAAGGCATGACAGGTGGGGTTTTTGTTTCAAAGAACTATTTGATATTATTTAGATAAGCACATATGTCAAGAAGGCTATATTTAGCTGGTTGATAGCAGTTATGTCTGAGAGTTAGTTTGTTAGAAGACCAATAGTGGAAAGTTTATTATTTCTCAGAAAACTGAAAAGCATAGGAAAAAAACAAAAGTAAATGCATTTTTTTGTTTAACAAGTAGTGTAACATCTTTACCTTGTTATCTTTTTTCCCCACAGTGGTAGGAAGCCTTTGGTTTGATCAGATCAGAGGCTGGTATGAGCACAGACATAGTTTCAATGTTCTGTTTATGATATATTAAGACATGAGAGGGTAAGGTTGGGTTATTTTATAATTTTTCCCCTTTAAGCCCCTTTTTTATCTTGAGTTCAGTGAACCACATTCTCCTAGTTCTATTAGGCTCTCAATCCACCTGAGATTTCTTTGGGGGGCCTTTAATTTTCTGATCACACCTTAATTACTAATTTCTTCCAGCACTAGCTTCCAGGGCTTCTTTTGCTGTTCTCAGTTTTTTTTGGGTTTTTTGTGGTTTTTTTTTGTTATGTTTTTGTTTTTGTTTTGTTTTAAATCAATTTATTGGGGCTCATACAATTCATCACAATACATAGATCAATTGTATAAAACACATCTATACATTTGTTGCCCTCATTATTCCTAAAATTCGCTTGCCTCTTGGGTTCCCGGAATCAGCTCATTTTCCTTTTTTCCCCCCTCCCCTCCCCTTCCTCCTCCCTTCTCCCCCATGCACCCTTAATAATTCATAAATTATTATTGTATCATATTACGCTGTTCTCAGTTTTTATATCGATAAAACTCCTCAATTGCAGCAATCACGGCAAAGCCAAATATCCAGAGCTTGCTGATGTTGGTTGCCATTGAGTCAGCTTCTCCCCAAAATGAATCTCTGCCCAGTCCCAGCCAACCTCACAATTGTCCCCATGTCCGAGCCCTTTGTTGTGGCCACGGTGTCATTCCATCTTATTGAGGGCCTTCCTTTTTATCACTACCCCCAACTTTACTGAGAATGATGTCTTTCTCCATGGACTGGTCTCTTCTTAAAACATGTGTGAAATATGCAAGCAAAGTCTTGCCATCCTTGCCTCTAAGAGTGCCAGACATAAATGAAGAGAGTGAGCCATGTGGAACATTCAGATGAGAAGCCACTCCTATGATATGGCAACTTAATGCCTCTGGTGAATGTTTGCCCCAACTTGTACACCCTGGTTGTTTTATTAGGAAGATATGAAAAATCATATAACATTTAAATACTGGCAAAGTTGCTTTAAGTAGTGTGTAAAACAGTTGAAACACATTTTATGTTCACCCTTGAATGGTCTCCAATTAATGTGTTATTAAACACTATTTACTCATGACAGGTTGTGGGATGACATCAAAATATCATCCATGGAATGTGTAAGAAGTTATTCAAATATGGGAAAGAATAAAAAGACCAAATTAGATGTGAAAGAAGCCTTCAGACTTGCTCTAGAATATAGAACCGCTAAAAGTACTGGGGAAATGATGAGGTGGGGGAGCTGAGAAAAACATTTCAAATGCTGGCTGTGGAAGAAATGGTAAACTATTATAATAAAATATGAAGGGATCAAGAGTTAGAAAACCATTTTTCATGCACTTTGGACATGCTATCATGAGGGAACACTCCCTGAAGGACATCAAGCTTTGTAAAATGGGACGTTTGTGGAAAATAGGAAGCCCATGAAAGAGATGGGTTGACACTTAGCTATAGCAGTGAACTGAAACATAACAACTGTTGGCTTAGCATCATATGGGGTGGCATTTCATTCTGTTTTACATAGGGTTGCTAAGAGACGGAACTAAAGGGCCTCCCCTACCAATAGAATTAATTAGACAGTTGTTAAATTTCTGGATAATATAATTATGTAGCTTGTGATGCTTTTCATGAAAATGATAGGCATCACTGAAGCAGGGTCCAGTTACTTGGAGGAGATTATGAGATAATTTTGATATGTGGAGGTTGAAGTGATTTAGAAGCATCGAAATGGAGAAAATGAGAAACAAATGGAAAATATAAGTCTAAAGCACAAAGAAGGGGTCTGAACAGAATTCATTAATTATATCACTGCTACTGTGTAGAATACAACTGTAACTATATTTGTGGTTGAAATAATGAAATCAAAACAGAGAGAAAGGAAGATAGAAACCCTAAAATGCAAAGTGAAGAAGCACAACAAATTATTAGGAAACAGAAACATGCCATATTTAGGAAGAGAGAGTTGAGCCGTTTAAGAAAGAAGAAATGAGCAATTGTATGGGCAAAACAAAGCAAGAATGTATGGTTATTTAAATACCAAGACAGAGCCTTTTGAGATAAAAGGAATGCAAAGAATAATTAAAACTATAAAGAAAAAAGTTAAAATAATTGTTTAAAATGTCAAATAAAGAGTAACGGGTTACACTGCAGCTTAATTGTAACTTGTTGGGAAATAATGTGGTGAATTCAAACCCTATATCACCAGCCTATCTAACTATGACTTTCTTTATGGTTCTTACTTAGTCTGGAATTTCTGCTGAAACCTGTTCACTTTCCGTGAGCCTGCAAGTCTTTGAAACCCCAGGGACATAACATCCTGCATTACAACCACCCACAGGCCACCAAAGGACCAACTGACAACTCAGTCTCAAGTTGAAACATTGAAATATTCTACAAGTGAAAGATGCTGGAGGCATCAAAAGAAGATGGAAATAATACACAGAGTCACTATACCAAAAAGAACTAGTGAACATTTAACCCATTTCAAGAGGCAGCATATGAGCAAGTACCAGTGATACTGAAGGAAGAAGTCCAGGCTGCACCAAAAGCATTAGCTGAAAACAAGGCTCCAGGCATTGGTGTAATAATGCACATTGAAATGTTTGTAAGACAGCTGCTTGGTCAACTGACGATTTATAATGTTCTCTACCATAAAATGATAATCATTTCTCTAAAGCGAACCAGACACATATATAAACTATAGATAAATGAATGGATTTCAGGCTTTCACTTAATTCTAACTCCAATCTCAGAACAATTAGTTATTAAGATATGGCACTTATCAAGAGATCACTGAAGATATGGGTGCTGTAGAAAACTGTGGCAAAGAAACCAGATGGTGTCCAGCTATCAGAAAAACTAAAGAGAAGGGGCTTAAAGACTTGCCTTCAAACAAGTAGTGATCTGGGTGAGACATCAATTAAGTTCACATCAGAGAAGCATAGCAGTCTCTGTGTTGCAAGATTTGTAAATCATAAAATTCAAATTCAATCATATCAGAGCTTAAATTGTGAATACTCGGTTGTAGAACATTCTGGATGATAGCGGAAGCCCAAGATCCTTTTGAAGTCTTTCCACATGGTTCAAGCTTCAAGCGAATGTCCTCTGATCATAGTTAAATGATAGCCTGGTTTTCAGACAGCATCTAAAAGTCCAGAGGTAGTTCAGTTAAAATACAATACCTTATCTTCTGATCTCACTTTTGACCAATTTTAAAGTTGTTTAAGTTTCTAATATTTTCTGTTCTATTTTTGGTTGAGATTTTTCTGTTTTGTCCAATCGTTGCTTTTGCTTGCTTCTTGCTCGTGTTTTGTATGACTTTCTGTATGTGAAATCCAAGATAGGGAGACCTATAGAGACAGTAACTGGATTAAGTATTGCCAAGGGTGATAGCAGGGTAGGGTAGGTGGAAATTGGGAGCTAAGAAGAACAAGAAAGAGAAGAAAGTGTCTGAATTCATTGAGGTGATGATTGTACAAATCTTCTTAAGATTGAATAGTTAAATTGCATGATGTGTGTGGTAGTTACGTAAGTTTACGTCAACTTGATATGTTACAGTGTAGGAGGGGAGTCTAACCTGTCAAACTGGTCACAGCCTGATTGTGACTCCTTGTGTGAGTCTCATAAGGAGAGTCCTGGAAACCTCCTCTATCTTTCTTTGCCTTTACCTTTCTGCTGGCTGACCTGATGCCCATCAGAACCCTGTGATGTGGCTGTATGAGTCTGAAGAGGGATTTATGGACTAGTAGCTGATTTATGGACTAGTATCAGACTTATGGATTTCATCTGGCCTGGGCTGGAATGTTGGCCTAATATACAATTTCTTCTGGATATAAAGCTCTTTCTTACACACATGTGAGTATCAGTGGATTTGTTTCTTTAGTCAACCCTGCCAAACACAATGTGTGAAGTATATACCTATCAATAAACATTTTTTTGAATGGAAAGGATACAGGTTCACTGTACCAAAAATAACTTGGTCACATTCACGCATCTTAAGAGATAGCCTGTGAGCAAGTATCAAAGATACTAAAGGAAGAAGTCCAAGGTACACTGAAAACAGATTATAAGCAAGGCTCCAGGAATTGTTGGAATATCATTGCAATGTTTTGGAAAATTGATGAATCACTGGAAACACACTTCCATGCTAACAAATTTGGAAGACAGCTATTTTTCCAACAGACTGAAAGATACCATATTTTTGTCCATTCCAAAGAGAGTTGACCTAATAAAATGCTCAAATTATAGACTAATATACTTGGTATCACATGCAAATAAAATTTTGCTGAAGACCATCCAACAATATTTGAAGCAATACATTGTCTGAGAACAACTAGAAGTTAAGTCCAGATTTCAAAGAGTATAGGAAACAAGAGATTTCATTGATATATGAGAGATCTTCATTGAAAGCAGAGAATACCAGAAAGAAGTTTACTTGTGCTTTATTAACGACATTCAACTATGGATCATAACAAACTATGTTTCAACAAAGACATTCAACTATAGATCATAACAAACTATGGATAGTCTTGATATGAGTGGATAATTTAGAACATTTCACTATATTCCTACTGAACCTGTACATAGATTGAGAAGTAATCTTCTCAATAGAACAAGGGCATACTGCATGGTTTAAAATCAGGAATAGTTTGCATCATGGTTGTATCCTCTCATCCTGCTTATTCTAGTTGTATGCTGAGCTATATAAAGAAGAAAGCAGCATTGAAGGGAGTCTTATTAACAATCTGCAATTTGCCAATGACACAAAGTTGTTTCCTGGAAGTGAGGAGAACTAGAAGCATTTGCTGATGAAGATCCAGGATTGGAGCCTTCAGTATGGATTATAACTCAATGTATAAAAGGTGAGAATTTTCACAAATTGCCAAATAGGTAACATCATGATAAATGGTGAGAAGATTGACATTGTCAAGGATTTCATCTTGCTTGGATCCACAATCAATTGTCATGGAAGGAGCAGTCAAGAGATAAAAAGATATGGTGCACTGGGGTAAATCTGTGGCAGCAGATCTCTTGATAGTATGGAAAAGGAAGGATATTACTTCAAGGACTAAGGTGAGCCTGACCCAAGTCCTGGGATTTTCAATTGCCTCATATGCATGTGAAAATTTGACACTGAACAATGAAGAGTGAAGAAAAGCTAACGCCTTTGAATGCTGGTTCTTGTAAAAAATATCGAAAGTACCACGGACTGCCAAAACAACAAATAAACGTGTCTTGGAAGAAGTATAGCCAGAATTTTCCTTTAAAAAAATGGATTGGGAGACATAGTCTCACAAAATTTGGATATTTTATCAGGAGAGACCAGTAGCTGGAGAAGGACATCATTCTTGATAAAGTGGAAGGGCAGAGGAAAAAAGGAAGGTGTTCAATGATATGATTGACACAGTGTTACCAACAATAGGCTCAGACATAAGAGGAACTGTGAAGCTGGCATAGGACCAGGTGTGTTTCATTCTGTTGTACATTGAATAGCTAGCTGTGAGTCAGAACTGTCCAGGTGGCACTTTAACAACAACAGCACTAAAAATAGCAACATATCCACAACCAAAGATGCAGATACAATCCCTCTGACTCAAATTTTATCACTGATGAGAAATAAGACTGTTCCCCATTTTGATCATTCTGAAAATCCTTGAACATATCCTCAACATATCTCTTGATGTATACCTCCTTCCCTTATATATGAATTGCTGGGACTTGGTTTGTGTATATCTATTAATTAAAAATATAAAAGCAGTACTTCATGAGTCCCATTTTAAATCATTAGATTTAAATGTTTCTTCCTTCTACATATGCAGTAAACTCAGATTAGAAATACCCAAATGCCAAAAAGTTTATTTCTGAAGATATAGCATATTTCCCAGGGATTTAATAATCTCAAGTGTTCAGCATTAAATAATTAGAATGTAAGTCAACTGCTGACTCTCCTTTATGTGTTTGCTCTATGATGTGAAATATGGCTGGAGATTATGGACACAAAGAGTAATTCATCTGTTGAAGACTTTAAGAAAAAACGCAAAAGAGTACTACAAGTTGTCTTTCAAAGAAAAATGTTTTTCAGGAGAAGCTGATCTTTGTTTTATTTCATTGTGGAATTTTCCTTTTGTCCCTCACTGCTGGTTTACAATTTCTTTATTCTAATCAGCCATTAAAATAATTAAACAAGTTCATACATTCTATTGATTAATTGAGATCTATTGGAAATATTCAGTTATAGTTTATAATTTCCATATTCACCTTTAATTAACTTAAGCAATACAATTATTTGTTAAATATTATTTATAGTAATCCTAGTGTCTCTAGAATCTATGGTATTATTTTTACTTTTTCTGGTATTAGTTATCGTATTTTGTATCTTTTTATTCATAAATATCTTGATTTTATGCTAGACATTACATGTAAAAATTCTTCATAGAAATACTCTGAGGACTTGTTATTGTTAGCATAGACTTAATTTTAACTCTTGGAGATGTTATTTCTGCAGAGTAGAACTGCTCCATAGGCATTCAAGATGGTGACCTTTTGGAAACACATGGTCTTCCAAGGAATGAGGTGGATTTGAAATAAGGACTTAAGTATTCACATCATTCAGATTCCTATTATTTTGCTCCACACCCTCACTCCAGCTCAAGACGGTCTCACTGCCTACAAAGCTACAAGGACAAAGACTAAGATCCTTAGCCTACTTTTCAGAGGCCTTTTTTCCTGTCCCCAATACAGCTCTCCTGTTCCTTTTCACTTGAGTCTTAAAGCTATCCAATACCACACACCGAGGTTCAATTTTCACTGAATATCAAAGGCATTATACGTTTTCATAATTTGGCACTTACTTTTGGGACGAGAAACAAATTCTCCCCTTTTTTCCAGGGACATTTCTTAGTCTTCCTTCTCGAATGGGAAGGCATTATTCTTCCCCTTTACTATTGTTCTAAATCCTCTAAGATAACATTAATCTTTCTTTAATACACTTGTGTATTATTTACTAGCGTAACCCCTTAGTGCACTCTGTTTTCTATACTAATTTCCTCAAAGAACTGTGTGCACTATTAACAAATACAAGTAATCTTTTATTATTCTCTTAGACTCTTCCAGGATCCATCATATTTTCAGAAACATCAAATTTTATAAACCTTGACTTAGTGAGCAAAGATGAACTTTATAAATTCAAACAAGAAGACACTTTCAAAAAATTGACTAACAAGTTCTCATTTTCAAAGTTGGAAGAAAAAGGTAATAGAGCTAGGTCACATTTTATATTTGCCAGTTAAAAATGTATTGTAATTGTTTTTCTGTAACCCATGCAGAAGTTGAATAGTTTCTCACACCCACAATCTCTTTTAGGATCTTAGAGGTTCTGTGCTTAAAACCTGAAATTTTCTTGAGAAAAACCTGAGGGACCAGGCACTGGATGCAGTTGTGAGCCAGGCCACTTTTCAGAACACGAAGTCTGATCCACAAGCAAATTATAATAAAGCCCTTAAAGAGGAAATTGGAACAAGAAAAGATGGACTTTTCTTCTGCAAAGGTGATGTCCAGGGAGTTATAGAAACAAAAGTATTGAGTGGTTCCTGGAGTCCTTGGTTCATATGGGAATTAAGAGTTTTTTCCAGTGTTGTTCTCCGAATTATACTGGCCATTGTATTCCTAGTGACTACCTAAGGTTCAAACTCAACATGGCCCTAAAGTGTGTCTCAAAAGCAGTAACACACCTTGAGTGCAGTGCCAGAACCTTGTGCCTATCTAATCAATATTCATTATCTTATTTCTAGACTATGTGATGCCACTCTTTAACATTTATTAGCAATATTTTAGTGGAACATAATGGATATATATGAATATATGCAGGGTAGATCCAATTGTTATTTTCTAATATTTCCCCTAAAACATTCTAAAAGGTAAATGTAATACTTATTTTGTTGTCTCTATTTGTGGAGGTGGCTAGGATTGGATTCATGAGTCAGATTTTTTTCATCATATAGGTATAGTGATATAGGAATAACCTAATGTGGTATAAATTCAGCTATTCAACCTACTGAAAAATAAAGAGTAATTGCATATTGAGAAAATATCCCAGCCCTGTCCAGATCAAGTCCATGAGTCTGATATTACCACATATGACTGATACCAATCTCTAAATTCTTCTTCAGACCTATGAAACACAAGCAATGATGCCGAATGCAGGAAGATCACAGGCCAGTGGGTGGAAATTCTTGTAGATTCAGTGGCAGTGGAAGCATGTCAATGCTGGCAGGGGTCTCCACGTGGTTCCTCCAGATCCAGAGGTCTAGTTTAGCTCCAGGTGTATTATAAACAGGAATGTCTCACAGGGAATTGAAGCAGAGAATGTGTGTGTGTCCTGCCTCCAGTAAGCTATTTATCCTCTTCTTAGTGCCTCAAAATGTGGTCATCAAGCAGCGACATGATTCACACTCTTA
The DNA here is from genome assembly GCF_000313985.2 of Echinops telfairi. NCBI lineage: Eukaryota > Metazoa > Chordata > Mammalia > Afrosoricida > Tenrecidae > Echinops > Echinops telfairi. The sequence continues at coordinate 47,907,864 of NW_022107431.1, read as the reverse complement.
ATAGACTCAAGTTGACACCAGATTATGTAACTACCACAACAGGCAATGAGTTTTTGTTGTGTATCTAATGTGTATTAGAAATTAGAAAATACATTTTTAAGAATGAATGTATTTTCCTGCAAATCGATGCCCCTTAAGTTCAAGCAATTTATTTTAATCATGGTAATGTCAGTGATTCTAAAGCAAAATTTGTACTTCTGTATTTCATATATTTTTATTCTGTGACTTATCCATAATGTCATAATGATGGGCATTAATTATTGCTTAGTTTTACCTGGGTAATTTAAAAAGTATTACTACTAGGGTTCCGGGCCTTACATGTGATGGTTTATTCCAAGGTAAATATTTAAAAAATATTTCTTAGTGATTAGTAGAGGCTGCAGAAATATTCTCTCAGTAATATTCTTCTCTTCATCTCGTCATGTTGCCTTAAAATAATCAGTTCTGTTCAAAGCAGTGACTTCTGAGGTAACCTGCCACTCCACGTTCGTTCAAGGCAGGGAGGTCCTCTCAGAACTGTATGGTGATTAGCCCAGGACATTTCAAATGAGAAATATTAGTAGACTTTCTCAAAGGAAATAGTCATAATCATGGAGGCTTATGTAGAAAATGGAAAACAGTGTTGATGAGAGAAATTTTTTTCCTTGTGACCATACATATGGTCATATTTTGAAGGTAGCAAAGGTTTCCCTATGATAATTTCATCTAGCAATCTTCCTCTATCCTCCCAAATCCCCGATCTTGCTGTTTCAGAATTATTTTGTTCACAAAGCTCAAAGAGCTGAAATGGAACACGATTTAAGTTCCTCAACGATGCCCAAAGTGCTGTTCTGATGTGATGTACGTCAAAGAGTAAGAGTTCTTGGCCAAGGGGTAGAGAGAATGAAATAGCACCTTGGCTTATATAGATCTGGCTGAGTGATATGAGGAGCAACAACTGCTTCAGAGTTTGATAATTTTGTTTAATGAAGGCTTTCTTTATTTTGTAGCAATACATGTTGACTTATCCTTATATCAGGATGCTAATTGAAAAATTCTCCAATATTCATATTTTTAATGCTCACTTTTCCTTATTCCTATGCAAGGATCAGTTTGAGCCTCTGAGCCACTCTTTGGAGAACAGATGTGGCAGTCTGCTTCCATAAAGATATGCGACTTTGGAAACCTTGGATCAGTTCTATTCTGTCCTAATGGTCATTATGGGTCAGAATTGAATTGAAGGCAGTGGGTTTAATGGTTAGGTTTTATTATTAACTTTTCATTGTTCAGCTAAATCAAACACGATACAATTTTATGCCCACAAACATTTTCTTATTGCTGTAATGGACAATAAGTATGTGTACAAAGAAAACATTGATAAAAAAATATGCTAACCTACTTAATTTCTATTAAAAAAAAGGTGTGCTGCTTAAACATTCGATAATGTAAAGATATCTTCTGACACCTTCAAATCAACACTTGAAAATCTTTAAATTTTATTGTATTTAAAAAATTTGGCAATCAGTATATAGCTACGTTACAGGGTTCCTTTAAGATGTGAACGTTCTGTCTGTACAGTGTTTGAGGGGAACAAGGGGAGGCTTTCTCCTCCCATCAAGAGTCTCAGAAACCCCAGTGACAGTGCTACCCTGTTCTGTATGGTTGCTAGGAGTCAGCATCAACTCATGGGCGGTGGATTTCATACTGCTTGCTACATAGTAAAACTGGGGGGGGGGGGGGGAATCTCTTTATATTTTTTGGTCTATTATTACTTCTTTTCAATAAACATCATGTTTCAATGATTATAAATAGTTGGTGCAAGTCTAACAGTGAGCAACATGGTCTATAAAGATATATACTGTTTTATTGCATTCTTAAGATAGTTTCTGAAGTCATTCCCACAAAAGAAAAGAAAGATCAAACCTCTTCGAAAGCTAAGAGATTTATCTTGACTTAGAGAAGATTCAAGCGGATTGGGATAACCTTCACCCTTTGCATTTTACATTGTCACTAGCTGCTCTTCATATGTTATCCTACTAGGTACAATTGGAGACTGGAAACATCGCGGGACCATGGAACAGAGTGAAAGATTTGACAAGGTCTTCCAACAGAAGATGAAGAATGTTTCCTCGAAGTTCATCTGGGATATAAATGAGGAGTAGAATTCTAACTACAGTCAAAATAATCATAAAAATCTCCTAATCAGAGTACATACCTTGACAAACATATTGATCTGTGTTTCTAATATAATTGCTCATTTAAAATACTAAATTATTATTTTAAATGACAATATACATAAATTCAGATTATTGGCATTAGTTTGATGAATTCTTTAAATCTAAAAAATTGAAATGATTTGGGAAGTAAAGTCATATTGAAATGGAAAAATAGAAAGCATGCAGCACGAACTTTAAATGTTTTGAGAAGTTTTCTGTAGTATGGATAATTATTTAGCTACCTTTAAGTCTAGGATCAGTTAAACATAAAAAATTATTTAGACTTATTAAACTTTAATTATTTGTTTTCAAAATCTATGTAAATGTGAAAATATAGTTGTTAGTAGAGCGAATAAAGAACTCAAGTATAAATATAGGCTCATTATGAAAATTTAATATCGCAAAGTTTGCACAAACATCAGATCAATGAATGGACGATGAATTAATTATTTAATGGTTCAATTACTGAAAAATTTGGATATAAAACATATCATACATATAGACACAGAAAAGCTCAGACCATGTCAGTCACCAGACATATTCTATGTACGTTTAATAGTGAAGTATTGAAGGTAAATCATTGGAATATACATTTTTTTCAAAATCACTTTATTGGGAATTAATACAGATATCATATCATTCCATAGTTCAGTCACATTAAGCAGTACTGTATAATTGCTAACAAAATCAGTTTCAAAACTTTCTTTTCCTCCTTGAACTCCTTGACATCAGCTCACTTTTACCACTCCACCCCCACCCCACCACCATCAGAGCGCACCTCAGAAAACTTTATTCTACTTGCTGTCCCTGGGTTTCATGTCCTGAGAAACAGAAAAACATATACAAAAATTAAAGAGGGTGGCCCTCAATTATATAACACATCTAAGATAAACTCCTATATGAACAAACAGAAAACAAAAAATTTACAGAAAATATTGAAAATCAAATCAGGCTTAGAGTGTTTCAGAATGGGGATCAACTAATCATATTTTAACCATTCAAGTCAGGTTTATCATTTTCATCTCCTATAGTCATCTCTCCAATGCACTCTTTTGGGTACCCACTTTCCTCCCAGCCCTCTATTATGGAGAGAGGGAAATCACTGGAAGTTTATTTCCTATGAAGATCCCACAAATGCATCTTGGGCTCCCACCATCATCCACAGCCTTCTGCAAACCAGATTCTCACAACCCCCTCACTATTCCCTCCTTGGATTTACAATCTTTCTGTCACTCATGTTGATGTGCTTCTTCTGTGTAAACTTAGTTGGCATCTCACTTAGTTGACTGCTTCTTTGGACACAAGCCTTTAAGACCCCAGACCTCATTTTTTCTGATAGCTGAGCACCATCTAATTTCTTCATCACACTTTGCAATAAGACCCATATCTTCTGTGTTTCATTCCTGAGTGTGAGTATCAAGTAGGGTCATGATGTAAGAACTGATTGTTCTTAAATTGGAGCTAGAATTTAGTGGGAGCCTAAAATCCATTCCTGGATCTATGGTTGTTTGTTTTTCAGCCTTTGTTTCCCTTTCAAAATCTCTTTGTTAATTTATGGTAGAAAGTCTTATCCATTACCCCCCGCCCCCAGGGTATACCAACCTTCCATTAATATCGCCTTTGATTATCCCCTGGTACTAATTTTTAAAGCCCTGTTGAGAGAGTGATGTTGGGTCAATGTAGGCTACCTCCATATTTCAGTATCTGAATTATTCACTTGTACAGAATCACTCCTTACATGGCTGGATGCTGTTTACACAAACAACGCAAGTTGAGGAATGTATGCAATTTTTAACTCAGTCTGCTTCTCTACCCCAAGTGGAGAAAACTTGTGAAGCTTACAAAGAAAGGAATAAACTACAGAGAAAAATGATTAGTAAATTTAGAAGAAGAATATTTCAGGGAAACACAATTCATAAGTCAATGAAGAGATACAACCCTTTGTCCATTACCAGAAAAATAAGTAAATTCTCACATTTCCTAAAGGTAGCAAAGAAAGCATGAATATCAACTATATGAAAACATATATGAATCCCAGAAACATAATCAATCTATAGGGTTACCTTTCATATGTGCATGGATTTATCACAAATAAAACATGTATGAATAGATCTTAATGATAAATGTATAGTTACAGACAAGTTCTCTCTGTAACGAACTTCTTACAGTTTGTTGTTGGCTTGTTGTTATCTGTCTTGGAAGAAGTATGGCCACAGTACTCCTTAGAGTTTGTTGTTATCTGTCTTGGAAGAAGTATGGCCACAGTACTCCTTAGAGGCAAGGAAAGCAAGATTCCATCTTACATAGTTCAGGCATATTGTCAGGAGACACCAATCCCAGGAGAGGCACATTGTGTTTGGTACAGCAGATCAGCTGTGAAAAAGAAGAAGATCCTCAATAAGATGGAGGGACACAGTGGTTGCAACAATGGTCTCAGGCACAAGAACAATTGTAAAGAAGGCTCAGCACTATGCAGTGTTTCGTTCTGTTGTGCATCGGCGTAGTGCTTGCAAAGAATATTGAATGCATCCTGACCACCAAAAGTACAAAAAAGTATGTCTTGGAAGAAGTATAGCCAGAATGGTCCTTAGAAACAGGATGTGGAGACTTTATGCTAAACTAATAACAGTTTGCACATGTTATTAGGAGAGACTAGTCTCTGGAAAAAGACATTATGTTTGGTAAAGTAGAGGGTTGGTGAGAATGCAAAATAATCTCCTCTCGACAGATTGACATAGCAGCTGACAGAATTGGCTTTAACATAAAAATAATTGTATAGATGACAAAGATCTGTTGGACGTAGGATTGTTATCACTTGTAGGCACCTAAGAACAACAATATAGATGCTCTGGTAACAGCTTCATGAAGATACAATTCATATGCCATGTATTTCACACTGCTCACCTGATTAAATGGAACAATGAACTGGTTTCCATATATTCAAAGTTGGTTTCATATATTCAAATTATCACCTTAATTTAGAACAATTCAGGTAGAACATTTTATTATTTAAAAAATAGACTCACTCACCATCACTCCACAACACCCTCCCTAAATTCCAGCCCTATCATCCAACTAATGTCCTTTCTGTTTCTACAGATTTTCTTCTGTCAGGTCTGTGCAATAATAGTAGCATATTTTCTACTCTTTAATTTATCATTGAACGTCTTTGTTTCCTCTTCACTTTTAAAGCATAGTTTTCTACATACGTTCTGGTTACTGTTTGTTTTTTGTGTTTTTTCCCTCTTGGTGTTTTGAATGTCACATTGCTGCATTACATTATCACTTGTTTCTATTGAGAAAATATATTTCATAATACTAAGGTCCCTATGAAATAAAGAGTTCTTCTTTTAATGCTTTTAGATTTTTATCTGTCTCTGGATTTAAGCAATTATTATTATTATTATTATTATTATTATTATTAAAAGCTCATTTATTAGGGGCTCTTACAGCTCTTAAAACAATCAATATTAACAATTATATAAAGCATATTTGTATATACGTTGCCAGCATTATTTTCTAAACATTTACTTTCTATTGAGCCCTTGGGATCAGCTCCTCACCCCTCACCACATTCTTGTGACTCCTTGATAAATTATAAATTATTATTATTTTCATATCTTACACAGACCGCTGTCTCCCTTCCCTCACGGTTTCTGTTGTTCGTCCTCCTGCGGGGGAGGGGATGGTATGTGCCGATCATTGCGATCTGTTCCCTCCTCCTACCCTCCTCTGCCCACTTTCCCCCTACCCTCATGGTATCACTAATCCCATTCCGTTTCTGGATTCCATGTGTCATGAGCTCGTGCACACGCTCCAGTCTAGCACATGAGCTCGTGCACATGCTCCTGTGCACATGCTCCAGTCTAGAACGCAGTGAAAGGCAGGATCTGATATCTTACTATGTCTATCTTATATAGTTAGGCAAACCAACAATAATAGAAACCAAAGAAAAAGAAAACAAAAGATTGAATAAAAAGAGGGGCTGGCGAGATAATAATAACTAGCAAAAAACAAGCAAACAAAAAAGCATACAATATTCCAGGTCTGTCCGCTGACCTTTATGACTATCTCTTCCCTCCTGGGGGAATTCTGGGAGCTGCCTCTCCTAGCCTGAAGTCTTTTTTGGGGGTTGCTTAGGGGTTTTGTGGCTTGGCTTTGCTCCTGCTGCTGATCTGTTAGATTCCCTTCTTGGTTCACTCCATGCGGGTTGTTTAGACCCGACTAACTACCCGCCGTGTGTCCCCAGTATTATCCTCTGTCGCAGCACGCTCCAGGGCAGGGATATCATGTCTAGAGCTATTACCTGCCCTACAGTCCTCTCTGTGCATTAGCATCTCTATGCATCTCTAGCATCTCTATGTCGTCCTCCAGGTTTGGTGTGCTGATGTGTGGTCTAAACCGTCCCTCTCTTTTTCCTTCTTGGTTTGCTTCTGTGTAGGCGTGGCATGCCTGCCCTTCTTCCCAACCTGTAGGTTTAGTGTTGTCCTCTGTAACACATACTTCTAGGGATGGGGTAAGTTTGGCTCTGATTGGGTCTGGCCCTGTAGCCCACTCTTTTCCTGTGTTGCTACACGTTGTTACATTGCCCTCAAGGTTTGGTGTGTGTCGTGGGGTCTGCATGCACACTCCCGATTCTGTGGACACATTTCCATGAAGACAAAACCAATACACTCCCCCTGGGTGGGTTAGTGCTCTGCGCCCCCCATGCCATCATCTCCCCACTTTACCTCCTTCCCATTTCCCCTTTTCCCCTTCTTTGTGTTGGATTAACATGTACCTCCTTGGGTTTGGTCTGAGCCCCACCGACTGCCTGTACCTCAACCCATATAGTGTGAGATAAGTGGATTTTCTTCTACACCAACTGTGCTGATTATACTTACTGCAGGGGACTCAGATGGTACTTGTCCTTTTGTGATTGGCTAACTTTACTAAGCTTAATTTCCTCCAACACTTCCCATGAAACAATGTGCTACATGTGATCATCAGTGCTTTTTACGTAGTTACGCAGTACTCTATTGTGTGCATGTGCCAGAGTTCTCTTATCCACTTGTCTATCGATGAAAATTTAGGTTGTTTCCAATTCTTTGAAGTGGTGAATTGCATCACAATAAACATTGGAGGGAAGATGACTGGCCGTGGTTTATTTATTACTTGTTCTGGGTATATGGCCAGCAGAGAGATAGCTGGGTCATAAGGTAGTTCAATTTCCATTTGCTTTAAATATCACCAGAATGCTTTCCACAGAGGCTGTATGTATCTACATGTCCACCAGTAGTGTAGGAGAGTTCCTATCTCATGACATAGTCTCCAACATTTGTTGCTCTCTGATTTTCTGATTTGGGCAATCTTCAAGGGTGTTAGGTGGTATCTCGTGGTTGTTTTTTTAATTTACATTTCTCTGATGGCTAATGATTGGAGCATTTTTCCCATGTTTATTGGCCATTCGAGTCTCCTCCCTAGTGAAACTTCTTTTTAGGTCTTTTGCTCACTTCTTCAGGGGGTTAACTGTTTTCCTTTCTTTTTTTTGCAGACCAGACAGGTATTATAGATTTTAGTAATAAACTCTTTGTTGTGTCATTGCTAAAAATCCTCTCCAAGTCTATGGGTTCTCTTGCGACCCTCTTGGTGAGATCTTTCTATGCACACAGGTGTTTTTTCCTCAGTATATCCCACTTACCGATTTCAGATTCACCTGTGTGTGTACCTTACCTATTGCAGTTAGCCTAGGTATTCCCTGAGCCAAGGTTCTTAGGTTTATCCCAATTCCTTCATTGATTGTCCTGATATTTGGGGGTTTTACTTCTAGGTCTGTGATCCACCTTGAGTTTGTTCTTGTGCGTGGAGTGAGGTAAGGGTCTTGTTTCATTTTTCTACAGGTGGATAGCCATTGTTTCCATCACCACTTGTTAAAGAGGGCATCCACCTTCTACTCCATGCTTTTGGGGCCCTTGTGAAAGATTCATTGTCGATATGCTGATGGATTTATTTCTGGGTTTTCTGTCCTTTTTCATTGGTCTGAGTATCTGTCATATCAGTACCATGCTGTTTTGACCACTGTCACTGTGTAGCAGGTGTTAAAGTCAGGTAAAGGAAGCCCTCCGACTTTGTCCTTCTCGAGAAGTTCTCTGCTAATTCTGGGTTTCTTCCCTCTCCATATGTGATTGGTGGTTAGTTTTTCCAATTATTTGAAAGTTGTTGGAACTGGATAGGGTTAAAATTATATAGTGCCTTGGGTTAGATTGACATCTTTACCTTATTTTGTCTTCTGATCCACAAGCACGGGATATTCTTCCATTTGTGTAGATTGCTTTTTGTTCTCTGTAATAGGGTCCTGTAATTTTACTTTTATGAGTCTTTTTTTGGGGGGTTAAATATATCCTTATATATTTCAATTTGTTCTTGCCTATTGTGTTCTTTCCTACTACCTTTTTGATCTCCTCTTCCATGGTCATGTCTGATGTACGTAGCAACCCAATAGACTTCTGTTTGTTGATCTTGTATTCTGTTACTCTTCCATATTCCTCTATTGCTGTCAGTACGTCTGCTGTGGAGCTTATGGGATTTTCAATGTATATAATTATGTCATCTGCAAATAATGATAGTTTCACCTTCTCCACTCCCATTTGGATACTTTTCATGTCCTTCCTCTGTCTGATGTTGTTAGCTAAGAGCACCAGTACGATGTTGAAAAGAAGTGGAGAGAAGGGGAATCCTTGTTTGGTTCCCCTTTTCAGTGAGATAGTTTTCATCATTTTTCCATTGACTGTTATGTTGACTGTTAGATAGCTTGTATTAACTTGAGCAATTTTCCTTCCATTCCTATCTTCTTGAGTGTCTTAATTAGGAGTGGGTGTTAGATGTTGTCAGATGCTTTTTCTGTGTCTGTTGATATTAACATGTGATTCTTTTACTTTTTCTTGTCAATGTGGTATATATTATTGATTGATTTTCAGATGTTAGATCATCCCTGCATCGCTGGGATGAATCCCACCTGGTCATGGTGGATGATGTTTTATATACCTGTGTATTCTATCAGCCAATATGTTGTTAAGGATATTTACATCTGTGTTCATTAGAGATATTGGTCTGTAGTTCTCTATTCCTGTGGGATTCTTGCTCTGTTTATGTATCAAAGTTATACTGGTTTCTTAGAATGAGTTTGAAAGTTTGCTGTCATTTTCTATGCTCTGTAATAATTTGTGAAGGATCGACATCAGCTCTTCCCTGAAAGCTTGGTAGAATTCTCAGAATCTGTCTGCTTCGGGGACTTGTTTTGTTAGTAGTTTCTTGATAGCTTTATCTATTTTTTCTTTTGTTCTGGGTCTGTTCAGGTTCTTGAGCTCTATTTGGGATAATTTAGGGAGGAATTGTTTTTCCAAGTATTTTTCCAGATCTCCCATAGTGTTGAATTCATTGGAGTACAGACTTTCATAGTTCTTTGTGAAAATTATTTTTATCTTGTTGGGGTCCATTGTGATGTCCCCCATTTCATTACTCATTCTGGCTCTTGATGTTTGCTCCTTCTTTTCCTTATTTAGGCCTGCCAGCGGTCTGTGAATTATTTTGATCCTTTCAAAGAAACAACTTTTTGCTGCATTGATTTTTTGCATTGTCTATTGTCTTCCGACTTCTTTAACTCTGTCCGATTTTTATTATTTCTTTCCTTTTGCAATTAGAGGGGTTGCTCTGTTGACTCTGTTCTAGTTGCTGGAGGTTTTGTGATAGTGTATAAGTTTATAAGTTTATTACTTATCAGTCATAAGTTTCCCTTCCTTTATTATACATGAACTTATTGCTGTCAAGCTACTTCTGACAACTGCTTTTGCTGTATCCTATAGGTTTTTGGTACATTGTATTCTCATTCTCTTTAGTTTCTAGAAACTTCCTAAACTCCTCTCTCATATGGGCCAGTATGCATTCATGTCTTAGAAGATCGTTATTCATCTTCCAATTGTTTGCTCTTGTTTTTCAGGGCATTCTTTTATTGATCTCCAGCTTTATGGCATGGTGATCTGAAAGGGATGTCTGAATTTACTCAGGCTCCACTGGTGCCCCAGCATGTGGTCTATTTACAAAAGTGGGCCATGTGCACTTGAAAAGAATGTGAATATTTTTGCATTGGGTGGAAAGCTCTATAAATGTTTATCAGGTCCAGTTATCTAATTTTAGTGTTTAGCTCTGTAGCCTCCTTGCTGAGCTTCTTTCCCAGTTATCTATCTTTCTCTGATAGTGGTGTATTAAAGTATCCTGCTATTATTGTTGAATCTGTGATTTCTTTTTTAATCTTTTGAATGGTTTGTTTGATGAATTTCATGTGCCTTTCATTAGGCACGTATATAATTTGTATGCTCACTGGTTACTGGTCTACCGATCCTTTGAGCATTATATAGTGCCCCTGCTTGTCTCTTGTTATGGTCTGCACCTTAAAGTCAATTTTGTCAGAGGTTAGGATTGCAACCCCTACTATTTTAAGGTACCATTTGCCTGGTATATTTTCTGACAGACTTTTATTATTTGTCTATTTTTGTCTGTGAGCTTAAGCTATGTCTCTTGCAGGCAACAGATCGATGGGTTATTTATTTATTGAGCCAGTCTTCTAGGCTTTGTTATTTTTTAAAATTTTCCTGTTGTCAGATATCGTTATTATTTTAATTGACCAGGTTAATGAAATGTTTTGCATCAGATCACCAACCACCACAACATAAACTCAATTGAGCATAGTATAGCTAAGGTGTGTAACCTTTTTTTTTTTTTAATCATTTTATTGGGGCTCATACAACTCTTATCATAATCCATCCATACATCAATTGTGTAAAGCACACTTATACATTTATTGCTGTCATCATTCTCAAAATTCGCCTTCCGCTTGGGTTCCTGGAGTCAGCTCATTTTCCTTTTTACCCTCCTCCTCCCTCCCCACTCCCCACTCCCTCATGAACCCTTACTAATTTATAAATAATTATTTTATCTTATCTTACACTGCCCGGTGTCTCCCTTCACCCACCCTTTGATTGCCCATCCCCCAGAGAGGAGGTTATATGTAGATCCTTGTGATCGGTTCCCACTTTCTACACCCCCTTCCCTCCCGGTATCACCACTCTCACCACTGTTCCTGAGGGGTTCATCTGTCCTAGATTCCCTGTGTTTCCAGTTCCCATCTGTACCGCTGTGCATCCTCTGGTATAACCAGGTTTGCAAGGTAGATTGGGATCATGATAGTTGGGGGGAGGAAGCATTTAAGAACTAGAGTAAGGTGACCAGATTTTAACATTGGTAAAGCGGGACCAAAGCGGGACACCATTGATAAAACTCATATCCTGGCAAAATAACCAAATGGCAGCCGAAATCCATATACCCTAGCTTGTTGTGCATTCCTTCCAAAAATCGGGACTTTTTAAAAATGCTGCGGGACGCAGGAAAACTTGTTAAAAATCCGGACCGTCCTGCCAAAAGCGGGACATCTGGTCACCTTAAACTAGAGGAAGATGTGAGTTTCATTATTGCTACACTGAACCCTGAGTGACTCATCTCCTCCCCATTACCCCTCTGCAACAGATGTGCAATTGTCTACAGATGGATATTGGGTCCCCATCACGTGCTACCCTCATTCATGATTATATGATTCCCCACCCCTCACCTCTGGTGCATGAAACTTGGTCCCTTCGGCCCTTCATGAAGACACATGTTGGTGTGCTGCTTCCATGTGGGCTTTATTGCTTCTGGTCTAAATGGCCGCTTGTTTACGTTCAAGCCTTTAAGTCCCCAGATGCTATGATTTGAGGCCATTGACATTCATAGTTATTATTGCGATCTTTGGATTAATTGCTGTCACCTGGTACCTTTTGTATTGGGTATTTTCCTATTCCCCATCATTTCAGTGTGCTGAGTTTGTATGTGGGGCTTCATTCTTGCCTTCTTTTCCCTCTGAAGTCATGTTATCTTTGTAATTGTTATTGGTGCATTGGCTTCTGGATAGAGTTGGGCTATATGATGGTCTCCTGATTGTGCTTGGTGGATGCTGTTTTCTGACCATAGTGAATTGGCAAGGATTTTCCAGTGTTTGTTTTTTTATGGCATATTGTTTTAGTTTTTCCTTGTCCTGGAAGACTCTTACCTTAGCGTCTATCTTAGTAGATAGTTTGGCAGAGTAGAGGATTCTCAGGCTGGCATTTTTGTTGTATCAGCTTTCAGAAGATGTTACTCCACTCTCTCTTCCTCTTCATGGTATCTTCTGTTAGGTGTGAGCATATTCTTACCTGAACACCATTGTATGTGAACACCTTTTTTTCTCTTGCTGCACTTAAATGTTTCTAGTTTTCCTTCAGGTTGGATAATTTCACTATTATATGCCTTGGTGTTTTCTTTCTGGGGTTTAGTCTAATTGATGTCCTCTCTACTTCCTGTATGAATGTCTGATTTTAATTCATTAAGGTGGGGAAGTTTGCTTCCAGAAATTCCCTAGTTAATTTAGATGTCGACTTCTTTGTTGTGTCATGTTCTGGTACACTAATTATTTGAATATTGTTCCTATTCATTGCATCTGTCATTGAGCTCAGGTTTATTTCTAACATTTTAACTATCTTGTTTGACTGTCTTTCCCAGTTTTTGAAATCTACCTGATTGTTCTTGAGATCACTGGGATGATTCTTTGCCTCTTCTAGTCTGTTGGTGTGATTCTGTGATCTTGTGTTTTGCTTCTGTTACCTCATCCATTACTCTTTATATTTCCCTTTGTTGTGGACTTCATCCCCTCTAGCGGGGACCTCTGTTATGGTCTTTATCCCCTCTGTCGTGGACTTCATCTCCTCTATCATTGTGTCTTTATTCTGTGCTGCTTCCCTCATATCCAGTATTTCTCCAAGCAGCCTTCTGAAGATTTCTTTTTGTGGCAGATCCATATCTGATATGAGCGTCATTAGCCCCACTATTGTGTTTAGTTTTTCGTGTTTTCTTGTTGCGGGTATTGAGCTATGTTGCTGTTAGTGTGTCATTTTTTAGGAACTGGGAACCATGTTTCTGGGAGACCAAGGGACTCTAAGCTCTTTCTGCGTGTGAGTTCTAAGAGTGTTTGTGAAGGCTATCTATGGCCTTGTATGGTAGTGGGTTGGACTCTTTTGAAGGGAGGGTGCCACTGTGACTCAGTGGCTGGCAGCAGTGGGGGGGGGTCTCAAAGTCTGGACTGAGACTGGTGACGATAGGTATGTCAATGGGCAGGGTTGGGGCAGGCCTGCAGCATGGTGTGCATCTGGTCTGGACAGTCAGACCACAATTCTCAGCTTTTCAAAGACACTCTGTGGAGCCCAAGACTGAGTGTTGGGCCTGTTTTATGTTACCTGTACTTTGGGGATTAGCTGTACTTTGGGGATTAGCATTCTGGCTACCATGTTATTCTATTGAATTCTAATAGATAGAGTTCAGCAGGCTTACATTCAAAGTTACACAAAGGACCACAGCCTGAAATGGAAAGAGTTTATGCAGACATTTTCCCCCTTTTTGTAATGGGCTTGTGGGGTGCTCTGGTATCTGGGCTGTGCTATGTATCCCCCAGGAATGGGGGACCAGCTTAGTGGAATGGTTTTGGGATGAGTGGATCTGAATTCACCCCTAGCTGCCCTCCTGTGACCCTCCGGCTCTATCCTGTAGGAACTGCGGGTTGTACTCTGTGGAACTGTGTTCTGTTGCAGGTCAATGTCCAAGAGGCTCATCAGTCACTGCAAAGCATTGTCAAATTATCTATCGTTACCCACACTGGCAGGTGTGGAGCTAGAGCGAGGTGGGAATGGCAGTTGTAGTCACTCCATTCCTGCCTGGGGAGGGGATTTGCAAAGCCCTAGACTGCAAGTGCAGGAGTGTGAGATCTTTTGGCTAGATCTCAGAGGTTCTTGGCTCGCTTGGTTTATGACTACTTTTAGACAACAGTCTGCGGGAAATTATTGCTTGCTGTGGGACTAGGATGCGGGAAGAGTGGCATACCTTGTCCTTCTGGACCTGGCAAGGGGTTAGCAGAGCCCGCAGGTAGAAGCACTGAACTTAGAGTGTTTCCGCAAGTTCTCAAATCACTTCCTGGGTGAAAATCAAAGGGGAGGTCTGAACCAGACCCTAGTACGCTGAATCTAATCGTAGTACTCAGCACCCCAGTATTGGCCTTCTTACCTCTTAATTTTTTGGTCTGACAGCAAGAGCACCTGGTGGGGTTTCTACCTGATGGCAGCTTGACTCTCTTTAAGAAACTTGATTATCCTGTTATCACATGTATATCTCTTTGAGTCCTGATCGTTCAATGAGTTTTACATTTTTTTCAATCTTTGTCTATTTTGATTGAGTAAATGTGTACCGTGTAATAAAAAATTGCTATTTTAACCATTTTAAATAAAATTAGATGACATCAATGTTATCTAATTAATAGAATTAATTCGCCATGTTGTACAACCATTAGAAATTTTCTTCTTTTTATTTTTTAATTTTCATAAATTATGTTATTGGGGGCTCGAACAGCACTTAAAACAATCCATATAACAATTGTATTTAGCACATTTGTACATGTGCTGCCATCAAATCTGCTGTGCAAGCCATCTTTGAAGTTTTGAAGAGCAGGGTATCACTGTGAGGATTCAGGTGCTCCTGACCCTTGCCATGGTGTTTTCAATTGCCTCATATACATGTGAAAGTTGGACCATAAAAGAAGAATCAATGTATTTGAATCTTGGTGCTAGTGAAGAATATTGAAAATAATAGGTTTTAAGAAGAACAAAGATCTGCTTTGGAAGAAATACAGTTAGAATGCTGTGTACATTAGACATATAAATATTGCCCAGCATATACTAAGCATTCAATAGTTTTATCAATTGATTTTATTTTAAAAATCATTTTTATTGTAAATAAAGTGAAAGTTTATAGGGCAGATAATCATTTTACCCTAAACAATTACTGCACATTCAGACTAAACTTATCCATTGCAATTCTTTCAAAGTCCCATCATTTTATCTCACTTCCAACTTGTGTTATCCTAAACCTCTGAGGCTTATGCTTTGGTAAATGTTGCCTTTATTATGTTAAATGGTTAATTATTTTACCAGAGGGGAAAGGTTCAATTCGGTTCCTTTTTTAACGTTTCATTAGGAGCTGTTACAGATATCATTTCAATCTATAGTACCGTTAGATCAAGCATAGTTGTAAAATTGTTGTCATCATCATTTTCAAAACATATTTTTCTTCTTAAAATCCTGGATATCAGCTACCCTTCATCCCCTCCCTCACCCACCCCAGCACTCCCCTCAACTCTTAATATATTATATATTATTAATTTTACAATATCTTATATGATACAATGTATTCATTCAACTAAAATTATTTTATTTATTCCCCTCAAGTGGGGTTATATAGTCATAATTGCTGTCAGTTCCCCCGTACCTCCTTTTCTCTCCCCTATCTTCCCATACTCCCATACTCTCATGAAATAATTACTCCCAGGACTGTTTCTGAGAAGTTTATCTACCCTGGTGTATTAGTCTGGGTACTTTAGAGAAACAAATCCAAAGAAATTCATGTATAAGAGAGAGTTTTATAAAAAGGTTAAGTGCACATCAAGAAAACATCCCAACCCAGTGCTGCCCAAGCCCACAAGGCCAACATTAACCCATGAACCCATATGACCAACACCAATCCACAAAGTCCTCTTCCATCTCACAAAACAGATGCAATGATGCCAACAGCAGGAGGAAAGCCGAGTCAGTGAATGCGTAAACATCTCAGCACTGGCAGGTGTCTCCACATGGGTGCTGCAGCACCCAGGGCTGCATCAGGGTAGGTCCATATGACTTCTCCTCAGGGATGTCTAGCAGGAAGTGAGCCTTGCCAGCTAAAGCAGGGAACTGGCTAAGGCAGCTCCACCATTGTCTGACCATCAGAAAGCAAGAGACCCAAGAACTAGAAAGGCAAGGCTCACTGAGCCATTTATCCCTCAGCCCTTCAATTAGCCCTACATGTGTTTCTAGGCCAAGTTGGCACAATAAACTAACTATCTCAATCCACCCCTTGCCAACTTGGCACGTGTACATAATAATTCTTTAGCTTCACAATTGCAATTAAGTAACACCTACACCATAATCCTATAATCCTGTGAATATGTCCCTTCACCTATGAAAGATTGTAAGCGAACCACTTCATGCCGTTATCCTCCCAATTTTGGGTATCCAAATTATATGCTGCCCACTTACATCAACCCAGTACTCTGAGGAGACAATCATTTTTCACATGAAGAAATCTTCATTTCAGTTGGAACCTTGTGAAGTCTGCATCCTAAGCAAAGTCAAATCCAGACATACCATCCATAAAGTCAGCACCAATATGTACCAGTTCACAGGCTTAAAAATCTCCATCTGGTCCGGTTCTGGTCAACTTACTGTGGGCTGCCTCACTCAGCCTCCACAGGGTGCCCATTGGTCACCTTGCCTTTAGACCATGGGCTCTCACCAATACTCAAGCACATGTACAAATGTGCATGCTAGGTCATGAACTTTAGACCAGTCCACCCGCTCTTGTCTTTTCCTCTTGTTCCTGTAAACCAGGTCCATAGGTGTCAGTGGCCAAACTTAGCCTGTCTCTTTATTGCTGCATTTCTCCCACTTCCACTCAACAAGTAGATCCAGGCGGTCACCCAGCAAGTATTTCAGCCTGCTCACAGACTCCCTTTAACATTCAGTCCTTGAGTGGAGTTTTCTTCATGGTTTCAGATTTTTTCCCAGCTTCTGACAAAGACCACTGGTTCCTGAGTACTCCAAAGCACTGGGTGGGGCATATCTTTTCAAAGCTTTCTTTACAGGCATGCCCTAAACCCATCTAAAGTTCAAATTTTAATGTCTGAAAGCAAGTGGGCTT
Source organism: Echinops telfairi (assembly GCF_000313985.2). Lineage (NCBI taxonomy): Eukaryota > Metazoa > Chordata > Mammalia > Afrosoricida > Tenrecidae > Echinops > Echinops telfairi. The sequence continues at coordinate 47,890,789 of NW_022107431.1, read as the reverse complement.
ACAAACTTTCTATTTTCATACTTCCCTCATTTTTCCCAGAAAACCACCAAGTAAACAGTGTGGCTTTATCTGACCTCTGGCTAGACAAAGAAGAAAAACTACATGAGGGAGAGGTCAAACAAGCATCTACTCTCCATCTTATGATTTGTTTCTCCAGCACCCCACTCCCAAGGTACCATAATGTAGTAGTCTGGGTACTTTAGAGAAGCAAACCCACAGAAACTCATGTATAAGAGAGAATTTTATATAAAGGTTAAAGTGTACATCAAGAAAACATCCCAAACCAGTGCTGCCCAAGCCCACAAGCTCAACATTAACCCATATGTCCAACACCAATCTGCAAAGTCTTCATCCATCTCACAAAACACACACTATGACGCTGACAGCAGAAGGAAAGCCAAATCAGTGAATGTGTAAACATTTCAGCACTGGCAGGTGTCTCTACACAGCTGCTCTAGCACCCAGGGCTACATTGGGGTAGGTCCCTACGGCTTCTCCTTGGGAATATCTTACAGGAAGTGAGCCTTGCCAGCTGAATCAGGGAACTGGCTAAGGCAGCTGTACCCTGGTCCGACCATCAGAAAGCAAGAGACCCGAGAACTAGAAAGGAAAGGCTCACTGAGCCATTTATCCTGCCGCCCTTCAATTAACCCCAAGTGTTTATTGGCCAGGTTGGCACAATAAACTAACTACCTCATTTGGGCTGCATGCATCTGAAAATTTTAATTGTGCTAATGTACATAAGCAGGTCTTGCAAGATTAGTGAAGTAAAACTAAGGCCGTAACAGTGGGAGGAGGAAATGTTTAAGAACTAGAGGATAGTAGAGTGCTCATCAGTGCTATATTACACCCTGGATATACCATCCCCTCTGAGTGGCCCTTCTGTGAGGGACTGTAGAACTGTCTAACAGGTGGGTTTTGGGTCTCCACTTTGTCTATACTCCTTCACATCAATTTGATTACTTGTTTTTGAACTTCTGAGACCTGTTCACTTGGACACCTCATGATCACACAGGCTGGCGTGCTTCTCCCATGTGGATTTTGTTTTTTCCCTGCTAGATGGGTCCTTGTTTAGCTCTAAGCCTTTAATACTCCAGATACTATAGCCAGTGCCCGTCAGCTTTTTTTTTTTTTTTAACAGCCAGGCATCATCAGCTTTCTTCACCATATTTGCTTAAACTCCCATTTTGTCTTCAGTAATCATGTCGGGAAGTGAGGGTCATACAGTGCCACATTATTTGAACAAACTGTTCTTATACTGAGCTAAGCTTTAAGTAGTGGCCCAAAGTCCATTTGATTCCTTGTATTTATTTACATAAACCTGCATAGCTAAATACACCTATATTTATATATTTACATATAAACATATCTATAGTTATATGAATATGTATAATTTTTAATTCTTGTCCTTCCTCTCTTTTTTCTTTCATCCTGCCCCATTATAATTTTTACCCATCATTCACCTCCCAGTAATTCCTCTCAGGTACATTACACATAATCAAACAGGACCAGGAACACTACCCCTTCTTCTCTGTCAATCTTAGATCCTTTGCTATTCCCCTGTCCCTGATGTAAGCATTCAATAGGTTTGGTCATCATTATAAATACTAAGAACTCCAATGTGATCTCATATTTCTACTTATAGGGGAATAATTATAAATGAGATCTACTCATACTACTTGAATTTTGACGGATGCAATTTTACTTGTTTCGTGAGTAATACTGACCTACTGGAAAATCTAGATGATTTTGAATTTAGAGATGATGATGTCTTCATAATCACATATCCAAAATCAGGTAAGTTTGAGAAGTAGGCCTTCTGATACCTGTCTTTACTCTGGTTTCTTAATACATGTGTACAAATGTGTCTCTCCCCCACTCCTATTCCAGCAGTACAGTGTACACATGGATATCATTTATTCCTACTCTTAGTGACCCTGAGGACAGAATAGAACTGCCCCTTTGGATTTCTTATCGGAGAGCCTCATCTTCCTCCCATAATGTAGTAACAGAAAATAAAAAGAAATGATATGCAGACTTTATTATGTAAGGTCATTTATAATGCATATATCATCAAAATGATGGGCAATGTGAATAAATCAATTAAGAGAAATGACTTGGTAACTGATGTCTTGGGTTGAAAATGAGAGAAAAAATATTTGAGAGACCAGTTGAATTTTTGTTAGCAGTACATCAAATCTACCAATTTCTAGATAGGAGCTAGATGAGGTGTTATGCTCTGTCTTGATTTCTGTAAATTTTCTGAAACCCTGTCTAGCTCGTCTCTTCCCTGCGATCCTTCCATAAGGGGATGTCCAGTTGCCTACAGATGGGCCAGTCAGGGTGTAGTGTAGCAATGATGAAACATACAACTTTCCTCTAGTTCCTAAATGCTTCCTCCCCAATATCCCACCTCCACTATCCACCACTATCATGATCCCAATTCTACCTTACAAATATGGCTAGCCCAGAGGATATGCATTGGTACAGATAGGAACTGGAATCACAGGGAATCCAGGACAGATGATCCCTTCAGGATCAGTGGTGAGAGTGGTAATACTGGAGGGTAGAGGGAGGGTGGGGTGGAAAGGGAGAACCAATTACAGGGATCTACATGTGACCTCCTCCCTAGGGGACGGACAACAGAAAAGTGGGTGAAGGGAGACGTCAGACAGTGTAAGATATGACAAAATAATAATTTATAAATTATCAAGGGTTCATGAGGGAGTGGGGAGCAGGGAGGGAGGGGAGCAAATGAGGAGCTGTTGCTAGGGCCTTAAGTGGAGAGCAAATGTTTTGAGAATGATGAGGGCAACAGATGTACAAATGTGCTTTACACAATTGATGTATGTATGGATTGTGATGATTTGTATGAGCCTCCAACAAAATGATTAAAAAAAATTTTTTCTGAAACCCAGAGGAGCATTTCTACACCGTCCTATCGGATTGCTGAGTCACATAGACTGAATGGCAGTGAGGATGGTTTTATTCTTTTCCTTTTTGATTTCATGTCGGTCATCATTTCTAATGTATTTTTTACTTACTTAACTTATTTCCATTTATCTGTAGCAATAAAATGATATTGACATAATGAACCCCTGCAAATGTCCAATCCAAGAGTTAAGTTTGTATCCCCCAGTTCTCTTACTCTGTAAAAATAATTGAGTTGATGTTTCAAATATGCCAAAAGAGACTTGCTCAAGCAAGGATGAGGCATTTTCATTATATAATTTTAAATTATGTATACATATGCACAGGTATATGTATATATATACAAGCACACACATTTATACATATATGTACATATATATGTATATATACTGTTTCTTGACATCATTTAACAGTAAAATACGTTGCTTTTCATTTAAAACAAAAACCAAGCCAAATTATTTTTAAGTGCCTGAATGAGAAACACCAGATGGAGAATATTTAATTGCTAACCAGTCTGTGCTTGCTGAATATTGACAGATTTTAATCAATACATCAGATTTAACAATATGGGAACACATCACCATTACAGCACACACTGGAGAAAGACTCTCGCGTCATGTGAGATAACCTCCATCGGAGGCCGTTGGACTAGAAGGACTTAGAAATAGTATTTAGAAAAAGGAATTGCATAAGAAATCCAGAGATTAACTGGGGAAGGAAGCATTCTCAGCAAAGGTATCATTGTTAGGGTTACAGCATGGCTTTAGAAATGGGACAGGTCTGTCATAAAATCTGTGAGCATAACTCGTTAAATTCAGTCATTTGATATGTGGTCTTGGAATTTTTTAATTTTCCAGGTTGAACTTGTTCCAGCCCAGGCAACCACGTTGTTTTCCTCATGCGAACTTTCAGGTAACCCCCAATCTTTGTTTTCTGCTTGTGAATGCTTCCTTAATTGGCATAGTTCCCTTGGAAGTTAATTTTCCCACAGGTTTGACTTTCTTGAGATCTATTTCATGACAGTTGGATTCTGGAAGGTGGAAACCACATTTCATCATGCTGACAGCTACTTAACCTTTGGGTGAGCATTATTAGGAAGCTTGGCATAAATTTTTACTGTGGTATCAACTTTTTACAGTAGTAGACTAAGAAGTAAAGCTATACTTCTTAACCTCCCATAGATCATTTTACATTTGTTCAGGATTTGACTGTTCTAGAATATCAAGAGAAAGTTTAAAGGGGCAAAAAAAAGTGCCCCGTTGTCTGTCTTTAATAAATCCATTCATTGTTCAAAACTAGATTATTTCTTTTTAGAAGTACAATCTGGGATCAACAGATACTATGCTTGTCTTTATTTCAAGGATTATCAGAGCAGAATCGCACATATGGGAACATTCGAAGGAGTTCACTTCGTTGAGTATGCCAAAAGAGACTGGCTCAAGCGCCCATCGCCTCGTCTCTTCTCATCCCACCTTCCACATTATTTAGCTCCAAAAGATCTGAAGAACAAAAAAGCTTAAGGATGTCACAGAAATTGCTTAGAGATATTTCCCTAGATATGTCTTATTCTCTGGTTCAATTCATTCATATTTTTTGATTATTATAATGTGAAGCTATTTCCTTTCATATTTCAAAACTACATAGCGAATTATTCATTTGTTTATATATTAGTAACAACATGTTTTGGTTTTTAATGCAATTATATAGATAAATAATGTTCACATCAGTACATAGAACTCCCTTCTTGTTAGGGCTTAGTACATTTAATTGTGAGCTATATATCTATATTGATGAACAATTACATATTTGTTATATTGTCACAATCATTCATATATATATATAAGTATTATGGGCAGAAACTGTATATGTTATATTGTAACAAGTATTCTTAAAGATCTTTGTGCATTTCTATTTTGGTGAAATGTTTCCTTAAAAGGGGAATTTCATTGGTGCTATATTTCACCCTGGCTGGCTCATTCTCTTTCTTGTTACCCCTCTGTGAGGGGATGGCCAATTGTCTACAGATGGGCATTGGGTCTCCACTCCATGCCCCCCCTCTCATTTACATTGGGTATGGTTTTATTCTGGGTCTTAGATGCCTGATACCTGATCCCATAGATACCTCATGATCACACTGGCTGGTGGCTGGTGTGCTTCTTCCATGTGGGCTTTGTTGCATCTGAGTTAGATGATGGCCGGTTGTTTATCTTCAAGCCTTTAGGATCCCAGATGCTTTATCTTTTGATAGCTGGGCACCATTGATGAAACACACAACTGTCCTCTAGCTCTTTGGTGTTTCCTTTACCACATTATCATGACCTCAATTCTACCTTACAAGTCAGACTAGACCAGAGCATGCACACTGCTACAGATAAGAGCCCGCAACATGGGGAATCTGGGATAGATAAAGCCCTCAGGGCCAACAAGGAGAGTAGAGATACCAGGAGGATTAGGAGAGGATTGGGGGGGAACGGGGGGATCGATCACAAAGATCAACCTAGAACCCCCTCCCAGGGGGACAAATAATGGAAAATTGGGTGAGGGACGACAGAGAATAATGTAAGTTATTGAAAAACGAATCTATAATTTATCAAGGGTTCGTGAGGAAGGACGGGCAGGGGAGGGACAGGGAAGAAATGGGGAGCTGATATCAGGGGCTCAAGTGGGAAGAGAATGCTTTGAAAATGATGATGGAGGCATATGTGCAAATGTGCTTGACAGAATGTATGAATGTATGAATTGTGATAAGAGATGTAAGAACCCCTAATAAAAACATTAAAAAAGGGGAGGGGGAATTTCAGGTTAACTATATGAATGCTTTAAACTATACAAATGCTTTAAGTTATCTTTTTTCCCCCCAATCATTCATCAACTTACATGTCTTCAAATAGCATATAAAAAGGTTTCTTTCCTCATGAAAGCACTGCTTCCTAGGAATTTGAAGCATCAATTTTGTTAAGGTGCTAGATAAAAAGATGTCATTCTTGAAAATTTTTATTTCTTTCTATTGTTATAAAATCGAGCATCTTTTAAATATGTTCCTAGGTTTTTAAATCCCTCATTTTTCTTTAGTTTGTTTTCATTTATTGTCTTCTCAGAAGCATTTATCATCTCTGGGTGGCTCAAATGATTTGTCCTTGACTATAACCTTAAGGTTGGCTACTAACCTGGGGGTTGGTGGTTCAAACTGACCCAACAGCTCCATAGAAGCTTTCTGTGAAGACGGCAGCCACGGAAACCCTATGGAGCAGGGTTGCTGAAAACATTGTATATTATATAACTCATTTGTTAATCTTTATTTACTTGCTGTTGTCTCTGATTTCTTGCTAAGAAAGCATTCAGCTATCATAAAGATTATGTAAATAATCTTTCCAGTTTTGAGCTTTTTATTTTTATATTTATATTAAGTAAAATGACATCTGACATTCACATCTGCCATGTGATGTGAGGAATGAACATTATATCATATTTGTCCAAAATTAGTCCACTGACCCAACATGACTCATTATAAAAACATCTACACTTTCCCACATGTTTTCAGTAAACATTGTGATATAGACTTTGTTTGTTTGTTTGTTTGTTTTTACCAAATATTGATAAACAAACTCACTGGCATTGAATTGATTCTGATTTATAGTGTCTCCATAAGACAAAACAGAAGTGTCTCCATGAATTTCCAAGGCTATAAACCTTACCAGAACTGAGCCTTATCTTTAGCCAGTAGAGCAGCCTTTGAGATTGAACCACCAACCATGTGGTTAGTAGTCAAACTCCTGACCCCATATTCCCTCAGAGGGCCTTCTCTACTGGATTTGTGCCAGTTCTATCATGTTTTAAATAGTGTAAACAGGTAACACTTTCCCAATCTGATAAGGCAAATCTTCCATCAAATAAATGCTAAAATACTCGAATCCCTTTTTGATCCCCCCTTTGACTGCTAGATGCTAATTAAAATCTATTAAATCTATAGATTAACCCTGGGAAAATTGTTGGCTTCCATTTTTCTAACTGCATCCAGCACCATTCTAATACTCTACTAATCAGTCTACTTTATTTTGCTGTTCTTCAAATAATTTTAAGACTATTTTTTTTTAACAGATTGTGTTCTCGGTATTTTTTTAATCTTTGATGCTATTATGAGTTGGAAATTCCTTTGCACTATTAATTTTCTATTTATTTCTCTTACAATGAATATGAAGTGGCTTAATTGTTTTGTCTTATTTAATCTTTTATTGTATTTTAATTTTTTAATATCTTGAATATATTCATCATATCTTAAATAATATATGATATACTTACTTTTCAATGTTAACATATAGTTCTATCTCATTATCTGAATTCTACAGGGGAAATGAATAAAAGATTACAGCAGATACTCTCTTTTCCTTGGCAGTAGAATTTCTAACAATTTTTTTACATGGATCGCTAAGATCCATCATGGTCAAAAATATTTTTTATTTTAATTTACTTAGAGTGTTACTTTTTTTTCAAAGTAGAGGAAAGAATATCAATTTCATTTTGGGGGGAAATTCTGAAAATGTTATATGATTTAAAAAATTATGGTACAATCAAATTCACTACTTAATATAATAATATCCCTTTTTGGCACTGTCTGATTGTTCTTCTACTACAAAGTTCAACCCCAACAGCTATCCATCTCAGAAAGATGTTGCTGTATGATCACATAAATATTTAGAAGACCATACACCATATAAAGTCTAAGTACAATTGACAGGAGTGGGATTTCTAGAATAAATTGTAGAGTAAATTTCTAGAATATATTCTAGAGTAGAGTGGGATTTCTAGAATAAATTCTATTGCTGGAAGTATAATAGTTCATTTAATGCTCTGATTAATGAATTGTTCAATTTAACATAGTTCTTAAACCAATAAATATTTTATGACCTCAACATGGTTGCAGCAGTTTAAGCTTCTAGTCAACCTCCTCAATAGTTCACGCTTCGCCTGGTGCTCCTTGATTTCTCTTCACCCTCCTGTGGACTACCATTTCTGTTTCACTCAACTCACTACCTGCCAACAGTCTAGTAGTGCATTGCTTTCCCCTCCCCTCCTAGACTAGTGGTTCTTAACCTGTGGGTTGTAACCCCTTTGGGGGTCGAATGACCCCTTCAGAGTGGTCGCCTAAGACCATCGAAAAGCACGTATTTCCAATAGTGTTACCGTGTTTCCCCGAAAGTAAGACATCCCCCGAAAATAAGACCTACTCAGAGTTTTGCCTCTCGCTGAAATATAAGGCATCCCCCCCCAATAAGACCTCCCCGATAATAAGGCCCCCCGAAGCTACCATAACTCTGGACTCTGGACTGAAGCTGCGGGTGCCACCACACAGGTCACTCTTGGCCGCAGCACAGCCGGAGCAGACAGGAGGTGCGAGCTCTCTTTTAATAAAACAATAAACAATAAATGTGTACCATATTCTTCTTCGTGGAAAAATAAGCTATCCCCTGAAAATAAGACCTAGTGCATCTTTGGGAGGAAAAATTAATATAAGACACTGTCTTATTTTCAGGGAAAGAGGTTAGGAATAGAGACACCACTCCTCTATCCATCTCCAGGTGGATCCGCCCACATGCAGATACACCCACATATGAGTACCTGGCATGACGACGGTTACCCATGCTACACCATGCTTCAAGACAAAATTTTATTTATTTGCAATTCGAAATAAATATTTCGCAATTTATAATTACATATTGTTTTATGTTCCATTTGTAACAATGAAAATACATCTTACAGATCAGCTATTTACATTACAATTCATAACAGTAGCAAAATTATTGTTATGAAGTACCAACAAAAATAATTTTATGGTTGGGGGTCACCACAACATGAGGAACTATATATATACAGATTACAATTCACTGGAAAAAGAAAACAAAAACAAAATCCTCACAATTGGACCGATTAACAACATCATAATAAGCAAAGAAAAGATCCATCTAGTCAAGGACTTCATTTGACACAGATTCAACACCAGGACTCACGGAACACCCATCATTAAATTGCACAATGTATTAGGAAAATCAGCTGCCAAAGACCTCTGAACCGTGTTAAAGTGCAAAGATGTCACTTGGTGGAATAAATTATACTTAACACAAGCCATGATATTTTCAGTAGCCTCATATATGTGTGAAAACTGGACAATGAATGAGGAAGATCAGAGAAGAAACTACTCTTTTGAATGATGATGCTGGTGAAAAATATTTTAAGTGCCATGAACTGCAAGAAAACCAATACTATATCCTGGACAACGTACAATCAGAATGCAATTGAAAATCAAGGATCAGGATTTTCTGTATCAAATGCTTTGGACATGTTGTCAAGAGAGACCCAGTTCCTGGAAAAGCGCTTTATGATCAGTGAAGGATGGAGGAAAGGAAGATGTTCTACAACCTGGATTCACACAGTGGCTGAAATAATGGCATCAAATAGAACCATTGTAAGGATGGTGCATTATTGGACAGTGTTTCCTGCTGTTGCATATAGAATCACTAGGAGTTGGAACCAACTTTATAGCACCTAACACCACCACCAACAATAACTACCCAAAAAGGTTAAACATAAAGAACTTATTTCAACAATACCCCTCACATTTTATTTTTGTGTTATTTACCCCTTACGTTTATATGGTCTCTATTGGGTCAGTGTTGATTGAATGGCAGTGAATTTGGTTTGTATTACATTAATTTGAAGAAATAATTTTAGATAATATTAAGATATAAATTTTTAAACACAGCCAATCTCTTCAGACTCTTCAGTACTTACACTTGTGTTTTACCATAGAAGCACAGGTTGGAAAGTGTTACATAAATGCTGTTAGAGGGTTTAAGATAAATATATTATCTGTACACAGTAACTTGATTTCATTAAATGACTTCTCCATTAGGGATTTCAGGTGCACAGGAAATCAATCAGAGACTATCCTTCCTGTCGGTCTCTCTCTTTCCCCAAGGACTGTACTTTGCTCATGACTTGTTACCACTTTCAAATAGTACATATTTCGTAATCGTTTGAGAGGTTATATAAGAGGGCCTTTCAGAGTTTTTGAAGATGAGGAGGAGTGTTCATTTACTAATATAGCAAATCATCTCTATCAAGTCCACTTAATAAAGGATCAAACACTGCTGGATGCTGACCAATCGACTCAAAGTGTGAGTAACAGAGGCTTAGATCCAATTTCCTATTGCACTATATACTAAAACATATTTTTAAGAAATCTTTCAAACTGTGATTTTCTTTCCCTTTTCAGTGTTTTGCAGGAGAAATTATTTTATTTTCATTCTGATTTTTGTTCATCTTTTTTCCTCAAATTATAATTTAGCTTACAATATTGCTTTAAAAATTTCATACATTCTGAAGATATAGCTAGTACCAGTTCTACAGTTTTCTTTTTAGACAAAAGTGCTGAGTCACTATTATTTTTCAAAATTCCTGGCTTAAATAATACAAAACTGTTGAAATGGGTCTTACAGTGATTCAAAAACTCGTTTGCATTTCGGCATTTCCTTGGTTCAAAAAATCTGAGTTGATTTTCTGAAGTCTAATGATCTCCAAAGTATATGTAAATAATAGTCCTCCAAATTAAAAAAGAAGAATTTTGGTGTCAGCCTTATGCCAGAAATGAATTTATGAATATTAATTCTGAATTTGTGAATATCACACAGTATATTTTATAAGTTTATTGCAATATAATTCAAATATCAAAGCTTCCCACTGCTTACTTATTTAAATTGTACAATTCAATGGATTTCATATATTCAGATTTGTACAACTGTCACTTCCATCAATTTTAGAAAGGTTTTTACTTTAAAAATAGATCCTCTACTTAGCACTCTATAATCATTTTTCTTATCCTGGCCCTAAGAAAACACTATCTGCTGTCGGTCTTTATTGATTTTTTTTCTGCTAGAATTTGTACAAAACATAGACTGTACAATATTTTGTGAAAGGCTTCTTTAACTCAGAATAATCTCTTTTCCAAAAAAGTATTAGTTTTTGTTGTTTAGAATATACATGGCAAAATATACACTAGTGTAATAGTCTTTACATATTCAGTTCAGTAACAATGATTAGGTTCTTGGTTTTGCGCAACTATATTACCGTCTCTTTTTAAGATTTTCCTCCAACATTTACCTAGATGCACTGACCCTATATTTTCTATCTACCCTTTCTAGTTACAACTGCAGTTTAATCCCATATATTGTTTAAAGGGCATATTGCTTATGACAGACAAGTTTGAGTAGTTAAACATCTTTAAGAACACTTCAAAGGATATTGTTGGTTAAAGTTCAATGATCATCTCAATAATAGCTTAAGAAATTTCTTAAATCTTCAGTTTCCAGGAAAACCTGGAGTTTACTGTATTTGCTAGTGTGTATGACCTGCAGTAGGGCCCATTGATGAAACTTATCGCTCTGGGATTTTCGTTTTGGTCTATCATCTGTCTTGAGTTCATTTTTTCTGCATGAGGTGAGGTATGGGTCCTCTTTCATTCTTCTGCAAATGGAGATCCAATCTGCCTGGACCATTTATTGAAGAGGCTGTCTCTTTCCCATTTAATGTTTTTTGCCCTTGGTAGAAAATCAGTTCCATGTAGGCATATGTCTTTAGTTCTGAATTTTCTCTTCTGCTCTATCAGTCTATGTAACTCCCTGTGTTGTCTAAATTAGTGTTCTCTATTTTACCTCTCTAGGAACCCTGGTGGCATAGTGGGTACACATTGGGCTTCTAACTGGAAGGTCAGCAGTTTGAAACCACCAATCACTCTATGGGAGAAAGGCAGAGCTTTCCACTCCTGTACTGAGTTACAGTCTCAGAAACTCAGAGACAGCTCTATCCTGTCCCACAGGGTCACTATCTGTGGATGGTATCACCTTGATAGCAGTGAGTTTGCTTTTGCCTGTTTTAACTCTTAGTTTCTAATATCCATTGGAATGACTGCATAGACTCCACAGACAAATTTCATGATTAAAGGATTTATTAAGGAAGTTAACAGGTTGTAATACCAGTGAGAAATGCTCAGGATAGTTGTTTATCAGTACACGTTACAAAGTTCTATTTGCCCTGCTAATAAATGCTAAAAGTGGCATACCACTCCACTCTAAGCCTCCACTCAAAATAATTCAGCTCAAGTTCCGTGGGTCAGCCAACCCAGTTCCCTGAGTTAAGTGCCCGGTGCCACACCACTCCAGTAAGTCTCAGCCGCAAAGCAAGCACTCCACTTCTGTAGGTCAGCAAGCCCAGTTTCCCCAATTAAGGTCCCAGAGGGACCCTACTCGGCAAGTCAGACTCCTGCAAAAAAGCACCCAGCCTTTACTTGCTCCTTGAGTAGGGAAGTTCACCACTCTGCCCCCTGCTGGAGCTTCTTGTCCTGCTGCTCCACTGATGTTTTACCATCTTCTGGATCCAGGAGGTTCCGTGTATAGAGGATGTACTACTCTCCTGGGTCTTACTGGTAATGAGATCCATCCCCTTGTTCCTCGGAGGGCTCATTTTATACACAGCAGGATGGCATTCCATGGATCCTGTTTGAAATTATACACAGCTGAATCCTATCAGTATCTTCTCCCATTTTCTCACCAGATCCATGCAGGAAAATTTTGCTTGGTAGGAGTGAGAGCCTTTGGCTAGAAGAGCCACAGTAGATAATGCACTGCCCCTGCACATTCCTGTACCAGTAGCAGGTTACTTTGAGCACTAACACTGTATAGAAGGTTTTGAGGTCAGGTAGTGTAAGGCCTCTCACATTGTTTTTTTAAAGGAGTTCTTTGCTTATCCTAGATCTCTGCCTGTCCATATTAATTTAATAATTACCTTTTCCATTTCTTTAAAGAATGAAGTTAGGATTTGGATTGCAATTGTGTTGCATTCATAGATTGTCTGGGGTAGTACTGATTTTTCACAATATTAAGTCATCCTAGCCATGAATACAAGGCGCTCTGTTAACATAGTGGTTACGCAATGGGCTGCTAACTGCAAGATCCAGAGTTCGAAACCACCAGCTACTCCACTGGATGCAGATAGGCTCTCTCATTCTGTAAAGAGTTACAGTCTCAGAAATACGCAAAGGCAGTTCCACCCTGTTTTGTAGAATCACTATGAGTCAGCACGAACTCAGTGGGAATGAATGAGTATCCATGAATATGGATATTCTTAAAGAAATTTACATGTCACTTCACTGTCCTTTCCTCTCATAGTTATTACTGAGAAGTTCCAGCTTAACCTCACTGGTTTTCTTTTGCAGATTATTTGTGGTGGTTGGATGATTGTATGTCTATTAGACACTTGTAGCTGAAGGTGGAGTCAAACTGTCAAATAAGTGGTATCTGTGAAACTCTGTCCCTCGCTTGCTAGGACTCAGCTGTTGACCATGAGAATGGTTGACTCCCTGCCGTGTTGCCACTGACTTTGGATTTACACAACTTTGCAACAACCAGCCTGTGATCCTCCTGCTTCCTGGTTCACCGTTCTGCATCACTGGCATAAGTCTATAAGAATCTGAAGAGGTACTTATGGACTATCATCAGACTTATGGACTTGAGTTGGACCGGACTGGGATCCCTTTTTAATATGTAATTACTTCTTGATAGAAAGCTCTTTCTTGTATAGATGAGTGTCACTGGATTTGTTTCTCTAAACAATGCAGCTTAACACATGGCCGTTTGGGGAGGTTTTCCCTATCTGCCCCCAGGATTCTTATATGAGTGTGACTTCTTTTGGGGGTCTGTCGTATTTGGCGTTCTCTGTGTGTCTTGAATAATTATTTTCTCCTCCTTTTTGATTATGGGGAAAGTTTCTTCCTTGATTTCTCAGACTACTTTTGCTTTAGTTTTTGTTTGTTTTCTTGCTCTGGGATCCCAATAAGACACAGGGAGATCCTCGTGATGTGCCTGACGTTACTCTCAGACTTTCTTTGGGTTCCTTTGCTTTTCTTTGTTGATTGTTCTCTCACTGGTTGTCATCAGAGGGATTGTCTTTGAGCTCATTGACTCAATATTCCTCTTCTTACATTCTATTCCTCAGGGGTTTTTACCATGTTGTCTATTTCTCCTGATCTTCTGGGATAACTTTTGGTGTAAGGTTTTTAGTTTTTCAATATATTCTATTTTCTCTTAGGGCTTTCTTATCTCTATTGAAGGGGCTTAAACATAATTCTTCTATTTCTCAGAGTTATAAGCTGGGTTTTTTTTTCTTTCTTTTTTCAGAGTATCCTGTTAGGTTTGAGTGAATTTTTTTGTTGTTTTTGTTTGTTTTCCTTCAATTTGGGGTGTACGGTTGTTGACTAATGTTTCTTCAGTATCAGTATTTGTTGCAACAATTAGTTGTGTGGCCATGGTTCATGTAGGCATAGGCGGCACTCTTGTGTGACATGTAGAGGCCCAATAGGAGCTGTCAAACATATATCAGAAAAATGGAGAAGGCAGAGAGAAATAGGTAACTTGGGAAAGTGCGGAGGAGGAAGAGAGAATAAAATAAAATTAATAGTAATTATCATAATAAAGAACACTCTGATTAGGCCAACAGACTAGTCGTAATCAGAATCAATAAGTTTTGAAGAAATATATTTCCAAGGAAAAGGAAAAAGAGAGCAGAAACAAAAGTTGTGGCAGGAAAAAATGTAAGCAAATAAACCCTAACAATAAGATTTCTATATAAACAGAATACATCAAATTAAAGAAAGAAGGAACAAGAGAGAAAAGGAAGAAAAGGAAAGAAAAAGAGGAGGAAAACAAGAATGAAGAGGCTGATGTGCAAAGGAGAGGAGAAACAAATGATGGGGGCATGGTTTTGATGTGGATGCTGGAGTTCTGTTACTATGGCAGCATAAAGGTGATGGGTCTGTTCACTCATAGGAAAAGAAACAAGACCTATGTTAAAAAGATAAAAGGTGACCTGGTTTGGATAGGTGTGCCTGGATATGCAGGCCTGCTTGATTTTGCCTGAGTGTTGCATGTATTCTCACGGGGGTGGGTCCACACAGATAGAGGAAGTAGGAGCTAATGAGAAAATAGTAGTAAAAGATTATAATAGTTCAAAATACAAAGAAAATAAAAGAAGGTAAAAAATATAACTCCACCTGTTCCTTTGGTAGTGTTATTGCTCATATGCGACTGTCATACTGTAAACGGGGCAAGTGTGAAGGTGGGGAGGGGAGGGGGTGCTGGAGTAGGAGCAAGCAAGAAGGAGAAAAGACATGGTGAGAAGCATTGCTGGAGAAAGAGGATGCCTGCTTCAGCAGCCTGTCACTTGTGCTTCCTGTGCAAGGCCACTATGAGTCGGCACTGACTTGCACCTAGCAACAACACAACATATATTGATCTTGATTTTTCCCTCTTCTATTGCAAATCCAAATTACTATCCAGCTCTTGCCCCAAATCTTTTGCATATCACTGATAATGATTTAAATTTTATTTTTTTCCAAAGCTTTATAATACAAAATATCATTTATTAAAATTTTGACTAAAACAATAGCAAATGTGTTTAGATTCAAGTATTCCACATTGACTCTGGTACACTTGTGATGTATCTACAGAATAATCTTACTGTTTCTTTAAATTCCAGAGCAACACATTGTTCCAGACTTGTTACTATTTCTGTTGTCCAACCTGTGCAATAAGCTACTTTTCCTGATAGCTCTAAATGGAGAATAATATTTAGAAATGAAGATCTGAACTTTAGGAGTTCCCAGTGATCTGATTTCTCATTGGTTTTAGGCACTTTTGTATCAAAGAAAATGTGATGTGCTCCCAATATCTTCATTTTTTAAAATCATTTTATTTGGGGCTTCTACAATTCTTATCAAGATCCATCCATCCATCCATTGTGTCAAGCACATTTGTATATTTGTTGCCATCATCATTCTAAAAACATTTTCTTTCTATTTGAGCCCTTGATATTAGCTCCTCATTTTCCCCCTTCCTCCTGGCCCCCCTCCCTCATGAACCCTTGATAATTTATAAATTATTATTTTGTCATATCTTACACTGTCCGACATCTCCCCTCACCCACTTTTCTGTTGTTCATCCCCCAGGCAGGAGGTTATATGTAGATCCTTGTAATTGGTTACCCCTTTCTACCCCACCTTTCTTCCAACCTCACGGTATCACCACTCTCACCACTGGTCCTGAAGGGATCATCCTCCCTGTGTTTCCAGTTCCCATCTGTACCAGTGTACATCCTCTGGTCTATCTGAATTTGTAAGGTAGAAGTTTGCTGAGGAATTGAGGTGATTAAAGCTATTCCTTTGGTCACTTCGTCATGTCGATAACGGTCATGGGTTCAGTGCTGTCTTTTTCTCTCTGTTGTTATTACAGAGTCATCTAGAAGCCTCACAGCTGAGAATCACTTGCAGAAAGAAAGAGACAGAGAAGAGGGCAAAGAGCCAGATCATACAAGTCTAATTATTACACAGAAGTCTGTTGGCATAATGAGTAAATATTTAGTTGATATCTAAAAGGTTGGCCTTTTAAACCAATCAGTTACTGTACAGAAGAAAGATCTAGCAATCTGCTTTGATAAGATTTATAACACTGACTACCCTATGGCTGTGCTGTTCTGTTCAGTCTTACATGGTTGTTATGTGTTGCAATAGACACTTTTACGACAGATTTAATTCATCTATATCCTATTACTTCCACTCCCACTCTTTTCTGCTCCTCCAGATTTTCATACCCTCAAAAAAGAAAGATTATAGTATTAATTTACAAATGTTGTGAGAAACAAGAGACAGGCTGAACATTTAAAAGCTTAAATTACAATGAGATTAAGCCCTATTTTCTTACTGGTGATGATTTGTGCTTTGAAAGGATTAGAAATATTTTCTTGAGAGAAAATTCTGTATCTAGTGGAAACATGAGAACTAAAAACAAAAAGCAATTATGCAAGGAACAGTTTGAATGAAAAATGGGTAAAAAGGCTGGAGTATGTGTTTGGAGAGGCATGAATCAAATGACAATTAGTATACAATGCAAAAAAATATGATGTATTTCCTGTAGAGCCTTATTGTTTTTAAATATAGATAGGTGTTTATTTGCCAGTCACACAGAGAAAATGAGAGGAAAAGAAACGCTTGTATACTCTTCATTTGGGGGTGTAAAAACACATCCTTTTCTCCTTTCCTGAATATTGAGGTCCCTCATCTCCCCCGAATCCCTCTCTGTCTTGCTTTTTAAGAAAACAATAGGAAGGACTCATTCAGAAAAGTCAAACCTTGGCATTGTAAAATTAATTTAAATGGTGGATTTTTAAGGTTCCTAGAACTTCCACTGCCATCATATGTTTTAAACTAGAAATCGGTGACAGTAACAGGTCATTAAGAAATTGGAATGATACAATGAAAAATGCATAGAATGACCAACTTTTTGAGATAAATATTCAATGCTTTTGCTTAAGATCCCTCCTTCCCAAAAAAGGTATACTCTTTGTTGTGTTGCTCTACTTTGAAATACATCTTTTTGCATACTTGCCAAAGTTAAGTAAATATGAGCATTGTACACCTACAGAGTATGTTCAACATGTTAACCTCCTTGATATTTCTGGAGTAACTTGATATTGTCCCCGAATATCAACAAAACCTTATCCATCTTCTCTAAGCTCCCAACTGCTAATTCTCAAGAACACTATTCATTGGCCAAAAAAAAGTCCTGTTAAAAATATTTATTTCTTAGCAACCTATAAATTCCTCTTATTCCTTAATTTGGTCGGGTGGATTTTGCTTCAACCATTGATCTTCAACAGTGAGTATTCTTAGAGCTTCTTGAAACTTTTTCGGCTTTTGAGTATTATAAACTTCTTTCAGGTTTTGGTTTGCCCCCCAATTTCTTATCTTTCCCCTTATTTCTTTAGAACTAGAGTGACAGAATAAAAGGAAGATATAAGGTGTCATTTATTTCTTAAAAGAAATCTAGACATTCTACTTATGAAATCACATTTTCTGTATTCCACAGGAAATTGCAAGCAATAGGTGATTAGCTTAAGCTGAGCTTCTAGTAGCCATTCTTTCCACCCTTTCTTCTCTGACACGAAAGCTAATAAAACTCTGTTTCTTTGGAGATTGTGAAAGTCAGGAGAGTTGAGCAACTAAATACGTAAGGCGGCAATAAAGAAGAGAGAAACGATGGTCAGAATGTTCATATAGGCTATCTGACTTTGTTCACCAGTTCCCTAAGAGTTTTAGTTTCGAGTGTTCCTGCTCTGGGGTGTGTGTGTGTGTGGGGGGGGGTATGTATAAATAGTATCAAGGTGTATTAACAGCGATATGACCGTGATTGTTTTTGCTTTTCCTTTAAATTATTTTTTATGATTACAAATCTCTTTTTTTCTATAACACACAGTAAAAAGTCTCCCTCATATCCTCAAAAACCCGAGTTCTCCTATTTTCTGAAAAATCTACCTTGTCATTATCAACATGACTCCCTTATACCCTGACTAAAACCATTCTGTGTGATTTTTCAGTGAGAAAGTTCTATAACAAAATCTTAATGTGCCAGGATGCCTGTACTAGAATTTATGAGAGAAGAAAAAAGTCTGGCCCTGTAAGCAATTAGATAGTTATGTGTCTGTTAACTAGCACCCACAAAAATTGAGATAAACCTCTATTGAAATCCACAAATAACTTTATCTTTATTGTGAATTTTAAGTGTAATTTTTATTGTTAAAATGTAAATTTCTCAGTACCACAAACCAGAATCTGTCATGTTCTGGAATAGAACCAAGAACTTTGATTCCCCCCCACCCACTTTTTCCCCCCCTGAAACTCAGGCTATTTTAGTAAAAGTGCTAGCATTAACCCCCAACTCCTTCTATTTTTTAGGTTAGTTAGGTTATTTATAGAAGAATTAAATGTTGCTTCTTAAGATACAACTTAAATAAAGCCGTATTTGCAGCTTTTTAAATATACAGATTCGATATGCACTGTTTTAAGAAGAAATAACTGATTAAAAACCTGTTATATATTCTCACCTCAGTAATAATAGGAAGGTGCCAAAGACAGAAAATAACTCATCTTGATAAGGGTGTGGAGAGATTGGAATTGTCAGATGCTTCTGGTGAAACTGTACAGTGGTAAAACGATTGTGGAAAATTGTATGGTGCTTCCTTTAAAAGTTGGAAACAGAAATCCTATATAATCCAGCTATTACTAGGTCGATATCTTAGAAAAATAAGACCATGACACAAATAGATATAGGCACACACATTTGTTTCAACATTATTCACAAAACCAAAAAGATGTAAATGACCTAAGCACTCAAAAAATACTCATAAATGAATAAATCATGGGTTCTCAAACTTATTTGTCCTATTTCAGCCTTTTCAGAAAAATAATACTCAGCACCCTCCTGAAAATTAAAAAAAAAAAAAAAGTTTACTAGATAGAACCCACAATCCAGGATAAAGTGTAGGTATCTGTTTTTTTCAGCACTCCCGGGAGCAGTGTTGCCCACTTTGGGAGAAAATTAAACTGGAATAAACAAACATTGTACAGGCAATGGAATGCAATACAACATCAATGAATGTCTACAGCGCTTCATAATGTTAACAAATGTGGAGAATAGTATGCTGAGTAAAATAAATCTATCAAAAGAGGATAGTTATTGTTTGAAAGCACTATTATAGTAAGTCACAAAGAGTTTACCCACAGAAAGAAACATTCTTTGATGGGTACCAGAGATAAAAGGAAAGATGAGAAAGGACTAACTACAGAATCGATATGTGTTATCTGTCATGAAGGGAAAAGCAACATACTGTACAGTGATGATGACACAAACACCGTGTACAGTAGTGGTGACACAAACACCGTGTACAGTA